>NC_135725.1:72279089-72581089 GCF_964656455.1 Halichoerus grypus | reverse complement strand
GGCTTCTAGCTCTCTGTTCATATTCAGTGTGCCTCTCCACTCAGAAGCTTGAACACCCAGCTCTAATGCCTTATGATGCCTTGGGAAACCCCAAGTGTATTGTGGGGAATGCCAGAACCTGGGGCCCTGGCTAAGAGTGACACTCATGGAACTCTGTATCCCACCTCAGGGATGCCCCTCTATACTTAAAAGCTTCTGACTAGGTAAGCCCATCCAAGGAAACCTTGACTTTACTCCATGAGGAAAGGGTGGGTTTCAGCACATTTTTGGATTTCTGAGTTTAGGCACCTTTCCGATCTAGCAGGCTGCAGTGACCTTGTAAGACACGGGCGTAGACAAGAGCTCCTGTTTCAGGAGTTTGCTTCTTACTGTTCATTGCTTCACTCTTTTCTCCTGTCCCCATTTCTCTGATTTTCATCCTCTAGCCCCAGATCCTGGCTTCTGGCCATCCCTTGTTTTGATGTTCCATTCAGTCTCCCTTTCTCTGGCCCCCTGATCCCATTCTCCTGCTTGTCTCTGCATCTGAATGCTTGACTATAGTTCTGGGTAAGGGACATACTCATCCAGCTTTTGCCCCTTAGCATCTCTGCTGCTCAACCTCCCTATAAGCCAATAGCATTTAGGCGCTGGAACTGCTTAGGGAGGTAATGTATCCTCCCTATTCCTGGTTTTTATAAGATTTTTTTCCTACATGCTCCTCTTAGATTCTTTTCTTAGACCTTTCTCACACAGTCATTGGTAGAGTAAATTACCTGATTTAAGATTTTGGGAAAGGAATAGGGCATGCATAACTCAGCCCCTTATTTCCTTCCTTTTCTTAGGAGCAAACTGTCTGAAGGAAGCCCATGTACTGATCGGCTCCTCTGTGGTACACTCTACAAGTACAGGCCCCAGTGTGGAAAGGGCTGACATTGTCCAGTTGGTCTGTGGTGGGGAGACAAGTCTGCCTAATTCTGGGGGTACATAGTGTATTAGCAAGTCCACTTGGCAGTTAGACCAAAATCCATGTCCTTTCCTCTAAACTTTGTCAGAAATAAAGGACATATTCTGGCCCATGTATGCTCACTTTTTTGCCTCTTTCACTTGGCTGAGAATTCAGGCAGGAAAAGAGGAGTGCCATTTATTGGGTTCCCTCAATCATTCTCAATTCTATAATATATGAAGGCAGCTTTTCTAATAGTGTAAAATCATTTGAAATCCTAATGCATTATGCAGGTGGAGTGCAAATTCACATCTTCTTCTAAACACTTAGTTTTTCTTAGTGCAAAAGAATATGAGCCAAACGTGAAGCATAATTGTGTATATACTTGTACTTTGTGGCACACACAACTCACTTTACCAAGGAATTGTTACGATAGAGTGAAAAGGCCACATTATGGTGTAGTGGTGTTATGGTATGGTGAAAAAGCACAGGAGACTAAGAATCAGAAAAACCTAAGTGTAAGTAACACTCCATCACTTAAGAGTTGAGTCACCTGAGACATTTTACTTGAGCTTTACTTATTTCTTCTTAAACGAGAACAACAATACCTAGCTCTTAAGATTGGAGTGATAAATAGTGTACTGGAAGGATTGCCATGTAGAAGGAACTCAGAAAGTGTAAGTTTCCACTTCCTGTGTGGATCCAAAGAGATACGTCTCCTGAGTTTCACTGTAACTACATTGTTTGTGCTAAATTTGAATGCTTTCTAAATAATATTCTACCATGTCTAATAAGAAATTTGGGATATTCTGCTTTATTCCCATTATCCTATGGAAATTACTCCTTTGAATGTGCTTTATAAAAATGGTTTCCCAAGGTGAAGGAGTAAATGATACTCATCTGCCAAACAAATTAGCTAAATACTATTGTTGTCCTTTGTACATGACCAATTTTAAAGTAGATTTGGAAGATAGATTAAAACTGTCAAGTACAAAAAAGTCCCTTTAAGTTGATCTGAAGTTAAGTTGGACTTCACTGTGTTTCTTTTTATGTCAGTAGTTTATAACCTTTTTAAGTTTGCAATGTCATTTCCCCCCACCTTAGTTGTATTTTAGGTATCTCTCTGTTGAAAAGATGCATGTGCCATATTGATTTGTAGACCCCTTGCATACAATTTGCAGCCCTCCAGTTTCAGATCCCTTAGATTGGGAAATATTGCCTTTTGGGAGATGTTTTAGGGTTGAAAGAATCTTATTTAGATCAGGGAACTCCAATCTTTCCCTTGGCTTTATGCTGATTTATTTTTTCAGGACACTGTGCTTCCCTAAAGTCCAGATGAATCCTCAACATTTGGATAATGGGCTCCAGTTTTGGCACCCTGAAAGGTTAAACATTCAGTTGGAGTCAGATGGAAGGGCAATTTCATATCCTCCTATTTTATCTGAAATCTTCAATAGAACACAACTTCTCCCAGGTGTATCAGACAGTTAATGGGCTCATAGTTTGCTCTTTTCTTCAGTAAAAAGGTAAGTAGAGGATTACATATTGTCAGTTCAAAGTAATGACTAACAATACCTTCTTTGTGTATGTGTGTGAGGGAGAGGGAGAGAGGGGGGGAAGAGAGAGAGAGAGAGGGAGAGAGAGAGATGGAGGGAACTTATTGCTTTGTTTAATTTTGCTCAATGGGACCGATGATATGTAAAACTGTTCTTCCTTTTATTATAACCCAAATGTTGGGGCCCATCTGAGAAATTCATACATCTAAAAATCAAAAGAAAATACAAGTCTAACTCAAATACATTAAAAGACGATGTTGATCTTTACTGTTGTTTTATTATGGGTAAGGAAGACGGTGTTTCAATGCACACCTTAGAATAAAACTTAAAAGTCCTCCTCAAGCATGTTTTTTCCCTAAAGTTTCACTCCATATGATGGCTCCTATATATCTCCCTTTTCTCTTTTTCTTCCTCACCCTCTGCCTGAAGCTCTTCATCTCCTTTTTATCCCTCATAGAATTCTACCAGCGTATCTCATTCAGGCACCCATCAAGAAAAGGGCCACCTGAAGGCAGTGAGCCAAATGAAAACCCCATCCTGATCATCCTTGTCCCCTAGGCATGCCCACTGGGAGCCTCCATTCATCTTAGTATATCATGGAATAGCACAGTGGAAAGGAACAAGCACTAAATTAGGACTCGGAAGACATCTGCCACCAGCAAGTGGGGTGTCTTCAATAAAATTTTTAACTGTTTTTTTAAAAATTAAAAAAAATTCTTTAGAGAGAGAGAGTGTGTGAGTGGGGGCAGGGGGAGAGGCAAAGGGAGAGGGAGAGAAAGAATCCCAAGCAGGCTCCATGCCCAGCACAGAGCCCGACACAGGGCTGGATCCCACGACCCTGAGATTATGACCTGAGCTGAAATCAAGAGTCTGATGGTTAACTGATCAAGCCACCCAGGTGCCCCTTCAATAAACTTTTTAAATCCTGAGCCATCTTCCTCATTCTAAAATGGGACTAGTAATACTCACCTTACCTACCTCAAAGGGCTGTATGAAGATCAGTTCAGCAATGCATTTACTGAAAGTACTTTAAGAATTAGAAACCAGTCTGACATTACTATGAGTTCTAGAATGAGAGGGTGACAGTTGGAGGGGGCAGGTCTTAAGAGTTATCTAGTCGGGGGGGGCGGAGCAAGATGGCGGAGGAGTAGGAGACCTGGATTTCGTCTCCTCTCAGGAATTCAGCTGGATAGGGATCAAACCATTCTGAACACCTACAAACTCAACAGGAGATCGAAGAAAAGAAGAGCAACAACTCTCTGAACAGAAAAGCGACCACTTTCTGGAAGGTAGGACATGCGGAGAAGTGAATCCGAGGCGATATTCGGGAGGATAGACGGCGGGGGAGGGGCCTCTGACGGCCGCTTCTGGCAAGTGATAGAGCCGCGGAGCACAAAGTCGGAACTCTTAGAGTCTGCTCCGCTGAGGGACGTCACTCTGGTGGCGAAGTGGGGGGTGGAACCCTCGCGGGACAGTGTGGTCTCAGGACCCTCGGGGTCACAGAAAGACCGGGGGTGCCTGAGTGCGGCAGAGCTCCCAGGTATCGGAGCAGGGAAGCCGGCTGCAGAGACGGAGCCCAGGCGCGGGCTCTCAGCTCGGGGTTGCCATAAACCGTGATCCGCGGCACAGTCGGGCCACTGCTCCTCCAGCAGGGACCCAACAAGCGGCAGATCCGGGGAGACTCACCTTCTTCCCCCGGGAGGAGAGGTGCGGGAGTGCACCGCGGGGATCTGCTGGGTTTGGAGACTCCACCCGGGGTCGGGTGCCAGATAGAAAGGCGCAGTCACAGGCCGGGTGAGCGCGGAGTGCGGCCGGAGACTGGGGAGACGGGAGTGACTGACGGCTTTTCTCTGGGGGCTCGCTGAGGAGCGGGACCCCGGGTTCTCGGCTCCGACGGGGCGGAGACTGGGAGGCCACCATTTTCACTCTCCGCCTCCAAAGCTGTACGGAGAGCTTGCAGGGAACAAAAGCTCCGGAGAGCAAACCCGAGCAGATTACTTAGCCCGGACCGGCAAGGGCGGGGCAATTTTGCCTCCGGCAAAGACATTTGGGAACCACGGCAACAGGCCCCTCCCCCAGAAGATCGGCGAGAACAGCCAGCCAAGACCAAGTTTACTGATCAATGAGAACGGCAGAACTCCAGCGCTAGGGGAACACTGCACATAGAATTCATGGCTTTTTTACCATGATTCTTTAGTCTTTCAAAGTTAATTATTTTTTTTAACTGTCTTTTTTTCTTTTTTCCTTTTTTCTTTTTTTTTTGAATTTTTCTTTTTCCCTTTTTCAACCAACATCTTATCAATCCCTTTTTTAAAAAAAAACATTTTTATTTTTCATTTTTAAAGTCATATTCTATCCCTTCATAGTAGTTACCCGTATTTTTGGCATATATATATAAGTTGTTCTCTCTTTAAAATCTTGAGATAGTTTCTTCTAACAGATCAAAATATACTCTAAATCTTTAGTGTATGGTTTTTTTCTACTCCCCTGCCTGATCACATTCTCTCCCTTTTTTCTTTCTTTTTTTTTTTTTTAATCCTCTTCTTTCTTTTTTCAAACAACTTATCAAATCCTTTTTTAAAATTTTTTATAATTTCCATCTTTACAGTCATATTCCATCCCTTCATCATATCAACCCTTATTTTTGTACATATATAAGTTTTTCTTTCTTTAAAATTTTGGGAGGGACTTTCTTTTAACAGACCAAAATACACCCAAAATCTAGTGTGTGGCACTGATCTATAATCCAGCCTGATCATATTTGATCACATTCTGTTTTTGTTTTGTTTTGTTTTGTTCTGCTTTTGTTTGTTTTTATCTTTGTCTTTTTCTTTTTTCTTTTTTTCTTTCCTTTTCTTTTTTCTCTCTTTCCCTTTCTTTTCCCACTGCTTCAGGTCTTTTCTGATTTGTTTAGAGTATATTTTCTGGGGACGTTGTTACCCTGCTAGCATTTTGTTCTCTCATTAATCTATTCTCCTCTGCGCAAAATGACAAGACGGAAAAAATCACCTCAACAAAAAGAACAAGAGGTAGTACCGACTGCCAGGGACCTACTCAATACGGACATTAGTACGATGTCAGATCTAGAGTTCAGAATCATCACTTTAAAGATACTAGCTGGGCTTGAAAAAAACATGGAAGTTATTAGAGAAACCCTTTCTGGAGAAGTAAAAGAACTAAAATCGAACCAAGTAGAAATCAAAAAGGCTATTAATGAGGTGCAATCAAATATGGGGGCGCTAACTGCTAGGATAAATGAGGCAGAAGAAAGAATCAGTGAGATAGAAGACCAAATGATGGAAAATAAAGAAGCTGAGAAAAAGAGAGATAAACAACTACTGGATCACGAGGGCAGAATTCGAGAGATAAACGATACCATAAGACGAAACAACATTAGAATAATTGGGATCCCAGAAGAAGAAGAAAGAGAGAGAGGTGCAGAAGGTATAATGGAGCAAATTATAGCAGAGAACTTCCCTAATTTGGGGAAGGAAACAGGCATCAAAATCCAGGAAGCACAGAGAACCCCTCTCAAAATCAATAAAAATAGGTCAACACCCCGACATCTAATAGTAAAACTTACGAGTCTCAGAGACAAAGAGAAAATCCTGAAAGCAGCTCGGGAGAAGAGATATGTAACCTACAATGGTAGAAACATTAGATTGGCAACAGACTTATCCACAGAGACCTGGCAGGCCAGAAAGGACTGGCAGGACATATTCAGAGCACTAAATGAGAAAAATATGCAGCCAAGAATACTATATCCAGCTAGGCTGTCATTGAAAATTGAAGGAGAGATAAAAAGCTTCCAGGACAAACAAAAACTAAAGGAATTTGCAAACACGAAACCAGCCCTACAACAAATATTGAAAGGGGTCCTCTAAGCAAAGAGAGAGCCTAAAAGCAACATAGACCAGAAAGGAACACAAACAATATACAGTAATAGTCACTTTACAGGCAATACAATGGCACTGAACTCCTATCTTTCAATAGTTACCCTGAATGTAAATGGGCTAAATGCCCCAATCAAAAGACACAGGCTATCAGATTGGATTAAAAAACAAGACCCATCGATATGCTGTCTGCAAGAGACTCATTTTAGACCCAAAGACACCCCCAGATTGAAAGTGAGGGGGTGGAAAACCATTTACCATGCTAATGGACACCAAAAGAAAGCTGGGGTGGCAATCCTTATATCAGACAAATTAGATTTTAAACCAAAGACTGTAATAAGAGATGAGGAAGGACACTATATCATACTTAAAGGGTCTATCCAACAAGAAGATCTAACAATTGTAAATATCTATGCCCCTAACATGGGAGCAGCCAATTATATAAGGCAATTAATAACAAAAGCAAAGAAACACATCGACAACAATACAATAATAGTGGGGGACTTTAACACCCCCCTCACTGAAATGGACAGATCGTCTAAGCAAAAGATCAACAAGGAAATAAAGACTTTAAATGACACACTGGACCAAATGGACTTCACAGACATATTCAGAACATTCCATCCCAAAGCAACGGAACACACATTCTTCTCTAGTGCCCATGGAACATTCTCCAGAATAGATCACATCCTAGGTCATAAATCAGGTCTCAACCGGTACCAGAAGATTGGGATCATCCCCTGCCTATTTTCAGACCACAATGCTTTGAAACTAGAACTCAATCACAAGAGGAAAGTCGGAAAGAACTCAAATACATGGAGGCTAAAGAGCATCCTACTGAAGAATGAATGGGTCAACCAGGAAATTAAAGAAGAATTAAAAAAATTCATGGAAACCAATGAAAATGAAAACACAACTATTCAAAATCTTTGGGATACAGCAAAGGCAGTCCTAAGAGGAAAGTATATAGCAATATAAGCCTTTCTCAAGAAACAAGAAAGGTCTCAAGTACACAACCTAACCCTACACCTAAAGGAGCTGGAGAAAGAACAGCAAATAAAGCCTAAACCCAGCAGGAGAAGAGAAATAATAAAGATCAGAGCAGAAATCAATGAAATAGAAACCAAAAGAACAGTAGAACAGATCAACGAAACTAGGAGCTGGTTCTTTGAAAGAATTAACAAGATTGATAAGCCCCTGGCCAGACTTATCAAAAAGAAAAGAGAAATGACCCAAATCAACAAAATCATGAATGAAAGAGGAGAAATCACAACCAACACCAAAGAAATACAAACAATTATAAGAACATATTATGAGCAACTCTATGCCAACAAATTAGATAACCTGGAAGTAATGGATGCATTCCTAGAGATGTATCAACTACCAAAACTGAACCAGGAAGAAATAGAACACCTGAACAGACCTATAACCACTCAGGAAATAGAAGCAGTCATCAAAAATCTCCCAAAACACAAAAGCCCAGGGCCAGATGGCTTCCCAGGGGAATTCTACCAAACATTTCAAGAAGAATTAATACCTATCCTTCTGAAACTGTTCCAAAAAATAGAAATGGAAGGAAAACTTCCAAACTCATTTTATGAGGCCAGCATTACCTTGATCCCAAAACCAGACAAAGACCCCATCAAAAAGGAGAATTACAGACCAATATCCCTGATGAACATGGATGCAAAAATTCTCACCAAAATACTAGCCAATAGGATCCAACAGTACATTAAAAGGATTATTCACCACGACCAAGTCGGATTTATCCCTGGGCTGCAAGGTTGGTTCAACATCCGCAAATCAATCAACGTGATACAATACATTAACAAAAGAAAAAACAAGAATCACATGATCCTCTCAATAGATGCAGAAAAAGCATTTGACAAAGTACAGCATCCTTTCTTGATCAAAACTCTTCAGAGTATAGGGATAGAGGGTACATACCTCAATATCATAAAAGCCATCTATGAAAAACCTACAGCGAATATCATTCTCAATGGGGAAAAACTGAGAGCTTTCCCCCTAAGGTCAGGAACGCGGCAGGGATGTCCACTATCACCACTGCTATTCAACATAGTATTGGAAGTCCTAGCCACAGCAATCAGACAACAAAAAGAAATCAAAGGCATCCAAATTGGCAAAGAAGAAGTCAAACTCTCACTCTTTGCAGATGATATGATACTTTATGTGGAAAATCCCAAAGACTCCACCCCAAAACTGCTAGAACTCATACAGGAATTCAGTCAAGTGGCAGGATATAAAATCAATGCACAGAAGTCAGTGGCATTCCTATACACCAACAACAAGTCAGAAGAAAGAGAAATTAAGGAGTCGATCCCATTTACAATTGCACCCAAAACCATAAGATACCTAGGAATAAATCTAACCAAAGAGGCAAAGGATCTGTACTCAGAAAACTATAAAATACTCATGAAAGAAATTGAGGAAGACACAAAGAAATGGAAAAACATTCCATGCTCATGGATTGGAAGAACAAATATTGTGAAGATGTCAATCCTACCTAGAGCAATCTACACATTCAATGCAATCCCCATCAAAATACCATCCACTTTCTTCAAAGAAATGGAACAAATAATCCTAAAATTTGTATGGAACCAGAAAAGACCCCGCATAGCCAGAGGAATGTTGAAAAAGAAAAGCAAAGCTGGCGGCATCACAATTCCAGACTTCCAGCTCTACTACAAAGCTGTCATCATCAAGACAGTATGGTACTGGCACAAAAACAGACACATAGATCAATGGAACAGAATAGAGAGCCCAGAAATGGACCCTCAACTCTATGGTCAACTAATCTTTGACAAAGCAGGAAAGAATGTCCAATGGAAAAAAGACAGTCTCTTCAACAAATGGTGTTGGGAAAATTGGACAGCCACATGCAGAAGAATGAAACTGGACCATTTCCTTACACCACACACAAAAATAGACTCCAAATGGTTGAAAGACCTCAATGTGAGACAGGAGTCCATCAAAATCCTAAAGGAGAACACAGGCAGCAACCTCTTCGACCTCAGCCGCAGCAACTTCTTCCTAGAAACATCGCCAAAGGCAAGGGAAGCAAGGGCAAAAATGAACTATTGGGACTTCATCAAGATAAAAAGCTTTTGCAAAGCAAAGAAAACAGTCAACAAAACCAAAAGACAGCTGACAGAATGGGAGAAGATATTTGCAAATGACATATCAGATAAAGGGCTAGTATCCAAAATCTATAAAGAACTCATCAAACTCAACACCCAAAGAACAAAGAATCCAATCAAGAAATGGGCAGAAGACATGAACAGACATTTTTCCAAAGAAGACATCCAAATGGCCAACAGACACATGAAAAAGTGTTCAATATCGCTCGGCATCAGGGAAATCCAAATCAAAACCTCAATGAGATACCACCTCACACCAGTCAGAATGGCTAAAATTAACAAGTCAGGAAATGACAGATGTTGGCGGGGATGCGGAGAAAGGGGAACCCTCCTACACTGTTGGTGGGAATGCAAGCTGGTGCAGCCACTCTGGAAAACAGTATGGAGGTTCCTCAAAAAGTTGAAAATAGAGCTACCATATGATCCAGCAATTGCACTACTGGGTATTTACCCCAAAGATACAAAAGTAGGGACCCGAAAGGCTACGTGCACCCCGATGTTTATAGCAGCAATGTCCACAATAGCCAAACTGTGGAAAGAGCCAAGATGTCCATCAACAGATGAATGGATAAAGAAGAGGTGGTATATATATACAATGGAATATTATGCAGCCATCAAAAGGAATAAGATCTTGCCATTTGCAACGACGTGGATGGAACTGGAGGGTATTATGCTGAGCGAAATAAGTCAAACAGAGAAAGACATGTATCATATGACCTCACTGATATGAGGAATTCTTAATCTCAGGAAACAAACTGAGGGTTGCTGGAGTGGGGGGTGGGGTGGGAGGGATGGGGTGACTGGGTGATGGACACTGGGGAGGGTATGTGTTCTGGTAAGCGCTGTGAATTGTGCAAGACTGTTGAATCTCAGATCTGTACCTCTGAAACAAATAATGCAATATATGTTAAGAAAGAAAAAAAGAAGAAGAAGAATGTAGCAGGAGGGGAAGAATGAAGGGGGGGAAATCGGAGGGGGAGAAGAACCATGAGAGACGATGGACTCTGAAAAACAAACTGAGGGTTCTAGAGGGGAGGGGGTTGGGAGGATGGGTTAGCCTGGTGATGGGTATTGAGGAGGGCACGTTCTGCATGGAGCACTGGGTGTTATGCACAAACAATGAATCATGGAACACTAAATCTAAAACTAATGATGTAATGTATGGGGATTAACATAACAATAAAAAAATTAAAAAAAAATACTTTAACTTTATAAAATTATAAACTTTTAGGAAAAAAAATAGGAGAAAATCTTTAGTATCTAGAGCCAGGCAAAGCATTCTCAGACCTGATATCAAAAGCACCATCCATGAAAAGAATTGATAAATTGGACTTAATCAAAATAAGAAAAAACTTTGTATATGAAGGTGAAAAGACAGGATACAGAATGGAAGAAAATATTAGCAAACTACATGTCTGACAAAGGACTATTATCCAGAATATATAAAGAACCCTCAAATCTCAACTGTTGAAAAACAAAACACCCATTTCAATTAGAAACAGACGAGGGACATAAAAAGACATTGAGACACTTCATTCAAAGATGACATACAGATGGCAAATAAGCACATGAAAAGATGCTCAACCTCATTAGCCATTAGGGAAATGCAGACTAAAACTACAATGTTTTATCACTACATACCTATCAGAATGTCTAAAATAAAAAAAAAACAATAGTGCCAACACCAAATCCTGGCAGAATGCAGAGAAACTCATGCATCACAGATGGGATATAAAATAATAGCTACTCTGGAAGACAGTTGGGTAGTTCCTTAAAAATCTAACTGTGCAACTATTATGCAATCCAACAACTGCACTCCTGGGAAGTTATCCCAGAGAAACAAAAACTTACTTTCATCCCCAAACCTGTACATAAATGTTTAAAGCAGCTTTACTCATAATATTCCCAAACTGGAAATAACCCAGATGTCCTTCAATAGGTAAATAGCTTAACAAACTATAGAACATCCATACTACGAAATATTACTCAGCAATAAAATGAAACAAACTATTTATACACTCAACAACTTGGGAGAATTGGCAGAGTATTTTCTTAAAAACCTGATCCCAAAAGCTTATATACTGAGTGATCCGATTCATATAACATTCTTGAAGTGACAAAATGATAGCATTAGAGAACAAGTTTATTGGTTGCCACGAGTTAAGTCCCAGACTGGGGAAGTAGGAAGAAAAACGGGTTATAAAAGGGTAATAGAAGTAATCCTTATAGGGATAAAATTATCTGTATCTTGACTGTATCACTGGATCTCTCTGTATTATTTAACAACTGCATGTGAATCTCTAATCTTCCCCTCCAGAGTTTTTTAATTAAAAAAAGTTAAGAGAATACTATCAATAATTTACACCAACTGTGAAAACAATTAATAAATTTGTATATATATATAAAAAAAAAAAAAAAAAAAAAAAAAAGAGTTATCTAGTCCTACCCTTCACTTTAACAATGGGGAAATTAAAACCCAGAAAGGGTCATGACTCACTCAACGCCATCAAGACAGGTAGAAGCAAAATCAGGTTAGAGACAGTATTCCCAATGTTAGAATGAGTTTTCAACTGTTCAGTAATGAATCAACCACAGATTGATCAACTGGCTGTCAGTGCTGGACGTACTGTCAGTAGATCAAGGATGTGATGGAAGAATGGAGGTAGAGACATTGCTGATAGTGGACAACAAGGGAAAACAACATGAAATAGGGTGTAGGAAAGAGTGATGAGTTGTCACAAGAGGTTCGCTAGGGACTTGAAGGAGTCAGTAGCATTTGTTATTCTACCTCGTCTAAAATGCTACACAAAGATATGTTTTGTTTGGAGTATCTATTTATTTTGAATGATTAATGATAGATTATCCACACAAATTGGATTATCTAATTCCCAGTCTTAATTATGGCTATATAACAGCTGTGGATATGTGTCAGAAATTCATTTACTGGAATGAGAAAATTTCCCTTCTCCATGAGTCATGAGAATCTTCTTTCCACTGGAGTTTTATTTTGATGAAGCCAGGGATTAAGCAATTGGTAAGTTATTTGGTTCATGATGTCCAGATTCTCATAATCTGCCTACATGTGTTCTTTATCTTTTAGACTTGGATTCTCTATCACTTGTATGAATAAACCTCAGATGAAGCAGATGGCTGGGACATTCTCTTCCTTGTAACTGGCAATATCTAGAGAGGTCTGACAAAGAGATAGTGCTGGGCAAAGAGCTGGCACTCTGTAGACATCAGATTGATTACGTGTTAGGAATGAAGTTAGCTTGTTTACTCTTATTTCTTTTCTTTTCTTTTTTTTCCATTTAAATGTCACATGGTGTGTGTTCTTAAAGCTAATTCTATATTCAAGTGTTACCATTTTTCTTAAGCAATTTCTTCAAGGGAAGTTTCATTACCTCTTTCTTTGAAATGATACTCTCCATCTGTTTTTATTGGCAACACAAGGAACAGTTTCCAGTACCCAATTAAATTTATGCAAGCTGACTTTCATTAATATGTCACCAAACATTTCTAGCTGTTGTGCATTATTTACTTAGAGAATAAAAAATCAAGGTCCCTTGATAGTCATTTTCTGAACTTTCTGGAGTTTACGTATATCATGAGGCCCTTCTTTAGAGATACTAATGCTTTTTTCTTGTTATGGAGAGAGCAGTGTTTAATATGACTGACTGTTCCTTGGAGAACTCTGTGTTTAATAGGTGATTTAATAAGCTCATTCAGGTTCTTACCATAAGTAGATGGCTGTGGTCAAATTGTGTCACTGTAATACACATTCATGGATTAGACTATCTTCTTGTAAGATTTTGAAATTCTTATGTCCAAAGCATATTTCGTTCATCACATCCCAAATTCTTGAACCTGTTCTCAGGATGGACTTAGGCACAATATGAATTTATCTGCTCATTGCTAGATTCGCAACTCAACACAATTAATTTCATTGGAAACAGAACAGACTCTGAAAGGGACTTTTTCAATTATAATATGGTTGGATTTTTCGTGAAAAAAAAAAAAAAAACAAAACAACCGGAGATAGAAAAGAAGGACAGATCTTGAGAATGAGAAGATACGAAGTATTCTGCTCTCAGGCAGTAGAGGTTTGGGGGGGCAGACAGAACGGAGAAAAGGAGGAAAGAGGGAGAGAGAGAAGGAGTAGAGAGGAAAGGAGAGGAAGAAAGAGGGAGATAGAATATAATAATTCTTAGATAGCAGATGCTGAGATCTGAAATCTTGGATCCAGTCATCCTGGTCCTGACTATGTCTTGAGGAAGATGGCTGCTTGTAGGTATGTGTAAGGCTGAAATAACTAAGAAGCAGAATTGAATTTGGACAATTTGTTGGGAGGACCAGAAGCCCATGAGCCCAAGTGACATGAACCCAGACAATATATCATGTGGGTTGTATTTACTCCCACCCCCCCAACTTTTTTTTGCCCCTGGGGTTTTATTTTAATGAAAAAAGTGATTGAGCAAGTGGTAATTTATTTGGTACATGATGTCCAGATTCTCAGTCTCCCTACATGTGTTGCTTATCTTTCAGTCTTTTGTCCTCTACAGGCTGGTTGAATAAACTTCAGGTAAGTCCCATGCGTAGAAAAGTCTGAACTGAGGGGACTATCCCTGGCAGTGGACAGTTAACATAGAGCTGATGGGTTGAAAGATTTTTGGTGGAGGTATGTGCTATTTTACCATAAATCTGGTAGGAAACAAGCTGGATCATGCCTAAGTGAAAGAACCATCTGGGCTTCAACAAAGATACCATGTAGCAATGTCAGGCCCAGTGGTGGTAGAGAATAGAGTTACCTGGTAGATGAAAATTTCTCTCTAAAAGGGATTTATAGCCAGGAATGAGGCCTTGAATCGAGGAGTCAGTTCCTGTGTTGGAAGGCGTATCTTGGATGTGGCGGTGGTGTGTAGAGAGAGATGAAATATTCAAAAATGTGACTCTGTTTTCTATCCTAAGCTGCTAAGGCAGGGGAATATCCATTGCACAATACTAATTCTATGAGATTTTCCTTAAAACTGGAAAGTCAGGAAATCAGTTTCCAATTATAGAGAATGCTTATGTTTTTATTATTACATTTGATCTAGAATTTATTGCATCATATATTATGCAACAACTGGTGACTCCTAGGAGACTTTCGGCAGATCTTTTCTCTCCTTGGGACAGAGAGAGCTCATCCTAACAATTTCTGGTTAGTGTTCTTTATCTGAAAAAGGAATTTCTACTTGTTTTGGATGAAGTAAATATATCTGGAACCTGCTCTGGTAGGTATAAACAATATTTACAATTCCAGGGTCTTAGTATTTGCACTGTGTTTGTCTAATTAGAATCTTATTTAACTGCACGTATTCCCAAACTAACATACAATTTTTTTTTAAAAGCCATAACATTATACATCAGAGAACATCAATTATGACTGTTAGACTAGAGAGGAAATAGGAGTTTTATGATCTTTTAACTCATATGACTTATCTTGCAACCCAGTGGTGAAGAAGAGCATCATATAGAAAGACCATGACTTTGAAATCATGCCGACCAAGATTTGAATTGTTTTTTAGTGTAACCTTGAGCCTCAATTTCCTTATGCATAAAATCTACTTTGTTGTAAGTCTTTTAAATAAAATCCTAGGCACCTAGTAGTTGCTCACTTAATGGTAACTAATATGCATGGTTTTGGTTCATGAATTGTACTTTTATGTGTATACTTTTAGGTTCTTACATAATTTTAAAACAGATTCTTACATCTTTTGCCATCCTTTTCAGAAATTGCATGCATCATATTAGTAAGCCTTGGCAATTTATTTTATCAGTAACAAAAACCTCCTTACCCAATTAAAGAGTATAAGATTATAAATCTGTAACTTATGCACTGTTTATATAGATACCATTTTACATTAATTCGTAACCTGCATCTATGATTCTTTTTCTACTTGGGCATAAGGTCTAAATATTGGATTCAGAGTCCTCTAAAACCTATGAAAAATTACCGGAGAGGGCAGTGAAATAGAATTTTAATGGACAAAGGAAATGAAAAAATAATTTAGAAAGATAATCAAGTTAAATAGTTGTGGCAAAAAAAAATCTCTGTTGGAAAGGAGAAGAAAGGAGCCAGTAGATACCACTTCCCTTTTAATGAAATAGCCAAGAAAAAAGGATAATTGTCAACTAGAACTTGAATGCTTTTAAATGACAACATCCCAAATTTGAAGAGGGAGTAATGAAAACGATTATTTTGTTTTTGTTTTTAATGATAGTACATTTTGCAGGAATAAAAAAAGTCAAATT
The DNA here is from genome assembly GCF_964656455.1 of Halichoerus grypus. NCBI lineage: Eukaryota > Metazoa > Chordata > Mammalia > Carnivora > Phocidae > Halichoerus > Halichoerus grypus. The sequence continues at coordinate 72,565,266 of NC_135725.1, read as the reverse complement.
GAAACACTATCAAGACTCAAAATGGTTTCATCACTTTGATTCACTAACCAACCCCTTCTGAGAATTTAGAATGCTTTGAGTCAGGAAAAGGCTGAACATTTTCCTTACAATATTGGAAACAGCTTACGTGTTTAAATCCTGGGGGTAGTTCAACACATTTTATGGTGAAGAAATATTCAGCAAATACTATGAAGCCAGCAAAAAATCATCAAGACCATGAGGTACTTGAAAAATTGCTAACGATAAACTTTTAGGGAGAGAAGAAAAATGTAAAAAAAAGAATGCATGCTATGATAGCGAGTGGAAAGATTTGAAAATGTCCCTTCTCTGTTCTGGGTGGAGGTCTGGCTTATTTCTCCCATTATTACATCCTCAGATCTCGTGGCTGATGGCCTTCCTTGAGTCCCCATTCCCTACTCCTAAAGTCTGCCCCCTGCTTACCGAAAATACCGTTTGCCCTCTCTCCCATTCCTTTGGACCACACTTCATTCTGCATTAGGATAAATTCTGTAGAGAGCAACTTTACCTAGTGTCTCAGTGAACGAAGAGATCTCTAGACTCAGCCCTTTTATGTTTATCATTCACTGTCTACAGGGCCCCAACACAGATCTTTAGGGGGGAAGGGATGGTGTTTTTACAAATCTGAGTAGTGTACACAAAACCATACGGGAGAGTACAGTGACCTCTTGTCCCAACAATGTGTGCTTGGCCGAAGCATGTAAGCTTCTTGTTCCCTTTTCTTATGCTGGGTTTTTAACAGAGAAGCTTCTCACTTTTTAAGAGTAGACAGCCCTGGATGGGCCACTCCACCAAACCTCTAGTCATGCCCAAACCCACTGCAGTTTAGAATGAGCACATTCTAAATGCTGTTATTCTGATACCATTTGCACTCCCTCATCCCTCACATAAACCTTTGGGAAGTATTTGTCTAGCATATGGTGAACTTTGAACAAACTACATAATTATGTAAAATCTTTTTTTTTTTTTTAAGATTTTATTTATTTGACAGAGAGAAAGACAGCCAGAGCAGGGGGAGTGGGAGAAGGAGAAGCAGGCTTCCCACTGAGCAGGGAGCCTGATGCGGGGCTCGATCCCAGGACCCTGGGATCATGACCTGAGCTGAAGGCAGATGCTTAACGACTGAGCCACCCAGGCACCCCTAATTATGTAAAATCTTGACACTTTTTTTTTTTTCTGAATTAGTTTGGTAGTTTACAGGATTGTTTTCACTGGATGCATTTATTGTTTCTTGTACAATATAGTTCTAGATCTGCTACTGAATAGTTGTATAAACTTGGGAAACTTTTCAACTTTGAATTCTGAATTTGTGAAAAGAGCAGGTGGACATTGATGTTTTTAAGACTCGTATCTGAAAGCTCTGGGCATCTTGGTTAAGTTCAAGGTGAGCTTTCCATGAAACTTTAATCTTCCTCTCAGGTCCCTGGGCACTCAACCTGTGTTCCTAGTTGTCTCTGTTGGGCTTGCAGAACTCTCACATTTTCTTTTGGTATAAACCTTAGTATTTTCAGATCCTATTTTCTTTTTTGTGTGCTGAAAGGAGGCAATTATGTGTTTATGGCTTTGAGTTCTACTATTGTGAGAAGACAGGGTAAAACTGAAATAATAGTCCAGAAGTTTAAAAAATCATCATAGTTGAATCACAGACCTGTACCCCTGAAACAAATAATATATTATATGTTAATAAAAAAATCATCATAGTTATGTTCCTGATCTACATTTCCCAAGTTCCCTTTTAACTTAATAGCTGGAAATGTCTTTTAGATGGTGCTAAAAAGTTGCTTTTAGAGTTTCAGAGTAAGCTACTGAGATACTGCCATTGCCAGGTCTGATGGAATTTTCAATCTGTATTCTAATCTTAAATTTGTTATTTTCATTTATTGTATAGATCTATCTGTTCTATATGAATCCATCCATCTCTTTATTTTATTTTTTTTTGCTAGATTCCTTTTTTCAGCTCTACTGAGGAATAATGGACAAACAAAATTGTAATATATTTAAAGTATACAATGTGATGATTTAATATAGGTATATACAGTGAAAGGATTCACCATTGAGTAAATTAACACATTTATCACCTCAATATTTACCTTTTTTTTTTTTTTTTGGTGAGACACTTAAGTTCTGTCTTTGTAAATTTCAGTTATACAATACAGCATTATCAGTTATAGTCACCATGTCATATATAGATCCTCAGACCTGATTCATCCTATAACTAAAAGTTTGTATTCTTTACCAGCCTCTTCCTATTTTCCCCGCCATTCTACTCTCTGGCAATCACCTTTCTACTCTGTTTCTATGAATTCAACTTTTGTTTTGTTTTGTTTTTAGATTCACATATAAGTGATACCATACAGTATTTGTCTTTCTCTGTCTGGCTTATTTTATTTAGCATAATGCCCTCCAGGTTCATCTATGTTGTGGCAAATCCAACATTTCCTTCCTTTTTTAAGACTGAATAGTATATATATATATATGTGTGTGTGTGTGTGATTATATATATATATATATATAATCACACTGTCTTCATCCATCTGTCAACTTAGGTTGTTTCCATGCCTCAGCTATTGTAGATAATGCTTCAGTGAACATCCAAAAATTCATTGCTAAGACCAATGTCAGGGAAATTACCCCCTGCGTTTTCTTCTAGGAGATTTACAATTTCAGGTCTTATGTTCAAATCATTAATCCATTTTGAGTTGATTTTATGTATGGCGTAAGTGAGGGGTCCAATTTCATATTTTTGCATGTGGATATTCTGTTTTCCCAACACCATTTATTGAAGAGACTCTCCTTTCCCCATTGTACATTCTTTGCTCCTTTGGCATAATTAATTGACCATATATGCATGGATTTATTTCTGGGCTCTCCATTCTGTTCCATTGATCTATGCATCTATTTTTATGCCAGTACCATACTATTTTAATTACTATAGCTTTGTAGTATAGTTTGAAATCAGGAAGTATGATACCTCTAGCTTTGTTCTCTTTCAGCATTACTTTGGCTGTTTGGGGTTTTTTGGGTTCCATGTAAATTTAGGATTGTTTTTCTGTTTCTGTGAAACATGCCATTGGAATTTTGATAGGGATTGCATTGAATCTGTAGATCACTTTGGGTAGTATGGACATTTTAACAATTTTAATTTGAACATGGAATATCTTTCTATTTATTTGTGTCTTCAATTTCTTTCATCAATATTTTATAGTTTTCAGTGTGTAGATCTTTTACTTCCTTGGTTAAATTTATTCCTAAGTATTTTATTTTTTTTGACGTTATTGTAAAAGGCATTGCTTTCTTTCTTTCTTTCTTTTTTTTTAAGATTTTATTTATTTATTTGACAGAGAGAGACACAGCGAGAGAGGGAACATAAGCAGGGGAAGTTGGAGAGGGAGAAGCAGGCTTCCTGCTGAGTGGGGAGCCCAATGTGGGGCTCGATCCCAGGACCCTGGGATCATGACCTGAGCCAAAGGCAGACGCTTAACGACTGAGCCACCAGGCGTCCCAAGGCATTGCTTTCTTAATTTCTCATTCTGATAGTCCATTTTTAGTTAGTGTGTAGACATACTACTGATTTTTTCCCCTGATTTTTGTATATTGATTTTGTATTCTGCAACTTTACCAAATCTGTTTATTAGTTATAACAGTTTTTTTTTGGTGGAGTCTTTAGGTTTTCTCTATATAATATCACATCATCTGCAAATAGAGGTAGTCTTATTTATTCCTTTCTGATTTGGATGTCTTTTCTTTCTTTTTCTTGCCTCATTGCTCTGGGTAGGCTTCCATTATGTTGAATAAAAGTGGCAAGAGTAGGTATTCTTGTCTTGTTTCTGGAGCTGTAAAAGTTGGAGTACTAAATCTACGGTCCAAACCCTTCATTTCTCAGGGAGAAGCTGGGCATTAGGGATTCCCTCCCAATTGCACTGTGCTAGGAGTGCAGTTTATAGTGAGATTGTGTCTGAGCCTTTCCTACCCATTTCTGTGTGGGTTTTTTTTTCCATTTGCTGGATGTGTAGGAGCCACAATGTTAGCTTCTGGATTTCTTTCAGAGAGAATTGCTCCATGTGTAGCTATCCACTGGGTGTGTCTATGGGAGGAGGGAAACTGGGAGCCTCCTATGTACCATCTTGGTCTGGAGTCTCTCATAGTTTATTGTTTAATGTGATAAACATGACAAAATCATGTACAAAATAAGGGCAGCACATTGGAGAGTGGCTAATTTCAGGAAAAACTTCAGAGAGAATACAGTATCTGAGCTAAGTTTTAAAGAAATAAAGTAATATTTTTTTTCCAGGAAGACAAGGGAGTGCAGAGAAATTCTAGGCAGAGGAAACAGTATATGCAAAAGCACAGAGCTATAAAAGAATGTGGTATGTTAGGGCCATAAGGAGAGGTCAGTTGGGTGAACAGGAGTTGCATCGTAAAGAGTTTTGGGTGTCTTGCTAAAGAGCTTGCTTTTGATATTTTTGAGAATGGGGAGCAATTGAAGTGTGTGAAACAGAGGGAGGTGTGATCCTTTTTGTTCTTTAGAAGGCTGGGTTGACAGCAGGCAAGGCAGGAGGCGTGGAGAGCAGCTATGAGGATGTCCGAGCCGGAGAAGATGGATCTAGGCATTATCGGTTAGGATGGAGAGCAAAGACAGACTTAAAAATATTTAGGAGGTAAATCTGACATAAATGGATATTCTTGGTATTGGATGTGAGAAAGAGAAAGGGGTCAAGTGTTACTTTCTGCTTCTGGCTTGGGAAGCTCAGTGACTTTTGTGGCCATACACACAGAGAGAGGCACTGGAGAGGTAAAGATCTTGCAATAGGATTCTAGATTAGGCTGTTCTGATAGAGGCCTCAAAACACAGTTGCTTAAAAAAAACATAAAGTTTATTTTTCTCTCCTGTCAGTGTCTAGTGAACTCAAAACTTTTGGAGACCTAGTCTCCTTCTCTTTTGTTGCTCTGTCATTCTCAACATATGGTTTCCATGTCACGATCTAAGATGGCTGGGCCATCTTTGGCCATTGCGGATACATATTGTGCACATACCTTCCCTTCAAGGGCATGATTCAGAAGCTGAACTTGTCATTTCTGCTTACATCCATTCTGCTCACATCCATTGACCAATCTGAATAATAGGACCATAGCTAGATGTGAAGGCAGCTTGGAAAAGTCTTTACTTGGGGGCTCTGTGCCAGTTAAAATTGTGTTCTATTATGTTTTTTGAAGTTTGTGTGTGTATGAATATATGTATGTAATCTCTACACTCAACGTGGGGCTTGAACTCATGACCCTGAGATCAGAAGTCATGCACTCTTCTGACTGAGTCAGCCAGGCACCCTGGTTGTATTCTACTATTAAAGGAATAAGAGAATGGATAGTGGAGAACAACCAGCAGTACTTGCCATATGTATGTTGATTTTCTTTTATTTTTTTTTAAGATTTTAAATTTATATTTTGACAGAGAAAGAGACAGCAAGAGAGGGAACACAAGCAGGGGGAGTGGGAGAGGGAGAAGCAGGCTTCCCGCTGAGCAGGGAGCCCAATGCAGGGCTCGATCCCAGGACCCTGGGATCATGACCCAAGCCAAAGGCAGACGCGTAATGAATAAGCCACCCAGGTGCCCCGGTATGTTGATTTTCAAGTGGAAATGTCCAGTATGTATTTGGAATATATAGGTCCAGATCAGAAATGGGGTCTGAGCTGAAGGTAAGGAATTTACATTTAGGGAGCATTAACTGTTTTCATTCTTCCCTGGTGGCAGAGACTGCTAATTCTCCCCAAGTAGTCATTCTTCTCATCTTCCTATTAGTAATAGGAGTTTTGGAAGAGCAGGTGGCTGCTTAGTTAGAAACTACTTATTAGCTTTGCTTGCAGAAAAACGTTGTCATGGGATGAAGGAATGGACTTTTTTTTTTTTTTTTTAGAGGGAGAAAGAGTGTGAGTGGGAAGGGGCAGAGAGTGAGAGAGAGAGAGAGAATCTCAAGCAGACTCCATGCTGATCATGGAACCTGATGCTGGGCTTGATCTCACTACCCTGAGATCAGGAGCTGGGCTGAAATCAAGAGTCAGATGCTCAACGAACTGAGCCACCCAGGTACCCCTGGACTTTTTAATGAAAATCTTTTTTTTGAGATTCCTGAGACCCTAAGTGGAACAGGAAGAGAGAGTCTGAGTCAACAAGCTGGAGCGGTAGGGGAGGAGAAAATGTTGGCCTTGCACAGTTTGGTCTGATGCCTCCAACTTTCACTTTATTTATTTATTTATTTATTTATTTATTTATTTATTTATTTAAAGATTTTGTTTATTTATTTGACAGAGAGAGACACAGTGAGAGAGGGAACACAAGCAGGGGGAGTGGGAGAGGGAGAAGCAGGCTTCCTGTGGAGCAGGGGGCCCTATGCAGGGCTCGATCCTAGGACCCTGGGATCATGACCTGAGCAGAAGGCAGACGCCCAACAACTGAGCCACCCAGGCGCCCCTCCAACTTTCACATTTAAATTACTTTTCTTCAACCTTAGTTGTCTTAGTTCTTTTCCAACCACCATATTTGGAGAGCTTTAAATTCACGGGATTACATAATTCCCATTTAACCAAGAGCAGTGCCCTTTTGTATAAAAACAATTTTTTAATGTTAACTCTCCTTTACATTTAATTATAATTTTTAGGGCAATAATTCCAGCCTTCTTTTCCTTCTGCCTTGTACTGTAGTTATACATGAAATTGTGACAGTTTCCGTCATTAAACTTTGAGTCCTTAGGCCCATATCTACTTCATTCATTTTGAACCTTTATGTCGGTCATGCTGTCGGTTCTGCGCAGATGTATCTTGAGGCGATTACACGGCTGCTGACCCAACTGGCTGGTCAGGGAAGCAGCTCTCCTGGCTCCTCTTTCCCTCTCTCCATCTTCATTGCTATGATATGTTTATTTGTGGGGAAAGGCAAAATGGAGATATTTAAAAGACCATGAGAGCAGAAAGCTGCTTTAGAAATTGCTTTGAGTCCACAGGAGGGAAGCATAACAGGAGGTGAGATCATGGGTTTTATACACTGCATAGTAAGTGTAATAAACTCCAAGCTGGGAGGACAGCAAGGGTGCTCTGTGTGGGTTAATTGGTGCCCTGCCTACACTCAAGGGGAAAATAAATTTTCAACCACATCAAAGTCTCCTCAGAAGAAAAAAATGCTCATTAAAAATGCCACTTCCAGGAACCCTGGCAGCCAGACAATAAGAAGGCTGAAAAATCACCTCTGTTTGGCCTGCTACTCCCTCAAATCTTGAACTATTTGCCTTGAGAAGAACAAAGAAAGTATGTTGGTTACATATTTAAATTCAGCTTCTTAGAAAGTGGAGTGATTTAGCTAGAGTTGGCTTCAGTCCGTTTTTGAGTCCTCCCCAAAGCCTCAAAATGTATTACTATTAGGAATGTAAAAATTCACCCTTGGATACACATACAACTTCCATCCCATTCTCATGAAATGCTTACAGCATAGGCCATGGGTGCATGCAAAATCATACCACTCATAATGGGGAAAAACGCTGAGGAAAAGCAGGTTGGCTTCTGTATTTAATCCTGATAGAAGATTCTGTGGTTCATAAATTACTTGACCATCTCCCTCATTTATCCTAAGACTGTGGGTCATTATAAGATCTCTGAAGGCAGAGGCCATATTTTATTACCTTTTTTTAAAAGGATTTATTTATTTATTTGAGAGCGAGAGCAAGAGCGAGCACGAGCAGAGGGGAAGGCAGAGGGAGAGGGAGAAGCGGGCTCCCTGCTCGGCAGGGAGCCCGATGGCGGGGTGAGGCAGGGTCCCGGAATCATGGCCTGAGCTGAAGGCAGAAGTTAACCTACTGAGCCACCCAAGTGCCTGGAGAAAGAGAATCTTTTTTTTTTTTTTAATTTTTTATTATTATTTTTATTAACATATAATGTATTATTTGTTTCAGGGGTACAGGTCTGTGATTCATCAGTCTTACACAATTCACAGTGCTCACCATAGCACATACCCTCCCCAATGTCCATCACCCAGCCACCCCATCCCTCCCACCCCCCTCCACTCCAGCAACCCTCAGTTTGTTTCCTGAGATTAAGAGTCTCTTATGGTTTGTCTCCCTCTCTGGTTTTGTCTTGTTTCATTTTTTTCCTCTCTTCACCTATGATCCTCTGCCTTGTTTCTCAAATTCCTCATATCAGTGAGATCATATGATAATTGTCTTTCTCTGATTGGCTTATTTCGCTTAGCATAATACCCTCTAGTTCCATCCACGTTGTTGCAAATGGCAAGATCTCATTTTTTTGATGGCTGCATAATATTCCATGGTATATATATATACCACATCTTCTTTATCCATTCATCTGTTGATGGACATCTGGGCTCTTTCCATAGTTTGGCTATTGTGGACATTGCTGCTATAAACATTGGGGTGCAGGTGCCCCTTCAGATCATTACATTTTTATCTTTGGGGTAAATACCTAGTAGTGCAGTAGCTGGGTCGTAGGGTAGCTCTATTTTCAACTTTTTGAGGAACCTCCATACTGTTTTCCAGAGTGGCTGCACCAGCTTGCATTCCCACCAACAGTAGGAGGGTTCCCCTTCGGAGAAAGAGAATCTTAAGCAGACTCTACGCACAGCGTGGAGCCTAATGTGGGGCTGGATCTCACAACCCTGAGATCATGACCTGAGCTGAAATCAAGAGCCAGATGCTTAACCGACTGAGCCTCCAGGCGCCCCCTATGGTACATTTTTAAAACTAAGAAAGTAATAGCACAATACTATTAACTAAACTACAGACTTGCTTCAGATTTTATCAGTTTTTCCACTGCTGTCCTTTCACTGTTTCATAATTCAATTCAGGATACTGATTGTTTTTAGATCTTACTCACTTTTATTTTCTGGCACTCAGGGCAATACCTGATAGGTGCTCAGTATGTGTTTGCGGAGACACCAACCCAGAGAAAACAACTAGAATTTATCAGTCAGATACCTGAGAGGAGGTTCAGAGTGTGACCCGTGGAAGTATGTGCTGCACGGAATTGGAGGATGGTTAAACATGGGCCCTGGAATGGCAGTTGGCGGGGCATTGCAGACGTTTGTCCCCATAGCGTTGCTAGAGCGGTGGGGGCAGCAGACAGCGTACGTGGGCTGAGGAGCGGGTGGGAAGGAGAGATAGTGAGCGTAGAGAACTTTGTAAGCACTGACAAGTGAAAGCTCAGTGATGGAAAACAGAAAGGTCTGTGAGAAAGTTTTAGGAAGGTGGAATGGTGAGCTGGATTGTAATCAGAGGAAGAAGGGGAAGATGATTGCTGAACTAACACCCAGGGAAAAGCAGAGGGGAACATAATTGGGAGTCTGCATGGAAAAGCTAGTCTTTGGAAAGGAGAAGAGAAACATCTTTCCATGGGACCAGGAAGGAAGGGGGGAATATGTAGCTGAGGGTCATGGATGTTCCTGCTCAGTTTCCCTCTCTTCTTTCTCATTTGGTTTAATGGATTCTAATATTCAAAGAGAAACGGAAAGACAAACCTTGGAGAGGGAGGGAAGCAGGGACGGATTGTAATAGAGGCTCTTAGAGACTGATGAGTACTGCTGGAGTAGCTGCTATGGGGTAAGGAAAATGAAATCAACTGAGAGTGGATGAGAGGAATGATAGAGCATCACTGAGGGCCCAGAGATTGTCAGGCTATTACATTTTGGGTCTGGAGCTAATGACATATTGGTGCCACTCTTAGGCTGCCAGACTCCCCTGAGGACATGCTAGCTTTTTAAAATTCACTTTTCCATTTCCTTTCATATTATTACATCATTGGTCAAATTATGTACTTTGTTCTGAAATCCAGCAACAGACTTTGTTGAACTAATCGAGAATAACTTTTGTGTGGTGGTGTCACAGAGTAAAGCTGTCATAGTCACAAGGAATTTTTCTACTTTGTTGATAGTAAATAACTCTAGCAGTATTTATTCTAATAAAAGCAATAATTAACCAGAATTTCTTGAGCACCTATTACGTTATAGCACTGTAGTAGACATTTTACATATGTCTAGGAGGCATCTCAGTTTCAAATGTGGGAACTGAGTCTTGGAAAGATTCACTCTCTTCGACAACTATTGACTAAGTGCCCTTTATGCGTCGTGTTTCATTTGAAGGAGTTGGGATACATCAATGAGTAAACTAGACAAAGACCCCTGACCTGTGAAGTCACATTTTAGCAGAAAGTAAAAGTGCTGAGTATCTCAGTCAGTTGGGGCTGCTATGACAGAGTAGCATAGACTGGTTTGTTTACAAACAACAGAAATTTATATCTCAGTTTTGGAGGCTGGAAGTCCAAGATCAAGGCACTAGCAGATTTGATATCTGGTGAGGTCTGCTTCCTGGTTCACAGACAGCTGTCTTTCTCCTGTGTCCTCACATGGCAGAAGGGGTAAGGGGCTTTCCCTAAGGGGTCTCTTTTATAAGGGCATTAATTTCAATCATGAAAGCCCCACTCTCATGACCTAATCACCTCCCAAAGGCCCCACCTCCATATACCATCACATTGGGCACTAGGCTTCAACATATGAATTTTTGGGGGGGACACGTGCACTCAGTCAATAGCAGTGGGTGATTTGCTTAAATTCACACAGATAATAAGTAGTTGCAGTGACCTTTACTAATTTTTAACTACCTTGTGTCCATTTCACCTTCTTTTGGTAATCTTTTTGGGAAAATTTTCTACTTTCCCTATTTGATACTACTTAGTAGTACTGTTAGTCAGGGTGTCCTGTTAGCAAGCCTAGGCACATGACTAGTCCTGACTAGGCTGATTGACTAGGCCAGTTGAGTGCTTTTTTCCCATGAAATATGAGTCCTGTATAAAGAAAACAAAGTACTAGAATCACCGAAACTTGTCCGTCCTTCTGGTTTCCTGAACACTTTTCTGAAATGAGATCCCCTGATATATCTATGGTTTTTGTCTTTTCCAAGTTTGATTTGCCAGCCTTCCCTTCAATTCTGAGAGCTTCCCCATAATGTTGCTTCATCATCATCATCATCATCATCAACATCATCATCATCATCATATTTACTTGAGTTAGCCTTCATTATTTTCTGTTGCTTACCGTTGAGGAACCTGGATTTGTCTGAGTCCAGAATCCCTGCACTGCACTAAGCTTCACTGGCATACATTCCACAACACATGGGAATTCCTGAGAGAGTGTTCCAGGGATTTTTTGTTGTTGTTGTTACTACACGTATTCTGACTTGAATATTTTCTGAATCTAGACAGAGTAAGACACTGAACCATCTGCATCTCTTGATATGGAGTGTGACTTAGAAAGGATGGACCCTGCTTCATTTCTTTGGGGATATGTAGCAAGCTGGACAGAATAGCAAATTAAATTTTACCCAGTTGGCCCTCCTATCATTGTGAAGCACTCTGAGGATTTACAATTGTCTTGTGACAATTACATGTGCTTGGCGTGACGTTATTCTAGCCCCATGTGCTCAGTCAACAACTCCTACCACCTCTGGAGACTTACATTACTAGAGCCTTATATTGCTGGCCCTGGCTGTCAGTATTTAGCAGACGTTATGAGTACTGGAAGAATAATTGCTGTGGCTGTCACTTGCAGGGATCATCTACATTTGTGGAAACATGGAAATGCTATTCCTAGCCTCCCTGCAGGGCTGCAGCCTTGTACAAACACTAGGGCACCACTCACATAGTAAGCATCACAAATGGCACTCCCAGAGTCAAACAATGAAGTGTCTCTGACTCCTGGTGTGGAATTGGCTTCCAGCCTTTTTCTTCCAGCTTGGTGTATACTCCTGGATGCCGGCCCAGACTTCTTTCTTAGAACTCTTAGGACTCATAGATGTTTCCTTATGCCTTCTCTAGGAGTTTCCGATTCAGAACTTAGCTCTACCCTCTGGATTTATTTTTCTCATATGTTTTATAGAAGAACTAATTCCTGCATATGCTCTGTGTATGCAAATGCTCTCACTACTCTTCACCCCTTGCTTGCCCAACTCCTGATCTTGCCTCTTCTAGCTTTCTCTCTTGAGTGCCACTAAAGAACCAGCTCTACCTCTTAACAGCTCTCCATAGTATAAGAGCTGGCCCATTCCTCAAATTGACAGAGCTCAGTGCAAAGATGCAAATGAGTGCCCACATATTATGACGATTAAATATTTATAAGTTATACTTTAAGCTAACAGTCATTACATAAAAGATCTTCTGTCCACCTACCTTATATATCTTCATAACGACTTCGAAGGTCAAGTTTCTTGGACTTCTAAGAGTTCCATTCCTGAACATGGCAGCATGGGGGAATCTGCACCCCCAGTCCATACTGTGGTTCTCTCTTCTCTTCTCACTCTGGCTCTGTGGATCATGTGCATGTGTGTAGATACCCCAGTGTATAGGTATAAGTGCCATCCACCTTCACAAACAGACCTCTCTTGGCCACTTTTTGGGGTTAGGGGTATTTTCCCCATTGGTGTAGTCTACTCTCAGGAGGAAGGACCCAGAGAAGAGGCCGGCTCTGGCTCTGAAAGTGGGCTCAGGGCCATCTTGGCAAGGAATTCAGGGGTCTAGGTATAAGACGCATGGTCCTGAGGGAGAAATGCAGGCTGCGGGTGACCATGTATCCTTGGCTCCTGGAAAGCCTTGCTCTGTGAGAAGAGACATGGTCACAGAAGGCCAGGAATTTTCTTTCCAAGCTTAAGGGTTTATTTTATTTTATTTTTTAAAAATATTTTATTTATTTATTTGAGAGAGAGTGAGTGAGAAAGCACAAGAGGGGGGAGGGTCAGAGGGAGAAACAGATTCCCTGCTGAGCAGGGAGCCCGATGCGGGACCTGATCCTGGGACCCTGGGATCATGACCTGAGCCAAAGGCAGTCACTTAATAAGCTGAGCCACCCAGGTGCCCAAGCTTAAGGGTTTAATGGTAAAGGATGGAGCCAGTCTCATTCTCCTGTAAATGCTGGCATTGTATGCCAATTCAGCTGTACTCTTCACCTTCATAGAGAGCGTTTGGGGCAGTAGGGAGATAATGGTTCTCTATATGTTCAAAATGGTGACAAGCTGTAAAATATGATGTTTCTGACTTACTTCTTAGAAGGCAATGAACATTGAGGGAATCTTATTGTCTCTGGTTCTTCAGGGATATACGTGATACGACAAGTTGTTTCTGAAGAGTGCTAGGAACTAAAATGGCAAGCACACGCGAGAAACAATTCACATATCACATACATGGAAGAAATCTTCACACGACCCAAAACATCAGTGAATATTTCACTCTGAATTCCATGCAAGAATTAATGACAAGTTGCCTTCCAGCCACTCTGGCTTTATTCCATCCAGCAAACCTTGAGCATCTATTATATTTTGAATTCTGACTGGAAGAAGGCTAGAGAGAAAGGAGGTAAAATTTGAGTTGCACCTTGAGGGATAAGTAGGTTATTACTGGGTGAGCAAATTGGGAGTTGTCATTCAGGGGCAAGTTTCCTCACCTGAAACGTGGAGATGAAAAGAGTGGTTATCTTAGAGAATTATATGAAGACTAAAAGAGTAACAAAGGACAGACACATAAGTCATAGCTCACATTCAATAAACGTTAATTATCCCTATTACTTTTTTTCTGAGGAGAACAATGAGACAAAGATAACTTGTTTGAGAGACTGGGAGCAGGTTTTTGCAGAAGAAGAGTTTATACAAGAGGAGTGACTGCAGATTAGTTTGAAGAGCTAATTGAAACTATATTGAATTACCTGAAGGAGTTCAAATATTGTTTGATAGGTAAGGGGACTCACCAATGAGATCAAGGGGAATCTTGAGGGGACTGACATGGTAAGACTGACCATTTTAGAAAATTCACTCTTATGGTGTCAGAAAGGTTGCTTTGGAACAGACTAGAGACAGGATGATCTGCAGCAATTCAGATAAATGAGAAGGACTCGCAGTGGGTACAGGTCGTGGGATGGTTAAGAAAGGGCAAAAGCGGCAACGAAGTTCATGGCGCTCGGTATGAAGGGTTAGGAAAGTGAAGTGACAGAGATACTTGAAGGTTTCAGGTGACTGTGGTATCATGGATGGGGAGACTGTTAATTGAGATAGGGGATGACAGACCAGAGGAAGATTTGGCAGGGGGAACCTAGGGTTTGAGACATATGAAACATCTGATTGACTGTTGGTAACAGAGAGATCAGGTGGAATTACAAATTTGGACTCTTCACTTGTATGATAGCTGAGGCCATGGGCAATGGTCAGATATGTCAGTGAGATTGCAGAGTGAGAGAGAAGAGGCTTAAAAAGATTCAGTAGAAAGAATATGTGAAGGAAGAGGAGCAACAAAGGAAGAAGGGAAGGAATAATGAGAATGAGAAGGGATGGTACAGAGTGTTAAAGGAGCTGCAAGAAGGTGGGCTTAAAGTTGGCAAGTGCCAAGGATAAGATGCTAAAATGAAATAAAGATTGAAAAGTGGCCATTGGATTTGTGAGTTGCGAGGTCATGAGCGATCTCAGTGAGGCTGAGAATTGAATAGGTGGCAACAAGAGGAAACAGCCAATCGGATCTTGTTATTGTGAATTTTGGGGACTTTTTTTTTTTCCAGATTTGAGTATACTTTTTAATTTTTAAAATTTTAAATTTTTTTTAAAAAAGATTTTATTTATTTATTTTGAGAGAGAGAGAGAAGGAGCACATGAGCCAAGGGGAGGGGCAGAGGCAGAGGGAGAGAGAGAGAATCTCAAGCAGACTCCACGCTGAACATGGAGCCCGATGCTGGGCTGATTTCACGATGCTGAGCTCATGACCTGAGCAGAAATCAAGAGTTGGATGCTTAACCAACTGAGCCAACCAGGCACCCCTGGATTTGAGTATATTTGATACTACTTTTATAAAAACAAAATAAAACCATATATATATTTGTGCATGAATATATTTATGTATTTGTTTCTCATAGAGATTATGGAAAAATAATACTTTGTGGTTAGTCGTGTTTGCCTTAAGATAATGGGAATGAAAGAGTGTTAGAGAGATGTTAGTGATATTTTCTTCATAAACTTTGTATGGATTCAGTGTTTATGAGTATTTATTTTATAATAAAAATCTTTAAAATCTTTAAATATTTCCTAATAGTTGGCATTGACTAATAGTTGGCAACTTGAAAAATTAGATTCATGCCTACCAAAACTAATGTGAATATTAGTAATAATAATAAGAAATAAAACTCAGCATAAATAAACCACACAAGAAAGTAGGGTGGTTATGTATCAAAGCTCTGAAGTGTAGATGACTTTCTAAGCTCAGAAAAACATCAAGCAGAAAGTCCATTATCTTTATTATGCAGAGTCAGGAACATGTAAGCTGTTATCAGATGAGTTGGGGATTCCAGCAAATTCTAGTACAATATTCCTGCCATCTCCCTGGTTTCTCTCTCTCCTTTGAAAGTTGATCAGGCAGGAGAGTGTGAGAAGTGACCCCTGTGTGTGCTTCCTGTTCAGTAGATTTTAGTACAAGAGAGCAATTGTCTTTTCTTATTGGACTCACCCGCCTTCGGAGCCAAGAGGTGTTTGGTTTGGTTTGGTTTTTTTGTTTTGTTTGTTTGTTTGCCTTGCAGAGTGCCGGGTTGGTTTTGCTTCCTCTCTGAACCTCAAAGCATTTAAAAATAAAATGACTGTACATAGAATCTTCTCGACTTTCCAAACCAACCTGACTGGAAAATGTTAAAACAAAAGCCTCATCTCACCAAACCGCCTCAATCCACATTTGAGGAGTTCCTGACAAAGAGATTATGCTGTCCTTTGACTTAGGATGAGCTTTTCCAGTTTTCAGATCAAACCAGGAATTTATCCTGGCCTCTGAGATCATGCTAAAGAAGAACTTCCAAAACATTTTAAAAAGCAGAGAGACCAGACGTGATGATTTTCAAGGTCCCAAATCTGGAGCATTCATGGAGGGAGCAAGACTCAAAAGGACCTCCTAAGATAGCTTCTCTGTGTGTCATTTAACAGAGTGACATAGGAAGAATAAAGCTGTAAAAGAGGGTTCTTACCTGTTTTGTCCACTTGAGCGCCCCCTCTTGGTTCTAAGAGTCAAGCCGTGTCTAAGTACTTCACAATATGTAATAATCTTTATGGGACTTTTGGGGATGATGGCATAATTTGTCAAGAATCCACATGCTGAAATATCCACGATAGCCAAACTGTGGAAGGAGCCGAGATGCCCTTCAACAGACGAATGGATAAAAAAGATGTGGTTCATATACACAATGGAATATTACTCAGCCATCAGAAAGGATGAATACCCACCATTTGCATTGACATGGTTGGAACTGGAGGGGATTATGTTAAGTGAAGTAAGTCAAGCAGAGAAAGACAATTATCATCTGGTTTCATTCATATGTGGAACATAAGGAATAGTGCAGAGGACCACAAGGGAAGGGAGGGAAAACTGAATGGCTAGAAATCAGAGAGGGAGATAAACCATGAGAGACTCTGGACTCTGGGAACCAAACTGAGGGAGGAGGATGGGGAGATGGGGTAACCCAGTGATGGGTATTAAGGAGGGCACGTGTGGTGATGAGCACTGAGTGTCATATGCAACTAATGAACTATTGAACACTACATCAAAAACTAATGATGTACTATATGCTGGCTAATTGAACATAATAAAATTTTTTTTTAAAAAAAGAATCCACATGCTGAAATAAGAACTATGTGCCCTAAATTGGGAATATCCATATAGAACTATGTGTAAGACATTATTAAATGGGAATCTCTTACCAGTTCAAGATTTCCTTGCTTAGTGTGTGGTGATATCCCTTCGAAGCTGAATAATTTGGTTCTGATCCAGCCTGGCATCCGAAATTGTGTTTCTTCATAACTGCATTAGGATGTCCCTTGCTTGGTTCATGTGTCATATCAGGATTTGCCCACAGTTCTTCGTTTTTGCATCTACGAACGTTCAAAGTTCACTTTCTGAACAGAGTTTTGATTTTCTACTATTTGTCCAGTAAAATGCTCGCCATATGTTTGATGTTAACTTTGGGGGTAGGTGTAGTTTGTTTGCTGGGTCTAAAGGTCTGAAGTTCTGGGTGCTCCATCCTGTTTTTAATTCTCTCTGCTGGGTTTTTGCTGTCCAACATTCTACAACAGTGTTTCTGAACGCTGGATGCCCACTGGAATCACTTGGGGGATCTTTTAAAACTAATCATACTCTATAGGGGTGAGACATGAACAGTATATTTTCTAAAGTGATTCTACTGTGCAGCCTTGTTTGAGAAATATTACTCTAGAGTTAAAAGGGGAAATTTTATGCTATTTCTTTGGGTAGGAATTCACTTCCTTGCTGGCTGCCAAAAGTAATTAATCATCTGATTCTATAATGCAATGATATTTCCTGTGTAGCTCTATTAAACATCTCTCTAGCAGCAGTAGCTCATGAATATGGCTCTTTCAGCACTTCACCTTCAATATTATGTAGGCTGGTAGCTACCATTATTAGTACAGGAGAACCTTTTCTAAGAATCGGGCTTCCTCGCAAGTTGACTTTCGTGGGCTGTGTGGGTATCTGTCCTCAATATTAAGTTGGAGAAGGACTGAGAAACTTTTCTTTTTATTCTAGGGCTGGAATTTCTATGATAGGTTTAATATACACTGTTTCTCAGAGATGATAGGTTCTCTGTTTTCTATTTCTCTGACTCCTACATGCAGGGATTTGAAGGTGCCGTATCACCTACTATCTTCATACAGAGTGATAGGTTGAAGTTTTCTGGAATAATTCCTGATTCACACTGCCCTGTAGGGGAGGTAGCTTGGTTCCTAGTATTTCCTTCTCTGAGCTGTTGTGTAGAGGGCCAGAGGCTGAATTCTGAGGGACAGTGCCCCATTTGAGACTGAGAAGCATGGCCAAGGTGGGGCATAAGAGCAAGAAGCTGGCCTGAGGCTAGATTTAGAAGCCTGCAGCTCAACTTTGATCCCAACTCTGCACCCATCTGGAGTTCAATGAACTAGGAAAAATGACAGGTGCATAGATCTGAATGAGTGAACGTGAAGTAGTTCTGAAAAATTCTGGAGGTAGAAGTGAGTGAGTCTAATTATGTTTTCATATTATCAGGCTAGGTATCTCTACGGTGAATTTTATTACTGGTGGCTGAAATGGGATGGACCCTAAAGTAAACATTTTCAGGGCTACTTTGTTGGAATGGTTTGGCACACTCCGAAAGTATTGATATTGCTTGTGTGAACATCAGTTTTGTCTCTGTCTCAGCTGTAACGGATTTCAAATTAATATAGTGAACATGATGCTTTGGTGAAGTTTACCAAGGTGCAGTTTGTGACCCTTGCGAATTTAAGCCCATTAATTCCTTCATTTCTTCATCCAGCAAACATTTATTGGGTCCCTGTCATATGCTAGGCCTAGGATATAAAATTTGTAGAATTCATTTTTGCCACTTAAATCTTTACTATAATAAAGTAAAGATTTACTATATATACACTATACATACACATACATGTAGTGTATGAAGATAGAATTCATACACGATAAAATTCACCCTTTTAAAGTTTACAATATATATGACTTGCCTATTCTGGAAATTTACCTATATATTTGCCTGTTCTGGATATTTGATATAAATGAAATCATGAAAAATGGTCTTTCATGTCTGGTTTCTTTCACTTAGCATAATGTTTTCAAGGTTCACTCCATGTTGTAGCATGTATCAGTACTTCATTACTTTTTATTGCCAATTTCCATTCCATTTCATAGATGTACTGCATTTTATTTATTCATTTGTTGGTGGACATTTGGGTTGTTCCTACTTTTTGGCTGTTATCAATAATGCTGTGATGAACATTCATGTACAGATTTCTTCTGGGTATATAGCAAGGAGTGGAATTGCTGTGTCATATGTGAACTCTAAGTTTAAATTTATGTTGAGAAGCTACCAAACTGTTTTCCAAAGTGGCTGTATCACTTTACATTCCTAGCAGCAATTAATGAGTATTCTAATTTCTCTACAGCCTTGCCAACATTTGTTGTTATCTGTCTTTTTGATTGTAGACATCCTAGATTTTGCTACTTTTAATGTTGACAAGTGTATGGCATTTACAACCCTTTGGGTTTTCACAATTGGGCTTTGCAGATGACACTATGGAAATTTTACTTTGAAACTGTGTTGTTTCAATGAACAGTTTTATCTTGTGCTGTTTTAGTCTCTATAAAATAAAATGCAGTACAAGAATCTTTGCAACAAAACAAGGTAGACTCTGTGAGATCTATCAACTTCGAATGAACCCCATGAATGAAAATTAATTCATACAAGAACAAGAGACCTCTGGCACGGCAAGCTCCCAGCATTCTGAGAACCAAGGCTGTTCAGGGAAGCATGAACCAGATCCTTGTGGTTGTTTGTCTGGTCCCCATGGGAGAATACAGGAGGTCAACACAGCCTCTCAAAAGGCTTCCTCTTGAAAAATGAAAAATGTGATTGGCGGGAGTGAGGAAAAGCACCACGATTGAGAGCAGGTCTGGCCCCTGATTCTAACACTGAATAATGACCTCTGGATTAGGACATGAGAACAAGAGAGCTCTGTATTGCTAGTGTTGGATATAAGAGGCATGCTCTGTCCTAGGCTGACAGTCTTGTACTGCAGGTACCAACTGGAGGCAGGAACGGGAGACAGACCTGCCAACCTCAGCGGTTGCTTACTCTCCGCCCCCCACTCCCGAATCACACTGACAGTAGAGTTCTAATCCTTCCAGGCCTCGCCTTCTTACCACCCTCGGCCACCCCTCAAAATATAAACCCTTCTTGTCACTTAATTGTTCCTTTCCATGCTCGCATTCTGATAGTGCTCTATGGCTCTCTGGCTTGACCCACGTCCACACTACTCCTTTCCCCTTCCCACACCTTTCCTGTGTGCTCTCTGGAACTTTGTCCCTTACTGATCAAGATGCTATCTTCAGTCTCTTTTCTGAAGGGTCCTCTCCTCTCACCCATTCCTCTTCCGGTTCCATTGGAAATTTTCCCTCTGGTGAAGTTCATCCTATCCAGCTAAGCCACCCTCTGGCTGCAGATCGTGGATGCATCCATGACTGCTGTTCCCTTGTCTGTGTACGTGACCTTGGCTCAGTCCTTGCATTGTCTGAGTAAATGCCATGTGCCTACGGACAATGTCCCAGCACCTTATCTTCACCGTTCTTTGATAGTTTAAACTCCAATGTCTCTCAGACACCTGCTTCTAGGACTACACCTTGGCTCCACCATCACACCCAGTGTACACAGCCCTTAAATCTTATATTCCCACAACTCACTGTTTGCCATGCCCTCCTATCCAGCCTGCTCCCTCTCTTACGTGTTCTATGCCTGGTCTTTCACCTTGCTGTGGACCTACTTTGTCTCAACCATAAATCTATAATAGTGGGCAAAGTGAGGCTTTGGTTACATTTTGCTGGTTTGAAGCCCATGTTTATTGTTCCTTAGCTCTCTTTATTTTTCTCACCTCTTAGTTATTTAGAGTGCTTTTCTGAGTTATTTTCAGGAGGGATCAGTTTGGGGTCTTCCCATACCTGATTTCTTTTTATTGTATTTTCCCCCCCAAACTCAGAAAAACATTGCTGCCTAACACTTATTGTTGCGGAGCAGTATCTGGGCCCAGACTGAGTTTTCTTTCATTGCATCTCGTAGACTGTGGGAGTTAATGTTTTGCCCATCCAGTTCTTCTGGTTCCTTTGGAAAAATCCACATGGTTCTGTTGAGTCTGTTGATAATGATGCCATGTAGGCTCCCACCCCAGTCCCCACTCCCCACATAATACGGGCTGATCAGCCGAGTTCTACAATCCCTGGAGATGGTGACTGCTCCTCAGCTGGGATCCTGACTCGACCAGGACCAACTGGGATTGATATAAGGATTTGGGAGAAATCATTGTTTCTGCTAGGTTTGGTAAGTCAGCAATTAGGAGTCTGGGGTTACTGGGGTTACTGGTAGCTCGCTCTATCTATCTATCTATCTATCTATCTATCTATCTATCTATCTATCATCCATCCATCTACCTACCTACAGATATAATTACATACATATCTGTCAGTATATAATATCTCTACATAGATATAATAAATATATCTATAGGTATATAGATAAATAGATAAGAAAGGTAGATAGCTACCAGTAATCCCCATAACCCCAGACTCATATTGCTTACTTACTAAATCTAGCAGAAACAATGATTTCTCCTAACTCCTTATACAGACATATTTAAACACATAGGTAGATAGATACAGATATTGATAGATATAGATAGAGGTACAGAGAGAGAGATTCAGAGAATGAAGATGAATATGAAGGTAGGCAGAAGCACACAGAATTACGAAATGGAAAGAGACAGCCTTGAAGATATCATTTGGAGCCTAGTTCTGAAACCAAATTCATCCTAGACGTCCCAGAACGTCCCAGAATACATGAATCAAAACATTGGTTTTTTTTTTTTTTGGTTGTTTTTTGTTTGTTTGTTTGTTTTGCCTAAGCTAATTTCTTGTCCTTAAGCTAATTTGAGTTTCTTTCGCTTATACTCAAGGGACCTTTAACCAGTAGTAATGAATCCACTTTTTCTCCTTTGAATATTTGTAAATTTTTTTCTCATCCATGAAGTTCAAAAATGCCTGCAGAATATGGTTGAGTTGAGGTATCTCCTTAGTAGGTTTGTCTGAATCTGTAAAAAGAGCTTGTTTCTTTTATCTCTCTCTTTCTTTTTTTTTTTAAAGATTTTATTTATTTATTTGAGAGAGAGAGAATGAGAGACAGAGAGCACGAGAGGGAAGAGGGTCAGAGGGAGAAGCAGACCCCCAGCTGAGCAGGGAGCCCGATGTGGGACTCGGTCCTGGGACTCCAGGATCATGACCTGAGCCGAAGGCAGTCACTTAACCAACTGAGCCACCCAGGTGCCCTCAGAATATTGTTTTTATACAGAGGGGAAAAAAATTGGTTGGAGGGGGTGTGGCTCTAAGTAGATGTTTATTTTTTTCTGCATCTAACACCTCCAAACCTCTGTCTCTCTAAATTAGGGGATATTAGTATTTCCCCCCAAATTTCTTCTGCTTTATTACACCGCACTGCACAATTATTCAAGAAGAACCGTGATATGTGGATTCAAAAGTTGTTGAGGTTTGCACTATGAGGTTGGAATTTTCTTTGGATTTTACATGGATTACTTTTTTTTTTTTTTTTTTTTTAAATATAGTCCATTTTATGGACAGCTTCCCCAAAGGCATCCCTGTTTTTTTAATTTTTGTTTTTTGTTTTGGGGGGATTTTTGGGATGAAGATGATTTTGTGGCCCCAGACCTTCAGGATTCTTGCCTCCTTTATTTCTAGGAACCCAGTAGGGCCTACGTATTTCTTTTCTTTCCTTTCCTGGGAATGGTCTGGCTGCTCCTTGGCTTTTTGGATCCCTCTAGACATTAAGTGGCTTTTTCCAGTTCTTTTGTTTGTCTCAGTGGTCACAGCAGGTTCACGATTGCAGCCCAACTGTGCAGAAGGTCAGAGAATGCTAATGGGACATTTAGCATCAAGTGTTCCTGCTTGACTTTCTATGGAAAACAAAATTGAATTGACAGAGGAGGAAATGCAATTCTCATTTAATGTAGAAAACAGTCCCAAGTTAGGACTGCCTGTTATGTTAGTCATTGACAGTTTTAAAGATTTTTATTTATTAGTCATTGACAGTTGTAATTAAAGGTATTACTTCACAAGAAACATGAGGGAGTGGTGGATCATTATGGTGTGTGTTACTAGACACATTCCCTACTGAGTACTTCTTTTGTAACATTTAAGATAGATTTTGACTGTGCTTAATAAATACGCAGTAATCTGTGTACATTAGAATTATGTCGAAAATTTGAATTTGAATTTTGAGAATAAATGTGTGATTTTGGGATGTATGCTACCACAGTTATAATTCAAAAGACTTCTACATACCTATGGAAACATCACTCCCTATAAATACTATTCTGCATTCTTGCTCTCCCCCTGAGGCAGCATGACAAAGTGAAAAAATCAGGTGATTTAGAGTTAGAAGCTCTAAGTATAAGTCCTGGATCTCACATTTACTAATTACGTCAATGCAGAGAAATCACTTGGTTCTTGGCTCTCTGTTTTATTACCTATAGGATGGTGATAATGCCATATTTCAGAGTTGTTGGAAGTATCACATATCACATGGCAGGATGTACTTTGTAAATAGAAAAGCATTATATATCTATATATATCTATATGTAAGTATGTACTCTTTCATAAACTGCTTTTTCATGTAACAGACTACAACCCACTTTTTTTAAAAAAAGATTTTATTTATTTGCCATAGAGAGAGTGAGAGAGAGAGAGGGCACAAGCAGGGGGAGTGGTAGGCAGAGGGAGAGGGAGAAGCAGGCTCCCCACTGAGCAGGGAGCCCGATGTGGGCCTCAATCCCAGGACCCTGGGGTCATGACCTGAGCCGAAGGCAGATGTTTAACCAACTGAGTCACCCAGGCGCCCCTACACCACACTTTTTAATTGGATGCATGATATTCCATTTATATGAATGAGCCATAGAAGTGGTTATACCATATAAATGGTTTAGGTTGTTTTCTGTATCTGTTTAACTATCTATCCATCCATCTCTCTGTATACATATATCTACATATTCTCTCTTAAGAGAATTATATTGTATTGTATATTGTATTATATTATTATACTTGTATTGTACAATACAATATTGTTAACTCTAGTCACCATGCTATATGGTACATCTCCAGAATTTATCTTATAACTGGAATTTTTTACCTTTTGACCACCTTCACCCAATTCCCCAGCTCTTCATCCACTCTCTCTGGCAACCACCAATCTGTTCTTTATAACTATGGGTATAGTTTTTTGTTGTTGCTGTTTGTTTTTAAATTCCACATATAAGTGGACCCTACAGCATCTTGTGTATTGTTCCAATTCATTGTAATGGTCACTTATTGTTTGTGTAATTGTGAGAAACTGTTTTTGTGGTAAAGCCTCACTCCCAACTTCTGCAATGCAAAAAACACTACAAATAAGGTAAGATGGTGAAAGACCAGCTGGCGATATCTTTTTACAGCATATATGGCAAATAGGTTAATTTTCTTAATACACAAAGAGCTTTTAAATAAACCAGCAAAAAAAAGTTGAAAACCCTAATATAATTTAGGTGAAGAACATGAATCAACAGTTTATGCGAAAAAATACAAATGGCAAATATGTGAAGAGATGCTCATTTCTTCTCGTTAAAGAAATGAAATTAACATCAGAGTTCTTTTTTTTTTCACTTCTCAGATTGGTAAAGAGGCAAAAGTCTGAAAATATTAAATATATTTGAGGAGGTAGGGAAACAGAAATGCCTTATGGCCATATAAATTGGTGTGACTTTTTAGGAGTCAATTTTGCAATTTTTGAAAAAATTTAAATGCAAATTTTGGCCCATCATTTTCACCTTTAGCATTTGATCTTGTACAAATATTTGATGCATATGAAAAGAGAGCATAAGGTTGTTCTTGTGACATTTGTGTATGTTTATGCATCAGCAAAACAAATAACCAAACCATGAAATGCCTGCATATATCCCATATATCCCTCACCGTGGTACTGCTCAAATTATGTATATTCATAACGTGAAATTTTATATAGCAACTAGAAAATGGACTGGTCTCTGAATACTCATTTGAAAAGACGTTCCTGCTGTGCCGATAACTGAAAACAGCAAGTTCAGACTTGCTTTTATATTTTTATGCACTATGTCATATGTATGCTATCAAGTAGAAAAAAACATGCTTCTTTATGCAGAGACAACTTCTGGAAGAATATATAAGAAATTGTTGAAGGGGTTCGACTGTAGGATGATGGATAGTAACTAGACTTGTAGTGGTGATCACTTTGTAGTGTGTACACATGTCGAAGTATAAAGCTGTACAACTGAAACGTACATCATTTAAAAAAGAAATTGTTGACAGTGACTATTTTCTGGGAATTAGACTGAAGGGAGCAAAAGGAGAGGGGAGGAGTTTACTTTTCACTCTCTCACTTTCTGTACCTTTGGAATCCTTCCTTCCCAGTATTTTATTATGCAAAATTTTAAACATACAGAATGTTTAAAGGACTATTGAGTGAAAACCCAATAAATTCACCACCCAGATGCTATAATGATTTGCTGTATTGCTGTATCACTTCATTAAAAACCAAGGATGATGAATTATTTTTACAATTTAGTAAGAAATAGTGTAGCAAGAGTACATTAGAATAATGAAATAGTAAAATCAAAAAAGTACATAAATATGAAAGAGAAAATGAAACAGGATAACATGACAGATATAAACAGCTGTTAGGAGTACAAAGCTCAATGTCACAATTCTATGCAAGAGCAAAGACATAGAGGCTCTGAAACAGGAGGGGTTTCGTGCCTTCAGTTCCTCAGGCCTGAGGTCAGGGGAGGATGGTCCCAGGGCATAGAAAGCTCAGGGCGGGTAGCTTTTTGGCTCACATGAAAGGCTGGTGCCCTTGACGTGTGCCGTGGTAATGGTCTTCAGACCTTGGAAGCTCATCTCACACTTTAGTGGGTGTTAATCACCAGGGAAACTTGCTGACGACAGACATTTGACCCTCACAAGCTCTCTGTGTGGAGAGAAGTGTTCACAAAAGTGTTGTAAACCAGCTTAGATTTGAGTGAGGATAGAGAGGAGCGTTTTGTTTTGCTTTGTTCTAAACTTCCTAGTTATTCAACACTGAACCACTTCTCTGTGCGTAAACCTTGATTCAGTAGGAAAGAGTTGGGGTCCAAAACTCTGAACTTTTAACAAGCACCCTGTGCGATTTCATGGCAGGTAGGTGCTGCAAAATACTGTCCTTTTCTAAGGATGTGGTTTATTTAGCTGCCCCCTCCTCCCAAAGCATTCCTTGCTTTGTCAGGAATGCCTGTCTTCTCCAACAGCTCTTACTCATTTTCTAAATGATCTTAATTACTAAGCTCCTAAGGGAGTGAACCGTAAAGGGCTTTATCTCTTGGTGCAGGTGAATGATCTCACCCCCGGTGTTGGAAACCAGGTTGGACCAGGGTGGAGTCTAAAGAGTGGAGATTATTATGATTTTTAAACTTCTCATTGTTTGATTTAGCGCTGGTGCTCTGCACCTTGGCGTAAACCTTCACTGGGGCATTTGATGGCATCCTCTAACCTCTGATTCATGGGGGTCTACCAGATGCATGTGGTTTAACTATTCCCTTCTCCGAGGGAGAAGAGCCTCCACGTCCCTCTCTTTGGAGGCTCTTCCTTACTGCTATCACAGAGTATTTGAATTCTCATCAATTTCCTTGTGACTTCTGTGGAATGTGCTGGTAGAAGTGCAGCTGTTACATCTTCTACTTAGAACAGGTTTCCCTCCCCTGAAGGATTAATAGGGAGGCAAACTATTTGCAGTTGCTCTCTGCCCCACCTCTGACAGTTCTTTAACCCCACGAGAAAGAACAACCTCCGAGTTTCTCAGTCCTCCTCAGAGTGACCTGTTTCTCTTCCTTGTCTATTCCTACCTTCTCTTTTTCCATCTTGGCCGGTCAATTTAAGCTGAAAAATTTGTTCCTATGGTGGCCCATCAGCTAAAAGAAAATATGCTGCCCCAAGTAATGGGTAACTTAATTTTTATTCGTTTTTTTAAAAATACAACGAACATTTCTTGAGCTTCCTGTGCACAGGCATTGTGCTAAATGCTGGAGACATGGGCGAAAAAGCAGACAGTGGAGCCACGTTTCCCAAGAACCTTGACAAATGCAGGGTGAGAGCATCCCATATAATGAGGACCAGCACAAGTAGAGGCCTGGGCGTAGAGCTGTAGCATGGAGGATATTCAGGTACCGTTGGGATATAGGTTGCTTGGTGAGAAATTAAAGTTTCTTTGAAGACTTGGTGCTGCTGTCAAAAATCTGAACATTATTCAATAGGAAATTATGTCTTAATTTTAAAAAATCAAGATACAGAGAACACATCATTCTAACGTAAGAGTGCAATAAGTCAAATAATTCTTTTATTTTTTTTCTTTTTTTAATCAGAAAAGCATGGGAAGAGTTGATGAGGGTAAAGACAATGAAAGGAAAAGAGGAAGAAATTCATGTGGACAGATGGTCCAAAAACAAGGATCAGCAAAGAGAAAGCTACATAGAGAAAGAGGTGGACAGATGCAGATCCTAAGGGCCTAGCATAGTGCCTGG
Organism: Halichoerus grypus; assembly: GCF_964656455.1. Lineage (NCBI taxonomy): Eukaryota > Metazoa > Chordata > Mammalia > Carnivora > Phocidae > Halichoerus > Halichoerus grypus. The sequence continues at coordinate 72,538,018 of NC_135725.1, read as the reverse complement.
TACATAGTAGGTGCTTACGAAATAGTTCTCCAGTGAAAGAATGAATGCATGGGGAGGGAAAAAAAAGGAAATAGGGAGATGCACATACATAGAAAATATCGAGATAGTGCAAGGAAAATACTGAGAGACAAAGCAGGCAGAAATATACATATTCCCAAAGGAAGCACGTTGGCGAGGGAGATAGGGAGAGAAAGGACCGAGGGACTTACGGAGGCTCATAAATTAAGCAAGTGCTACTGAGCAAATAATTCTTCCCATATACTGCGTCTTAGTCACTGTACTGGCTGTGGGCTATAGATCTGGGGAAAGTTACTCAATGTTTTTGAGCGTCATCCGTTAGAAGAAAAAGTGTTGAAAGGAAATGGGATTAAATACAGTATTGTAAAACGTTATGATCTGAGGAAGTTCGGTGGTAGGGATGTGGGATTTTTGTACCATTCACTGTATTTAAGTATGTTAAAAATTTTTCATAACAGAAGGATCTTAAAAAATAACAGGAGGGCTAATAACCGAGCATGGGCCCATCTAGTTCCCCCCATAAAGTCACTCGCGTTACAGTTGTCAAGACATGACCACAGACTGGATGTGGGGGGCACGTGGCAGAAGGTCCTGTTCACTAACGGTTAGTGTCCTCCTGACTAATGGGTGATTGTGCCTAATGGAATGACAGGTTTGCGAGGGAAGCTAATAAATCCACTTGTTAGTAACATTGGGGGAATGCTCAAGGAAATCTTTGTATGTAGACCAAAGGAAGTTCATTCCTTAAAGAGTTGGGGTTTCACAAGGCACAGTGGGGAGGCTCGCAGGCAGGGAGGCATGGAGGTGGGAAGCAGAGGGGGGACTGGCTGGGAGGGGTGAGGAGAGAGGCTGGGGGGCCTTGGCTTATAATTTTCCATAGTGAAGAAGGAGGAGGCTCGAGTGGAAGCCTAGATTGAGGGTGTGGTGAGGCTAACAGTTGAATTTGTGGAATTATCTAGCCCCAATATTCCCAGTGGAATGTTTGACTTGTTGACCTCCGCAGAGTTCTTAGCCTCCCAGGTGCTGGGCACAGTTGCTCAGAGCAGCTCCTGCAGGGAGGGTCAAAGGGTCAGGAAGGAAGGAGGTCAGAGGGGAGAGTTAGAGATATCAGCCTCTGCAAAATGCACTTATTTTTTTTGGCATCTGACAGGTGGACGAGATGAAATCTATCTGGGGGCCCAGCCCAGCTAGCCCAGCCCACAGATTCCCTTAACTGTTCTCACCATCCCCGTAAGTTCCTTTGTAAGGCAGCTTTTCTTCACATTTTTCTCCCCTTGGGTGGACATTCTACTTCAGGGTTTATTTGCTAAATGACAGTTTAAGGGAATAAAGCATAATAACCTCTTCAACTGAGGTGGTTTTTGAAAGTGAAAAATCAGTTTAAAGAAAATGTTATTATGAATTTCAGATATTTAACGCCCTTTTTTTTTAATGGACTTGGAAGCCTAACTCATTAACTGAATTAGAGGAAGAATGTTTTGATGTCTGATTGAGGTAAATTTTTAGTTTTATCTGCATGGAGGAAGATTCCTAATGCAAGGAATGATTACTGATTGGTTTAGAAAATCATAAAACCACTTTGTAACATGTTCATGACAAGAAACAAATACTATGTCACCATGGATTCCAAACAAAATTAATATGTCCCAAATAAGTACCAGCTGTTTAGAACATCAGAGGGGGATGGGGGAAATTCAAGCTTAATTAATTATTTCCTTGGTTAGAAAAAATCTTCCAACAAAGAGAACATTATCTCTGTACGACACTTAGCATTTCTAAGATTCCACCCACAGTAAGGCCAGCAAACAATAAAGCCAAGCCTTTAACTGAGTTTTGAATCACTCACATAAACTTGGAAAATTACAACAGAGAATAACTGCGAGATTGTGTTTAGATAGTCGGAATCAAAAGGTTGGTCTGCTCCCTTTTCTGTTTTTTTTCCCCCTCAGAGCATACCAACCAGGGCTCCTGCCTTTTTTTCCCTCTACCATCCAGCTTGTCATCAAATCCTCTTTCTTTCTTTCCTTCTTTCCTTTCTTTCCTGGGGGAGGGGCAGAGGTAGAGAGGGAATCATAAGCAGGTTCCACGCCCAGCATGGAGCCCGATGTAGGGCTCGATCTCATGACCCTGAGATCACGACTTGAGCCGAAATCAAGAGTCGGACACTTAACCGACTGAGCCACCCAGGTGCCCCTCAAATCCTATTTCTTAGGATACTTCAATATCAGTTGTACTCAAACTTGAAAACGAAATAGAGTGGAGGGTCTAACCACAAGAATTAAAGCTGTTGACTACCAGACTCTATCATGCGCACTGTATCTCGTCCTCCTGGCAACCCTCCCGTGAGGCACTGTTATTAGCCTTCTCATCAGGGTTTCACAGATGGGGAAACGAGGCCTTTGAGCAGTGGTTCTCAGCTGTGGCTGCCCATTTGTGTGGCTGGGGGTGGGGGTGGAGCTTTGAAAACTGCTCAGGCTACCATCCACCTGGACCAATTAAATCAGAACCTCTGAAGGTGGGACCTGGGCTTCTGTAGTTTTTTAGAGCTCCCCAGGTGATTACCAAGTGCACTGAAGGTTAGAATTACTGACTGTTAGAGCAATGAATTAACCAGTGCAAGGTTAATTGGGCTGATTGGGTGATGGAATAGGGGTTCGAATCCAGGGTTCTTAGATTTTGGAGCCCCATCTTAACCTCCTTATTATATTGCCTCTCAAAGTGTTTACCACTCCTGGGCATGTACCCGATATTCTTGCATCAGGGGACACGTATAAGAATATTCATAGCAGCCCTTTTTGTGATGGGTGGAATCTAGAAACGAACAGAAGTGTTAAACAATGGTAGAATGGATCGATAAACTGTGGTGTGTACTAAGACTGAATGCTTGTGTCTCCCTTACCCCAAATTCGTATGTTAAAATCCTAACCCCCAATGTGATGGTATCAGGAGGTGGTGTCCTCTGAGAAGTGATTAGGTCATGGGGGTGGAGCACCCGTGAATAAAAGAGACCCAGGGGAACTTCATCACCCCTTCTGCCGTGTGAGGACATCCTTATCAGACACCACGTCTTCTAGCACCTTGATCTTGGACTTTCCAAACTCCAGATCTGTGAGAAATAAATTTCTGTTGTTCACAAGCCACCCAATGTGTGGTATTCTATTATAGCATCCTGAGTGGACCTGGACAGTGTGTTAATGAAATAGAATACAATACAGCAATAAAATAGAATTCCATCTATTCACAAATATGAAACCATATAATTTTATATTTGGGTACATAATCATATTTGGAGAAATTGTCATAGAGAAGTGAAGCAGAAGTTGAGGGAAGGTGATGGGTCATGGGAGGAACATACAGAAAGCTTCATATATAATGTTCTATTTCTTAAACTGGGTGGTGGGTATACAGGTATTTTTTTAACTGTTCTTTATATTCATATTTTACAAACGTTCTTTTTATATCTATAAATGTTTTAAACGATTATAGAAAAGAATAATTACTGTTTTTATGAAATATATTAATGCAATTCTAGCAATATGAAGTACTAAGCAAAAAGCGAAAGACAAAAAAAAAGGCCCCACCAAAGATGTTACCCCCCAGAAAGACACATTAAGTGATGATCATTTCACAGTATCTTTTATGCATATATAAAGAAAAGGACAGATATGTAGACAAATTAGAATTGCCCCAATTATGTAGTATGTATAACAAACCACCTCTAAACTTAGTGGCTATGGCAACAAAACCCAGTTATTTATTCATGATTCTGCAATGGAGCAGAGCTTGGTAGGATGCCTGTCGTTACTCCACGTGTTGGCTGGAGTTACTCGAGTAGTTGCATTCAGCTGGGAACTTGGGTGGGGTTGGAATATCTAAGATCACTTCCATGTGAGGAACCTCTGCTAGGATGGCTAGGATGGCTCAGGGCCTGCTGGCTAGGCTTCTCTTTTTCCATGGGTTCTTATTATTCTGTGGATCCCAAGAAGGAGAAAGCAGAGGCTACAGTGCTTTAAGATCTGGGTGTGTTAGTCCCAGAACATCCCTTCCATGCATTCGATTGCTCAGAGCAAGTCACAAGGCCAGCTAAGACTCAAAGCGAAAGGAAGCAGATCCCTCTTAAAGTGCAGAGACATGTGCCTACAGGGATGGAGGAACAGTTGGAGGCTCTTAGGAAATGATCTACTACTGTGTTTATAGTTAAGTGTGCTGCTTTTCATAGTCTGTTGGCAGAAAGCTGCATTTTCATGGTTCTTTGAGCAACTTCATTCAGTAATTATTATTGAATATCTACTATGTGTCGGGGAGTGTTTCTTTTTTAAGATTTATTCATTATTTGAAATCGAAGGAGAGAGAGAGAGAGCAGGGGGTAGGGGCAGAGGAAGAGGGAGAGTGTCTCAAGCCGACTCCGTGCTGAGTGTGGAGCCCAGCATGGGGCTCAATCTCACGACCCTAAGATCACAACATGAGCCCAAACCAACAGTCTGACACCTAACTGACTGTGCTACCCAGGTGCACCTACGGACTGTTTTAATCTTCGTCAGAGCAGTGAACCGAGAGACAAAAACTACTGTGTTCATGGAGTCTACACTTGAATGATTTAGGCAATCATTCTGATCATATGCCTTTTTATACTAGAAATCAATAAAACTTGGCTAAAGAGAGAAACTTTGGTTAATTGAAATGAAAGAATAAGAACAGGTGAAAGCTGCTGACCTCACTCAGTGGTCTACCTGAGCTCAGATAGAACTAATAGAAAAAGAGTTTCCAGAAATAGAAATCTTGAGATTCCATTCAAATGAATTCAGCAAATACCTACTATATACAAAGATCTTTTCTGGCCTACTGGAATGGGAGATAATTTTGGAAGCATTTGATTTGGTTCAATTAAGGATTTGTTGGATATATGTGTGCAGTGCCAAAGGTCATATAAAAGATTAAAAGCAGGATTCCTGCCCTAATGGTGGCAACGATGTCGAATACCCGTAAGTATATATCGAAGAGGTAAGATAAGTGCCACAAATTGATATCAATGTGGTGCTAGGGTCTAATAGAAGCCATTATCTCCTTCATGTATGGGAATCACGGAGTCTTCATGAAGGAGAGAGCATTTGAGCTGGTTCTTGAAGACTGACTACATTTTCATTTGGGTGGGGGTTAGCAGGCTTTGTAGAAGGACAGAACAATTTGATGTGCCCTATTATCATCAGCTCACATGGTGGGTGCATATTTCCTCTTTGTTTCTAGCTGAAGCAAGCTGGTGTGGGCATTAATGGTACTTTGCTGATTTCCATTTTCTACCTGAATTCCTTGTTTAAATGACCTATTTACACTACTACTCTGGGTGACACCTACGCCTAGAGATGTCTGCTAGTTGAAAATGAACAAATAGCAGCTAGGGGTTTCTTATCTCTAATGGATGTTCTGCAAATCCCTTAGCTTTAGCATTTTGTGTGCAATGAGCTTTTTAAAAAAATGAATAAAAGGAATAGAGAATGAAGGACACACATCCAGGTGCTGTGTTCAAACATCACGTTATTATGTCAGGTGACTCTAAGCATAGGATATGCAGTTTGAATGCAGTTGACACAGAACGGTGTGTGCCTTCTCGCTTGCTTGGTGTATCCTCTTTGTAAACAAAAAATGGACTTGTGTCTGAGATTAAACTTCTTAACCTCTGCTAAACTGATATTTATAAAATACCATTTTCATCAGGATACTCCTTTATACAAAAGGCTAAAACGAGTCTGAACTGCCCACTCTAGCCATGCCCTCTCTTTCGGTGCTCTGTGTTCTCAGAATAATATTTGTACTGTATCACTAACATATTTCCCTTTCTCCTTCCGCCAACAAATATTCATTCATTTATTCATTCATTCAACAAAAAACACATATTAAGCAACTATTACAGACCAGCCACTGTTATATGGCCTTGGAATACATTTATCAAGAAAACACAAAATCTATACTCTGTTGGAGCTTACATCCTAGCAGGGGGAAACAAAAACCGAATAATAAACTCAATAAACAAGGAAATTCTATAGTATGTTAAAAGGTGATAAGCACTAGGAAAAGGGCATGCGGCTAGGGATGAGTGTGTGGATTACAACTGTAGGTAGATTTGTCCAGGTGGTCCTCATTTAGAAGTGTGTTAGCCACGGGTCATCTTGGTGGGAGAGTCTTCTGGGCAGAGGCAGCCCCAGTGCTCGGGTCTGAAGGTGGGTCTTTGTCCAGAATGTTCTAAGAACAGCCCAATAGGTTAGTGTGATTGGAGCATAGGGAGCAAGAGGAGAGAACAGTAGGAGAGGAAGTGAGAGAATTAACAGGGACAGATAGCATGGGGGCTTGTAGGACTTTGTTAAGACTCCAGCTTTAACTCTTAGTGAAATGGGGAGCCACTGAAGTTCTTCAGGAGATGTGACCCTCTCGTTTTCTTTGTGATATTATTGTCCTATATTTCACCTCTATTATTGTTGTCATTCTTTGTGCTTTAAACATCCGTTGATTTTTTTGGGGGGGATAACTTTTGGATTCATGTTTGCACAATCTATCTTTTTTCATTCTTTTTCTTTCAACATATCTATGCAGTTATGTTTGAAGTGAGTTTCGTCGACAGTGTATTGATGGATCATATTTTTTAAAATCCACTGTGCCAATTTCAGTCTTTTAATTGGTGTACTTTGATGATTTACATCGAATGTGATTTTTTTAAATTGAGAAATAATTGACATTATATTAGTTTCAGGCATATAACGTAATGATTCAGTGTTTGTATATATTGTGAAACAGTCACCATAATAAGTCTAGTCTAGTTAACATCCATCAGAAGGTGGTTATTGATATGTTAGGGCTTAAGTGTGAGTTTTGTTTTTTTCTGCTTGTTTCCTTCATTTCTCATTCTTCTGTTTCTCTCTTTCCACCTTCCTGTGGGTTACTTGAACATTTTTGGGAATTCCATCGTGGTTTATTTGTATCAAGTTTTTGTGCATATCACTTTGTATAGATTTCTAGTGGTTGCTTTGGGATAACTCTTTTTTCCATTTTTTAAAAATTTAAATTCAATTAATTAACACATAATGTATTATTGGTTTCAGAGGTAGAGGTCAGTGATTCACCAGTCTTATATAATACCCAGTGCTCATTATATCACATGCCCTCCTTAATGTCTATCACCCAGGGGGGTAACTTTTTATTTTGATAATATTTCAAACTTAAAGAGAAGTTGTAAGAGTAGCATAAACAACTGCCTTACTGCCTCTTGACCGAGATCACCAATATTTTACATTACTGTCCTATCTGCTTTCCCATTCCCTCTGTGGAGTATGTGGATACATGGGTAAACTTCTTGAGCCACTTGAGATTAAGTTGAAGTTATTATGCTTTCTTACCTCTAAATACTTCAATGAATTTTTCCCAAGAGTAAGGACGTTCTTTTATAGAACAAATAACATCAGGAACATTGATATAATACTGTTATCTCATCCACAATTCATATTTAAATTTTGTTAATTGTTCTATGTCTTTTAAAAAAATTTTTATTTTAATTCCAGTATAGTTAGCACACAGTGTTATATTAGTTTCAGGTGTACAGCATAGTGATTCAGCAGTTTGCATATGTTACTCAGGGCTCATCAGGATAAGTGTCCTCTTTAATCCCCATCACCTATTTCACCACAAGCCCCCCACCTCCCCTCTGGTAACCATTTGTTTGTTCTCTATAGTTAAGAGTCTGGTTGTTTTGGTTTGTCTTTTTGTTGTTGTTGTTCATTAGTTTTGTTTCTTAAATTCCACATATGAGTGAAATCAATCATATGGTATTTGTCTTTCTCTGACTTATTTCGCTTAGCATTATACTCTCTAGATCCATCCATGTTGTTGCAAATGGCAAGATTTCATTCTTTTTTATGGCAGAATAATATTCTGATATATATATCTATATATCACATCTTCTTTATCCATTTGTCTATTGGCGGATACTTGGGCTGCTTCCATAATTTGGCTATTATAAACAATGCTGCAGTAAACATAGGGGTGCGTATACCCTTCAACTTAGTGTTTTCATATTTTGGGGGTAAAGAGCCAGTAGTGTGATTATTAGATCATATGGTAACTATATTTTCAAATTTTTGAGGAACCTCCATACTGTCTTCCATAGTGGCTGTACCATTCCCACCAACAGTATAAGAGGGTTCCTTTTTCTCCCATCTTTGCCAACACTTGTTTCTTGTGCTTTTGATTTTAGTCATTCAGGTGATGTTTCATTGTGTTTTGATTTGCAGTTCCCTGGTGATTAGTGATATTGAACATCTTTTCATGTGTCTGTTGGCCATCTGAATGTCTTTTTTGGAGAAATGTCTGTTCATGTCTTCTGCCTGTTGCTTAATTGGATTATTTGATTTTTTTGGTGTTGAATAAGTTCTTTATATATCTTGGGTACTAATACTTTATTGGACACATCACTTGAAAATATCTTCTCCCACTCTATAGGCTTTTAGTTTTGTTGGTTATTTCCTTTACTGTGCAGAAGCTTTCTGTTTTGATGTAGTCCCAATAGTTTATTTTTGCTTTTGTTTCCCTTTCCTCTGGTGACATGTCTAGAAAGATGAAATTACTGCCTCTGCTCTCTTCTAGGATTTTTATGCTTTCAGGTCTCACATTTAGGTCCTTAATCCATTTTGAGTTTATTTTTGTGTATGATGTAAGAAAGTGGTCCAGTTTCATTCTTTTGCATGTTGCTGTCCAGTTTTCCCAACACCATTTGTTGAAGAGGCTGTCTTTTTTCCATAGCATATTCTTGCCTCCTTTCTTGAAGATTAATTGACCATATCATCATGGGTTTATTTCTGGGCTTTCTATTCCATTCTATTGATCCATGTGTCTGTTTTTGTGCCAGTACCATACTGTTTTGATTGCACCCCTCTGTAATATCTTGAAATCTGGCATTGTGATACCTCCAGTGTTGCTTTTCTTTTTTGAGATTGCTTTGGCTATTTGGGGTCTTCTGTGGTTCCATTCAAATTTTAGGATTGTTCGTTCTCATTCTGTGAAAAATGCTGATGGTATTTTGATAGGGATTGCATTAAATCTGTAGATTGCTTTGGGTAAATATGGACATTTTAACAGTATTTGTTCTTCTGATCCATGAGCATGAAAAAGATGCATGGCATGACTTTGATCTTTTTGAATTTGTTTCCAGTTGTTTGTGTCATCTTCAATTTCTTTTATTGATGTTCTATAGTTTTCAGAGCACAGGTCTTTCACTTCCTTGGTTAAGTTTATTTCTAGGTATTTTATTATTTTTGGTGCAATTGTAAATGAGATTGTTTTCTCTTTCTGCTGCTTTATTAGTAGTGTATAGAAATGCAACAGATTTCTATATATTGATTTTGTATCCTACAACCTTACTGAATAGTTTTCGTTGGAGTCTTTTGGGTTTTCTATATATAATATCATGTCATCTGCAAACAATGAAAGTTTTTCTTCTTTCTTACTAATTTGGATGCCTTTTCTTCCTTTTTCTTGTCGGATTGCTGTGGTTAGGATTTCCAATACTAGGCTGAATAAAGGTGGTGAGAATAGAAATCCTTGTCTTGTTCTTGACCTTGGGAGGAAATCTCTCAGTTTTCCCCATTGAGTTTGATGTTCACTGTGGGTTTTTCATATAAGGCCTTTATTATGTTGAGGTATGTTCTCTCTAAATCTACTTTGGTGATGGTTTCTATCACGAGTGGAATTTGTATTTTGTCAAATGCTTTTTGTGCATCTATTGAAATGATCATATGGTTTTTATTCTTTCTCTTATTGATATGATGTATTATGTTGCTTGATTTGTGAATATTGAACCACCATTGCATCCTGGGAATAAATCCCACTTGATCGTGGTGAATGATTTTTTTAATGTATTGTTGGATTTGGTTTGCTAATGTTTTGTTGAGGACTTTTTTTTCATTATGTTTATCAGAGATGTTGGCCTGTAGTTCTGTGTGTGTGTGTGTGTGAGAGAGAGAGAGAGAGAGAGAGAGAGAGACATAATTATCTGGTTTTGGAATCGGGGTAATGCTGGCCTCATAGAATGAATTTGGAAGTTTTCCTTCCTCCTTTATTTTATGGAAAACGTTGAGAAGAATAGGTATTAACCATTTTTTAAATGTTTGGTAGAATTCACCTGTGAAGCCATCTGGTCCTGGACTTTTGTTTGTTGGGAGTTGTTTTTTGACTACTGATTCAATATCATTGTTGGTGATTGGTCTGTTCAGATTTTCTTCCTGCTTCAGTTTTGGTAGGTTATTAGGAACTTGTCTATTTCTTCTAGGCTGTTGAATTTGTTGACATCCAATTATGTCCTTTATAGCCATTTACCTCTTGGTCTCTTTCATCTCTTTTTATCTGGAGCAATTTTTCATTTTTTATTTATGTTTTCTGGCCTTGATTTTTTTGAAGGTTAAAGGCAATTATTTTCTAGAATGTTCTTCAATTTAGATTTGTCTGATGTTTCTTAAGGAAATATTCACATTACTTATTTATAATAGAGAAAATTTGGAAACAATATAAATCTGGCACTTTAGGGTTTTGATTAAATAAATTAAGATATAGCTATAATATGAGATAGTATGTTGTCATCAAAATGATAGTTATAGATGTTTAGATATTGATATAAAAAGTTGTTCTAAAATATATTAAGTACAAAAGGCAAGGCATAAAAGCAGTCTGTAAAGATGGTACAATTTTTGTAAGCAAATAGATAGTTATTTACATGGGCAAACTTGCATGGGAAGTAGTCTGAAAGGAAATACACCAAGTTATGAATTCTAGGTGTTGTTGTCTCTAGGTGATAACCCAGAGATTTTTCCTCCCTTTTCTCCTTTTGAAGTTTTTTTGTTTTTCTGTAATGATCTATTCACGCAATTTTAAAAAGGAAAAAGTTTTTTTTTTCCTTTAAACTCAACAATCTTTTTGATTTTTAAAATAAGAGTGCCCTGATTTTTCCCGAAAAAGAGTTAGATGAAGGGGCATTATGGTTAAATGGGAAATACATTGAACTGGATCAAGGCCAAATATTGCCATTTACTATTTATAAGATCTTGCTCAGGAGCTTTATGATTTTTGTCCTCAGTTTCCTCATCTTAAAATGGTGATCATAGTATGAATTTCCTGTATGCTTTGCAGAGTTGCTTTGAGGATAAAATGGGATAATGTATGTTGCTGTTCTTTGTAATCTTTGAAAACCAGTACCAATACCAACAAAAAACATTCTTATTTTATTTTTCACAGAAAATATTCCCAGATCATTGCATGTCAGAGATGAATTTTTCCAAAAATTATTTACAGTAAAAAAATAAACCCCTCAAACTACCAGGCATTTGAATGTCATCCTTGAAAGTTTCCAGTGTTACTAATCTTTTCTTTCTTTCTTTTTTTTTTTTTAAAGATTTTATTTATTTGCAAGAGACACAGCGAGAGAGGGAATACAAGCAGGGGGAGTGGGAGAGGGAGAAGCAGGCTTGCGGCTGAGCAGGGAGCCCGATGTGGGGCTCGATCCCAGGACCCTGGGATCATGACCCAAGCTGAAGGCAGACGCTTAACGACTGAGCCACCCAGGTGCCGCACTAATCTTTTCATCTAGGGGAATAGAAAGAGTAGTAAAAGCAATTAGCAGATCAACCACTATAACATTTATAGCTTATCCATGTCTTTAGCTCATATAATTTGTTTTTCCATTTCTGCTTCAATTTTTTTTAGCTTATTATGTGATCATTTATTTCTTAGCTTTGAAAAAATGTGGAAATTCTCCTTTGCTCTTTATGGATATCTGATATGCCACATCCTAGGAAGTAGAAATAAGAAAAAGCCATTAATGAGTATGCAGCTATACCCAGATGCTTCTGGGGTCTCAGGGTTTCTGACAATAGTACAACCTATTTCTGGGATGGGAATGCTTCATTGTCTTTTGCTCTTACTGCTGCTCAGGACTGCAGAGCAACGGGGGTGGCAGGGACTTAGGAGAGGCAGCCACCGTGGCTGAATGAGACAAGCTATGAGGAAGTAACTTGGCCATGGCAGGGAGACTTCTGGAGCCAACCAGAAATTTTTCTGGAAACCCCAAGAGCTGGGGAAGAGGAGGTGGAAGGAAGCAGAAATGAGGCTCTAACAACTAGTCTTAAAAGGTCACAGACCTAGAACACTGGTTTTATTTCTGCCTATTTATCTAGATCCAGAGGATGGTCTTATCTTAGACTGGTGGGCTGTCATGCCACACAATCATGCATATTTTCACTGTGAATGTTAAATCAATATTTAAGAAATAATGGTTGTTCACATAATTGAGTTTGGGGGCCAAGCTGGCGTCTTATATCCCAAATATGGATATTCATTGTGTTGCACAAAGTTCACTGGAAAAAATTTCACAATGACAATGCAAAAGAAACCATTTGTAAGCCCACAACACAAAGGATCCATGGGTCACTGAATTACTGTAATACAAGGTTCAGCTAACTGTGTTTTTTTTTTTTTTTTAAGTGAAGGCTGAAAATGTGTCTCCAAAGCAATCTAAACAGTTTAGACATTATCATAAACCACTTTGTGAAACAGTATATTATAAAAATGAATTTTTTCCTTAAAGACAAAGGCTGCTACAAATTAAATCTTTAAGGCTTCTTTTCTTTCTTTTTTTTTAAAGATTTATTTATTTATTTTAGAGAGAGAGAGCATGGGGGAAGGAGCAGAGGGAGAGGGAGAGAGAAACTCAAGCAGACTCTGCACTGAGTGTGGAGCCCAACATGGGGCTCAGTCTCACAACCCTGAGATCATAACCTGAGCTGAAACCAAGAGTCAGTTGCTTAACCAACTGGGCCACCCAGGTGCCCCTTCAAGGCTTCTTTTAAAGATCTTCATTTTTTCCTTGTAAAATTAATACTGAAGAAGGAAATGGATAATCAGGTAAAGCAATTTGGTTTATTTATTAAAAGCATGGCGGATGTACCTCCATCGTAATCCAAGAGATTTTATGCTGTCTTTTAATTACTTAGGCCATTGGTGTCTATCCTAATCCTAGGACATTCTAATAATCTTGATGACTTCAGTGGTATATGGAGAGAGTCCATACTCAGCATACAAATTTGGAGATGAGTCAGGCTCAGTACAAGTACATGTTTGCTTTTTCTCACTTCTTTTTTGTTTGTGAATAATTCTTCATAGTATACTCATGTCATGAGATAATTTTTGATGGAATTAAATGCAGACAGCTTCAATTAACATAGTAATTGTACCCTACGTAGTATCATGTATGAAGGGATTACATGGCAATATCAGTAGCATACTTACCCAGAAAAGTGATGAATGGGGTTAGCAAAGAAGCACCACGACATTTTTCAGGCACATACTGAAGAACCGAAAGGAGCGTTTCTATTCTTTTTTCCATTGCCCCAAAGGATGATCATTGGGTTTGAAAGGACAGAATTACCTGTGAAAAAAAGGCCATTGACAGAGTCAGTTCAGGGTAGAGACACAGGGAGCTGCAGCATCACATACCTCAACCCGCAACATATAGCGAATTTTGGAGGGAAGCACATTCTTCCATAAACACCAAATAAATTGCAAAGATAAGCACGAAGAATCAGCAATACATTCCATGAAGTGAGAACTAAATATACCCACAAAGAACAAGTGGAGCAATGGCCAAAGTGGGACATACCAAGGAAGGAAGGAACAGTTAAACTGGTTAAAGATTGTTTAAAGGAACACTGGCTCGGCATACCAAGTAAGAAAGGAATGGATAGTCAAACTGGTTAAAGATTATTATCAACTTATTGCTGAGGAAAATGTAGAGAATAAGAACCCTCTATGAATAATGTATTGGCCTCAAAAGAGAGCATAGATTAAAAATACATGCACCCTATGAGCTAGAAATTCTACTCTAGGTATTTATCCAAGAGAAATGAAAAGCCATGTACATAAAAACTTCAACATGAACATTCATGTAAACTTAATTTGTAATATCCCCAAACTGAGCTGGGAAGGAGCACAAGGAAACTTTCTGGATCAATGGAAATTTTTTATATCTTGATTGGGGTAGTGGTTACACAGTTGCATACATTTATCAAATTCACTGAAGTATACACTGAATAGCTATACATTTTATTATAAAGTACACACGAGTAAAGTTGACTTAAAAAGAGAGATGCAAGAGGGGTGCCTGGGTGGCGCAGTCGGTTAAATGGCCAACTCTTGGTTTCGGCTCAGGTTTTGGTCTCTAGGTTGTGGGATTGAGCCCCAGGTAGGGCTCTGTGCTCAGTGCAGAGTCTGCTTGGGGTTCTCTCTCCTCCTCCCTCTGCCCCTCCCCTCTGCTCACGTGCTCACGTTCTCTCTCTTTAAAAAAAAAAAAAAAAGAGAGACAGAGACAGAGAAAGAGAGAGATGGAAGAGTTTTTTGGGGGGCATTCCTCTAAAGTCTGGCACAAAAGCAGTAGAAAAATTCTCTTGCTTCCCTATTTAGCAAGTAGATCAGAAGAGGCTCTGTGTCCTTGGTCACATAACCTAAATTTCTTTATAGTTTGTATATGTAACTACGTACAAGTAGACATCATGCAGTGGGTAGAGTCTCAGACTACAATTGAACTATCTTGTTTATTTGGAAACAAAGTTATTAAAAAATTGGAAGTATAGAACAAATAACTGTTTTTCTCTAAATATTTAAGAGAAATTTGTCAACCTGATGCTCCATTACCCCCAAATACTTTAGTGGGTGGGATGGGCAGAATAATAGCCCTCAAGATACCAGGTTCTACTCTCTGGAACCTGTAAATATTACATAAGGAAAAAGGATCTTTACATGTATGATTAAGTTAAGGATTTTGAGATGAAGAGATTATCCTGCATTATCCAGGTGGGTGCCAAATGCCTTTACAACTGTCTTTATAAGAGAGAAGCAAAGGGAGACTGGACACACACATAGACAGAAGTAGAGGGAACAGTGTGACCACGGAGGTAGAGAGTGTGGTGAAGAGGAGGAGGAAGATGAAGAAGAGCTGTGTTTTACTTTTGATTACTTAAATAGATTTCTTTTTTTAAAAAAAAGATTTTATTTATTTATTTGACAGAGAGAGCGAGAGAGGAACACAAACAGGGGGAGAGGGAGAAGCAGGCTCCCCATTGAGCAGGGAGCCCAATGTGGGGCTCGATCCCAGGACCCTGGGATCATGACCTCAGCCAAAGGCAGATGCCTAATGACTGAGCCACCCAGGAGCCCCATGATTACTTAAATAGATTTCTATTTTTAGTCCTATCTTGTCTGGCAGATAGAAAATCTATCTTTAGCTTTTGTGAGGTCTACTCCAATTCTCCTGGGGTTGTGTTGAAGTTCAAGAGGGCTTACACTGAACTGAGGTATTAGTGGGAGGCCTCCCTGCTCCTTGGTCATTGGACCACTCAGGACAGTACTGAAAGCCCCGTGTCTTCTGCATAGCCTCTCCCAACTGGGAGACCCCCACTTAATTGCTATATTGAGGGAAACACATGGCTCTCTCTGCTGCTTTGGGGCCCCACTTTGGAACTAAGTCCCACGCAGACCTCCTCAACTTCCTTTGCTCTTCACTCTATCCAGGGGAACATGATTCTGAGATCGGGTGGGGAGCGAGTGAAAGTCCCACACTCTTCTTCCTGCTATTCCCAAACACTGATTTACGAACCTAATCTGTTAAGCTCTCTCTTTAAGTGCTTGAACTTTTGGAGGACAAAAGCCAGAGTGAACCACTCAGTTTATCTGCATGCCAAAAAGAACATTATTTTTAGGGTGGAATGTGACAAACTAAAATAGATTCTTCCCTCTTTCCTTTTTCCTACTTTAATAAATAATAATTCTAATTAATTAGCAGAGTGCTTAGCAGGTGATATGTGTTCAATAATTATATACTGAATACAATAAAGACCCCGCCAGAGGTAAATACTTGCCAACTACATGGTTGAGCCAAATTGGATGTCCACCAGGCAAGTGTTTGGGTGACTGCGGCCTCAGTTGACATCTGAATGCAATGGCATGAGAGACCCCAAAGAGAGACTTAGCCAAGCCTTTCCCAAATTCCTGACCCTCAAAATTGTGAGCAAAATCAAATGATTGTAGTTTATACCACTAAACCTTGGGATACTTTTTAACAGCAAGAGTGACTGTAGCAATCATGTGGCTTTGTACATTTTTAAGGAAAAATAAAAGCAAAGGTTTCAAGTGTCATTATTCTGCTATGCAAATCCCAGAGCAGACAATTCCTTTGCCAGAATCCACTCTTGCATTTCCCACATTGCTCCGTCTTCCATCCTCTCCCATGGTCTCCCCCTATAGCCCTGCACCATCCCCAACTCTTAGCAAGCCAGTGTGGTTCAGGGTTTCCTAGAACTGTTCGTTATTCCAGTAGTCTCCAGCTCTACAAAATCTACTAGGGAGGAATTATTGTCCAAATCTAGCAGGAGAAAAGAATATATGTTTCGTTCAAAGCCACTGATTGGATTTTGAATTATTTTGATTCTCTCTGACATTCCAAGAACAAGATGCTTGTTTTTCCAAGATTCTTTCCTGCTGAATAACAGACTACAAATCACAGCGGAACAGACTTTTGTTGTGACCTGGCCATGTGGGCTCAACATTCCTTCTCCCTTTTTGATTTTGCTTAGAGTTACCTTCCTTAGGTTACCATGGAAGAGGGAGGAACATGTAAGAATTGACACTTTTCTTGAGAAATGTATAGACTTTTCATATCTTGCCATCATTACAGTGACTTACACTGTGCTGGCCCAAATTTGAAGAAAATGTAATGCATGATTTAGGAAAAGTTTTACAGACCAATAATAGGGAACTATCACGATTCAACAACTGTTCGAGAAGAAGCAGTCCATCCTTTCTTTCTTTTTGTTATTTCTTTCTTGATACAAGATAGAATTTTTCATCTCTGGTATTTTTCTTGTTTGCCCTAGAAACAAGTCATTTTATTTTTTTCTGGTTCATTTATTCATTCAGCAAAAATGTATTGAGCACCTACCATGTGCTTCCCACTCTGCTAGCTGTGGGAATACATGAGTAAATAATATGAAATCCCTGGCCTGATGGAGATTGCATAAATTAGTTGGTATAAAGTACTACACGGAAGAATAAAATACAGTGAGAAGCATAGGTTTAGGGGTGGAACAGAAGCTCATTCTGTTTTATTTAGGTATAGCATAGTCTTTTTGATCAAGTAACATTTGAGCAAAGATCTGAAGGGAATTTTGTAGACCCTTCCAAAGATTTCTATGTGTGAATCTTTGAAACCCATACATATGTTACCTTACATGTAAAAGGGATTTGCAGATGTGTTTAATGTGTTTAATTCCCATTGAGATGGGAAGACCCAATGTAAGGGATTGTTACAAGCGGGGGCCCGAGGGTCTTTATACGAGGGTGGTAGGAGGGTCAGTCAGAGAAGGAGATGCAACATGGGGAAGTAGAGTCAGGGAGATTTGAGGATGCTGTGCTGCTGGCTTGAGGATGGAGGAAGGGGCCATGAACCAAGGAATGCAGGCAGCTTCTAGAAGTTGAGAAAGGCTTGCAAACAGATTCTCCCCTAGAGCCTCCAGGAGGAATGCAGCCCTGCTGGCACCTGGATTTTAAGATTTCTGACCTTCAGAAATGTCAGATAATAAATTTATGTCATTTTTAAGCCACTGAGCTTGTGGTAATTTGTTACAGCAGCGATAGGAAAGAAGCAAAGGCAGAAGCAAGATTAACAGGTAATCGGGGAAAGAGGAAACCCAGAAGAAAGCATAGCGAGGACTAAGGCATTGAGGTAGAAGCATGCAGGATGGGTTGAATGACAGGAAGGAGTTCGTGTGGCCATGAGTCAAGGGAGTTGGCAGGGAGGGTATAAGAGTGGAGGAGATGAGGCCATGGAACTGCTGCGTTGTAAGGACTGGGACCTTCCCTCTGAGTGAGCTGGGAGTCCCCTAAAATACAAAATCTTCATTACAACTCAAACTATATTGCTCAGTTTGTTATTTGCTCTTTGTTTTCCCTAATTGCCAAAGTTCTTAATTTTTATGTTATCGAATCTGTTAAATTTTTCCTTTAAAGATACCTCTATTGCTATATGCTTTGACATTCTTTCCACACCTCAAGATCAATTAAATAACCATTTGTAACATCTTCCGGTTTTTAAGGGTTTCACAGCTACATTAACTTCTTAAATCTGGCTTATTAATTTTTATACCCAGGTGCCCCTTCTTATTCTCTTATAATATGTAGTATTAGGTGGGGCTTTCATCTTTATTATTCTTGACTTTTTTTTCTTCCCAACAGAAGCCAGTGTTCTCACACAATATCTGTTAGATAATTCATTATGTTTCCACTTTGTCACATATTAAATTCTTAGACATACTAAAATCTGCGTTCTTGCTACATATTCTGGTTTGTCTGTTCTAAGACCAGGCCCTTTAGGTCTCTAGCAAGGTGCCTAGAAATACAGATTAGTAAATATTTGTTCAACAACTTGCCAGAGGTCTAGAGGAAAGAGGGAATGTGACTTGTTTGGGAAACTAGAATCAATTGTTCATGTGGTTGAAACGGAAGGGAAAGGAGGAGAGTAGACAGTGGGAGGGGCACTGTCTGGAAATGAGGCTGGAGGCACAGACAGGATTTGTAAGTCAAGCTGAGTAATTTATACTTCATTACAAGGGCAATGGAAAAGTATTTATTATAAGGCTTGTAGCAGAGAAGTGACAGGATCAGATACACTATATGCCAAGGCTATTCTAAGTGAACTCGGTGGAAAGCTAGAGCTCAAAGCCAGAGGTAACATTGGAATTTTAATTCCCTAGTAATATGCAAAATCTTGGGGAAAGGTGTTGGACTTTTGACCAAATGGACTTTTGGGTCACAGGGAATAGGTTAGAGAAATGGTGGCACATCCATAATTCATTATTTTCTATATTGGAGTTCACTGGAATGAACTCTAACTTCTAATCCCAACATTGTGAATGGTGCTGTAGGAGGATTTTAATGAGATGGGCAACAATTTGGGACATATTGCTACCTGAAACTGAAACTGGAAGGTCATCCTGGGTGGTAGACTCATGGGTGATTGTCATCTTTCCTATTGCTTATTTGAATATTCTTTTTATAATACATTTGTTAGATACATTTCATAATTAGGAAAAATTTATTCTAAGAAAAAAGGCACTTAGATTTTCTATTTTCTGGGTTTTTGTATATCTGGAATGATGATTTTTTTTCTTCCACACAGGAATAACTACTCATGTGGAAATAATATTCTTGTGTTAGGACTTTACCTCCAGAAAATCCTATAGACTTTTCTATTTTGTTTTGGCACTTTTTTTTATTGGAGAGAATTTTCAGGCCAGCATAATGTCAGGGTTTTTCTTTCTTTTTTTTTTTTTTTGGTTGTTGTTGCTGTTGTCTTTTAAATTTCCTTTGTGCCCCAGAAAGCTTGAAGGAGATATATATATGTATATATATATACTTTTTTTTTAGAGAGCAAGTGAGAGAGAGCAGGAGGGGCAAAGGATGAGGGAGAGAGAGAATCTTAAGCAGGATCCATGCCTAGCATGGAGCCCAGCATGGGGCTCGATCTTACAGGATATTTTCTTTATCCTTGTAAATCAGAAATTTTGGCATAGGTCTCTTTTTGGTAATTTCACATAGAACATGTTAATTACTTTTGATATGAAATATTCTAATCTTTGTGTTTTTAAGCTCAGAAAAGTTATATGACTTAAAATTGTTCTGGTCTTGTAGGTGTGACCATCATTAATTCCTTGGTTAGACTGTCATATAAGTCCTTGATATTTATAACTTCCCACATGCTATTCAGCTCATTGTCCTTTACAGCTATGTTTTTGGAAGACTCTGCAAGTTAATTTCCACATTTGCTCTCTTTGCCACATCATTTCTTCTCTTTGCATATCTTAATTCTGCTATTTCAGTACCAGTTTCCTTTTTGTTCTTCTGTCTCTCCAACCCCCTGCTCATCTCTAATTATTATCCTGGCTTCTCAATTTGTTGCACTATTTCACCTCTTCCTGTTCTTCTTTCATATTTGCTCTCTTGCCTTGCATCCTATTGAAGATGTCAAGTTTTATGAAGTTATCCTTTACTTCCCACCAAATATCATTTTCAAAGATAGGAAAGTCTCTTTTAGATCATCAGATTGATAATACGTTTTCCTTGTCATACATTATTTCTTCCACAGGGCCTGTTTACCTTTTTTTTCTTTTTCTGTTTTGGAAGAAATTTGAAGTTATATATATATTTTTAATTTAAAATAAAAATTTTAAATTTAAAATGATTTTAATTAAACATCTAAATTAAAATATTTTTATTTTTAAAAATGTTAAATGAAAAAATTGATATTAAACATTTTCTTCTTTTTTAAAAAAAGATTTTATTTATTTATTAGAGAGAAAGAGCATGAGTGGGAGCAAGGGGGAAAGGCAGAGGAAGAGGGAGAAGCAGGCTCCCCGCTGAACAGGGAGCCCCATGTGGGGCTCCATGTAGGGCTTGATCCCAGGACCTTGAGATCATGACCTGAGCCAAAGGCAGATGCTTAACCGACTGAGCCACCCAGGTGCCCCTTCTTATTCTATTTAATCAATGGAAAGCCCTACTCAAAACTGGTGTTTATCTCATCAGTCAAGATGAGTGGATTCTCCTTGACTCTTGGCACGGTATTTATTGGGTGTTTCTTAGCCAAAATGGCACCATGTTCCATACATTTATAGAGTGCATTATGCTGGAACAAGGCATGCTTTTCTCTCATTTCCACTCTATGAACCAAAGAGCATGTGAAATATCAGAGCTGGCATTGCACATTCTTATCAAGGCTCTCCCCATTTTTGCCTTTGTGACACAGCTCTCCTTGTGTGGAGCCAGAGAAAGAGAGCAGAAGAAGGATGAAGTGTCTCTATTGTCATTTTTCGACTAAGCCGAGCCCTTTCTTCCACTTGATGAGGCTTGAGAAGCTCTGGATTATTTTTTCTCAATCCAACTCCATTGACATTTTAGTCAGTGGGAATTCCTTTCCTTGCACACATTTCATTATAGTGTCTATTAATCTTACTGCTGCTTTCATAGTTTTCTGAATCTTCGCCACAGTGTTAGAATGTTTTCAGGAAAGATTGCTACAGAAGTTGCTAAGTAGACGCCATTTTGTACCAAAGTCTTATATTTCCTTCTATCTGGTGGGAATATCTAAGTCTTGTGTTCAACTGAAATATTTTTCCTCGGGGCACATGGGTGGCTCAGGTTTTGATCTCAGGATCTCAGGGTCATGAGTTCAAGCCCTGCTTTGGGCTCCATGCCAGGTGTGGAGCCTACTTAAAAAAAAATTTTTTTTCTCTCAACATAGTTTTCTTACATAATTACTTATTCTACCACTTCCTTACAATGTCTCTGTTAGTCTTTTCTTTCATTTCTTTTTAAGTCTCTTAAAATCCTTTTTGGAATTTGAAGGAACAGCAATAATAAATGAATACAGGAAATGAGATTTTACTTTAACCAAAGTAGCCAAATCGCTAAGACTAAAATAATCTATAACTTCAAAAATAGTAATACTCAGAATTTCCAAGCCAGGTTGCAAACACTGAATGCTTCCAGTATATTATTAGGCTAATTGTCCACTCAGGATCCTGGGTAAACACTATCGTATTTATCCCTCGGCCAAGAATGAATGAGCTGTGACCCATAGAAGAGTTAATAATTTGATGTTTACAGTGCACCCTTGTTTTGAAGCAGCTCATGGCCATTTGCAGACTCTTCACTCATTCTGAAATAGTATCCCTGTGGAAGGAAGTACTTTTATCCCTGTAGACGAAGGGTTGTCAGGGGCTTACAGATGGACATACGGGCATTCTTGGCTATCTGTTTTTCAGCCCTGACCTGTCTATCTCCAAATTCTCTGTTTTATCTCCATGTCATTCTGCCTCAGTTTTACCAAACAGTCCTGTTCTAATGACAAAGATCACTCTCTCCTGCAATCTGCAGAATACTGCAGTATACTGTGATAATTATACTCAACTGCAAACATTCTGGGTGCTGCTGTATTTGCTGTGAAATCTTACTGTGTATAAATTCTCAAAAGTATAATCGTTGTTCAGAGAGCATTTCAAGACTAAGGGAAATTTCCAGACAGTTCTCTGTGTAAAATAATCTTTTCCCAGAATTACTCAAGAATGTGAAAGGATATAGATTATTTCTTAAAATGTATGTGCTCCACACACCATTAGGCACTCTCTATCCTAAAAAGAAAATAAGGCTAGTGAATAATTTCTTCTACTTTTATAAATATTTAATCTGGCATCCCTAAATAACAGATTAGTCTGGTGAAAGTCCATGTGACTGTTACAAATCTCAGTGAAGGGTGCCTGGGTGGCTCAGTTGGTGCCTTTGGCTCAGGTCATGATCCTGGAGTCCCAGGATCGAGTCCCGCATCGGGCTCCTTGCTCAGCAGGGTGTCTGCTTCTCCCTCTGACCCTCCCCCCTCTCATGTGCTCTCTCTCTCTAATAAATAAAAATCTAAAAAAAAACCAAACAAATCTCTGAAAAATTTTTGAGAAATTGACATTTCAGGGTCATGTATGTAACAAAAGGAGTGCATCCTTTCTGTCAAACATATTTTGGGTTCTATCATGATTAATAACTGTGTGCTCATTGTTTAGCTTGGGTCTTCGTCGTGTTCCTGGTCTCTTTGATAAAGAAGATTGTTAGTGCTCAGCCAGAAAGCTTTGTCACAGAAAAAAGTTGTAGACCACTGGAATTTCACTCTGGCAAGACAAAATAGAATTTATACTATACATTTACTCCTCCCAAAGAGCTGAGTTATTGAGGAACAGGAAATATGCCATAGAAATAAAGGAGCATCTATTTTACTTTGAAATAATGCTGAGGGAAAGAAAGAGAGAGAGAGAAAGAGAGCGAGATTGTCGACAAAATACTACTTAGAGAAGGATAATTGTAGAGTGTTGTTGATTTAAAACCGTGACGTCTGATTGCCTAATTAAACTGATTATCAAGTCACTTAAATTATTTGTCTCCTTTATTTTGATGACAAATATACCATTTTCCCATCTTGTACCCTAGATTTCTCATCAATTTTTACTGCCAATGAATATTGCTGCACATTCGTGCATTCTCTCTTTTGTTAGTGTATTATTATACACATTAGACAAGATGTGGTAGAAGATTGTTCTGGTCCATGTCCTCATTGTGCCCTGAGAGTGACAAGACACCCTAGAGAACCAGTAGTTCAGAGAGCATTCAGATTAAACACAAGGTCATAAAAAAATGCCAGCAAGAGAGTTTGAAGCAGTCATTCCCACTACCCTGAAGATATCATACATACCCCCAGTACAGTAGATTTTTCAGATTCCACATATCTGGATTGGGTAGTGAAGAGTCTGGAATCAGGCTGTCCAGGTTTAAATCCCAGATCTACCACTTCTTAGCTGTGGGACCTTGGGCAGGTTGCTTAACCTTTCTTGCTGGTGGCAGCAGCAGTCTGCCAGACTGGTCCTTTGATGTGACCTTGGCTGGGGCTAGGTTTCTCAGCCTGTCCTCATTCTGTTAGGAAAAAAACTTCCCAGCAATTTTAATAAACCTTTTATCACTTAATTCAGACCCTGGGAGGTCTGTCTCTCTGCCTCCATCACATTAACGTCTCATGCTGGCAAATCGTTACGTGCTCCCTGTGTCTCTAAGGAGTCATGGGGGGAGTTGCCAGTCCCACAACCTTGGGAATCCAGGTGCTTTTTCCACACAAATCCACCCCATCTTTCACTACTTGTCATTCACTCATCCCAGCAAAATCTCATTCTCTGCTTAGCATTCCTGTGACAGAGAATGGAAAAAGGATATAAGGAAATCCTGGAATCATAATGATGCTTTGGGATGAATTGATTGACACAACAGTGCAGAGACCTTAGGAATACTGTATAATGAATGTTTCTTATGTAATACACAGTCTCCACTGAAAAAACATTACATAATCAACGGACATTTGTGTACCATCTCCCCCTAGGGAAATTTCTAGTTTCTGCCTCATGAATCCCACTGGACCATTCGTGTGTGTGTGTATGTATTTATGATATTGAAGCATTGCTTCCAACTTTGAGTAGCATAGCCAAAACAGTGAAACAGAATCAGAATCAGAATTCTTGATGCCCCTGTTAGTACCCATTGCCAATGCAATAATATCCAAGCAGTCTGGGAGCCCTTAAGAACCCTTCACCTTCATATCTTCTTGATCGGCTATAAAGGAACTGTAAATAAGGCAACTATTTGTGTCAGTTTCCCTAGGAATGTCCTGGTTTACCATTGTCCCAGTGCAATTATCAATAGTGTTCCAGATTTAATGATAAATTATGTAATCACCCTGTTTATAAAAGATTCCCTCCCTCTGGGTGTCATTATCCCGGTAAATCCCTATAGAGTTTTAAATCCCTAAATAGTTTAACCCATGTTCCCTAATGTTTGGAGCATCTAGATGTTTTCTGATTTTTTTTGTTGTGTTCTACTCATACCTTTTGAAATAATACTTCAAGTTTCCATTGCCTCTCAAGCATGCCCTCATCTTGCTGACTTTGGTTGCCTTTTCCTCTGAATTTATTTGCAGGCAGGCAGGCAGGCAATATGTTCCTTTAGTGTCTATTCCATGATTAGAATCCTTGATGGCCCATACCCAAAATCACAAGCTTGGCACATTCTGGAAATTTGTAATGGCTAAGGGAAAACTCATGATGTAATGTTAAGCAGAAGAAGGATATACAATTATTTCCATGTGTGGTACTAATGATGATTTTTTACTAGCTATGACTGGAAACAGTAATTTGAACTGGTAACTTTTCTTATCACTTCATGGGAAGATTACATATCAAATATTGTCTTTTGTTCATGGAAATTGTTTTTATTCCACCATTTACACAAAGTCATATCATATTTTTTAACCAGAAAAAAGATGTAACAATAACACAAAAGCGTTAGTGGTCTCTTTGCCTTAAGAAGTTCAATATCCAGGAAGTTCTAGAGGTGCCCCATCAATCCTTTAGTAGATGGATTTTACTTTTATTTATTAAAAAAATTTTTTTAGTATAGTTGACATACAATGTTACATTAGTTTCAGGTGTATAATAGAGTTACTCGATTTCTCTTAGGCTATGCTCACCACAAGTGTAGTTACCATCTGTCACCATACAAAGCTACTATAATATTATTGGTTATATTCCCTCTGCTGTGCCTTTTATTTTCCTGACTTATTCATCCCGTAAGTGGAAGCCTGTGTCTCCCACTCCCTTTCACCTGGTTCGCCTGTCCCCCATGCCCCCTCCCCTCAGGCAGCCAAGTAGATGGATTTTAGATTAGTGACAAACCCCTCTACCTTTCCTTATTGACCTAAGAAGCAAGACTCTGAAAGACAGATTTTTCAGGACTTCTCTATAGCATCTTGTGTATTTCCTCCTAAGGAAGCAGAGTCAAGGTCCCCTTTGTTTTTCAGAAAACCTCTCATTAGAGACTTTCAGGAACTCCTTAATTTGTCAAGCTTTGTATTAATCAGTTCACAGTGAACCCAAGAAAATGTGACTGGAGACTTCTGCATCACTGGAACGGATGGCTGGTTCTAGGCCCAGCTATTTCCTCTCCATATTCCAAACGAGGCTTATGTTCTCTAATCCCGAGTAAAACAATCAGTTTTACTGTGGATGATCTCTGAGGAACTTGACCTTGTGAGAGTTCTCATCTTTCCAGGGATGGTCAGGATGATACTGTGAAAAGAATATGACTTTCCAAGTCAGGTTGGCCTTCGTTTGAATTTTTAATCCACTGCTTACTAGCTTTCTGTCTTTGGACAACTTTTTTTTTTTTTTTTTTTGAACCCTTGTGACTTCCTTAGAATAATGACAACTTGTCACTGATCATCAGGAACATTTTAAAAGTTTCTTCTGTGGTGCCTGATTTGTAACAGGTACTAAGTACTTGGTAGGCAAATTGTCTGCTCTAGCAGCTGGGATACAAAGATTGGCAAGTGTCCTCCTTTTCCATTAATTTTCCATGAATGCAGGGCCATACCCAGTCCAGAGGGTGTCAGTCTTACTTCCAAACGCCAGGTGGAGAAGGGGGACTAGCAAGTTGAGTCGGTTTATGGGTGCCGTTGCTTTGGCTTCTGCCATGTGTTGTTGCTGTTACAAGGCTAGTCCTGCTCAGCCAATGGGTGCCTGTCTGCAGTTGAGGAAATGCTCGTAAAGGTTTGGATTCCTGCCAGTGCTGCAGTGGTTCCTGGCTGGGCTCCTGCGCTCTGGGCTTGGTCACTGTTCTCCAAACAGCTCAGCACCATGCTAGAGTGGCCAAGTATGTAGGGTTTGTTGTCCTAGTCACCCGCTGCTTTTCTCCCTAAAACCTAGGCTTGACTTCAGGCTGCACCACCTACTCAAGAAAAAAAACAGCCTTTTCTTGTTTCCTCTCAATGTTTTCTCCTTTCGTGTACTTGTCACCTTCTTCCAGCATCTCTTGCTCATTGGCACCCTGTTTCATCCCACGTTTCCCTGGCCTTGGATTTTTAGAGGGACAGGGGCTGCAGTCTGCATCCTTTCCTCTTTGTAGATTCTGGGCTTCTTATGCAAGTTGATACACTTCCTACCTAGAGCTTTCGGGGAAGATGGGCAGCCTTCCCCCAGGTGAAAAGTGACTGCTGGCTTTATATTTGCATAATCAAGAGCAGCCACAGAAGTGAATTTTCACTGAACACAGACCAGCTCCTAGGGAGCTCCTTTCTGGGTGTCTTCTTTAATCAAGATGTCACCCCAGGGGGCACCTGGGTTGCTCTGTCAGTTGAGCATCCAACTCTTGGTTTTGGCTTGGGTCATGATCTCAGGATGGTGAGATCAAGCCCCATGTGGAGCTCCACACTCAGCAGGGAGTCTGTTTAGGGTTCTCTCTCTCCCTCATACTCTGCACCTCTCCCTCGCACGCTCTCTCTCTCTCTCAAATAAATAAATAAATCTTTTAAAAAAGATGTCACCCCAGAATAAAAGCAAAGCCAAGCAAAACAAAGCAGATAAAGCCCTTGTGCCTCATCAGTCACCCCTATTAGAGTTATTATATTTTGTAAATTCTAACACAACATATGCAATGGATGCAGCATTATTTTATGTTCCACTAAGGAAAATACAAAAGCAAGCAGGTATGCAAACAACAACAACAAAAACCTTTGCCAATCAAACCACAAAGCATCATAGATTGTAAGACCCATCCTGATTGTAGGATCCATCCTGATTGTAGAGGTGGTAAAATATGAAAACCAAACAAAACAAGAACAAAAAACTAAACACAGTAAACCAAACCTGAGTCTTTAGAGTCGATGAAAGACAATAGATGACTTTTCCATCAGTGGGAAAGAAGGAACCTCCTCCCTCGGTTAGTGGTCAGGCGACTACCCAGGCCAGACAGCATCCTGCAGATTCAGAGTGAGGTTAACAGACTTGGGGGAAGGAGGCCAGGAAGAGGCAATAATGAGGTGGCTTTACTTGGTCTGCATTAAATGCAAGCATGTTAAATTCATGAGTGAGAAATCCCCTGTTTTAAGTCTTTGTTTCAAACTTGGAATATATGGATTTTTCTCTTCTTTCCATGTGGACTTTGTTGAAAACCTCAGGTCAAGCCAGCTTGGAAAAAAAAAAAAATACAGTGGAGTTACCTTCTACAGTATGACATCATGTCTCCTCTGTTTCTTATTATAAAGTTGAGTTTCAGATGTTAAAATCATATCCTCCTCGCCCTTCTTGGCTTTCTTCTTCCCCTCCCCCACAATATTCCCATCTTCGAGTTCTATTGTTTTTACAGTTGAACCCCAGTGCCAGACACACAAAATTATTAACCTGACATTGGGAAAACATCTTCTGACTAAGAATTCAGCCTCTATAATTTTTAACTCGACAGAGTTTTTAGCGTGTTTCTTCGCCAGCTGCAGACCTACATCTCATTTTTAACTTTCCAGTTTTGCCCTAATTACAAGAGGGTATATTTTATAAAACGAAAAAGTTTGGATTTGTTAGAAAACATTATGTAATTCCTTAGGCAATATTTGAAATTATAATTTATAAAAAAAATTTTTTTTAAATTGACAAAATAAATACTGATATAATTAAAAAAATTTAAAATAGTGGAAACATGCCATAATAATGGAACAATGTTTATTATTAGCACTGGAACATATAGAAAGGCTGTATAAAATTTTTGGCTACATGGTACAGTAGCGTCCAAGATTTTAATTAAAAAAACCCCAGGCGCCTGGGTGGCTCAGTTGGTTAAGCGACGGCCTTTGGCTCAGGTCCTAATCCTGGAGTTCCAGGATGGAGTCCCGCATGGGGCTCTCTGCTCAGCAGGGAGTCTGTTTCTCCCTCTGACCCTCCCTGCCCTTGTGCTCTCTCTCTCTCTCTCATTCTCTCTCTCTCTCTCTCAAATAAATAAAATCTTAAAAAAAAAAAAAAACCCGCAAATTATATTATTGAAATTTAGTTAAAAATTTTTTTTAGGAATAAGAATTTATAGTGAAACTACAACTTGAAAGATAGCCCAAATTATTATTTGAGTAAATGTAGTCCCTAGTACTTCATTAAAGAGGCATATTTGTCCAAGGTTCTTATTAATATCAGTGAAAAATAGCAAACTAGCCATTTCTAAAATAAGTTATATATTACAGAATTATGACAATGGGATATATGAAGCTGTCCTCTACCTCTATTCTGCCTTCTCTAAGCATCTATTCAGAAAAGCTGAAGAAAACTAGAAAGCAAGTAAAAGGAAGCCAGCAGAAGTATTGGTTATGGGAGGAATGTTAACTGGCAGGTAAACTGCTTTAGGTGAGGATGGAGGGAAACAGATGGGAAAGCTGATTTATAAATATGCATAAAATGTTGTACCCTACAGAGAAAACACATCTTTTTTCATTATCTGTGGGTATTTAAAAAATGTATGATCATCTATTAAGGTATAAAAAATGTCAATATGTATGGAACCACAAAAGACCCTGGACAGCCAGAGCAATCTTGAGAAAGAAGAACAAAGCTGGAGGCAACACACTATTTCAAGATATACCACAAAGCTGTAGTAATCAAAACAATATGGAACTGGCACAAAAGTAAACACACAGATCAATGGAATGGAATAGAGAGCCCTGTAATAAACCCACACTTATATGGTTAATTCATCTACAACAAAGGAGGCAAGAATATACAATGGGGAAAAGATAGTCTTCAATAAATGTTGCTGGGAAATTGGACCGCTACATGCAAAAGAATGAAACTCAACCATTTTTTTTTTTTCTTTTACACCATACACAACAATAAACTCAAAATGGGTTAAGGACCTAAATGTGAGACCTGAAACTATAAAACTCCCAGAAGAAAAGATAAGTAGTAATCTCTTTGATATCAGCTGTTGCAACACTTTTCCAGATAGGTCTCCTCAGGCAAGGGAAACAAAAGCAAAAATAAACTATTGGGACTACGCCAAGATGAAAAGCTTTTGCACAGCAAAGGAAACCATCAAGAACATGAAAAGGCAACCTACTGAATGGGAGAAGATATTTACAAATGATATATCCAACAAGAGGTTAATATCCAAATATATAAAGAACTTATGTGACTGAACACCAAAAAAAACAATCTTATTAAAATAGGCAGAAGACCTGAATAGACATTTTTCCAAAGAAGACATACAGATGCCCAACAGACATATGAAAAGATGCTCAGCATCACTCATCATTAGGGAAGTGCAAATTAAAACCACAATGAGATATATCACTTTACACCTGTCAAAGTGGCTGGAATCAAAAAGATAAGAAATAACAAGTGTTGGCAAGGGTGTGGAGAAAAAGGAACCCTTGCGCACTGTTGGTGGGAATGTAAGTTGGTGCAGCCACTGTGGAAAACAGTATGGAGGCTCCTCAAAAAACTAAAAATAAAAATAGCATACTATCTAGTAATTCCACTACTGGATATTTATCTCCACACCCCAACAAAACTGAAAACACTAATTTGAAAGATATATATATATATATATATATATATATCCCTATGTTTATTGCAGCATTATTTACAGTAGCTGAGATATGAAAGCAATGCAAGTGTCCATCGAGAGATGAATGGATAAAGAAGTGGTATACATATACAATGGAATATTAGCCACAAAAAGGATGAGGTCTTGCCATTTGGGACAACATGGATGAACCTAGTAATATGCTAAACAAAATGTCAGAGAAAGACAAATATCATATGATTTCACTTATATGTGGAATCTAAAAAGCAAAGCAACGAATAAACAAAAAGCAGAAACAGACTCATATACAGAGAACAAACTGATGGTTGTCGGAGAGGAGGTGGGTGGGGGGGATGGGCAAAATGGGTGTAGGAACGTGGGAGACACAGGGTTACAGTTATGGAATGAATAAGTCACAGGAATAAAAGGTAGAGCATAGGGAATATAGTCAATGGTATTGTAATAGTGTTGTATGGTGACTGATGGTAGCTACGCTTTTGGTGAGCATGGTGTAACACATAGCCTTGCCCAGTCACTATGTGTACACTTGAAACTAACGGAACATTGTGTGCCAAGTATACTTCAATTAAAACAATTGTCAATAAATTTAAAAACTAGGAATAATTCATATCCCATTGTTTGGGATATGAAACAAAATTAGAAATTAAAAATTAAACAAATCAGCTTGCTGGAAACATTTTTAAAACTCTCTGGCAGGTATTGATTCTTTTTCCCTGTTTATCTGTTCTCCCATTTTACATAGTAATAGAATTTTTAATTTAGAACCTGGCCCACCAGGGAGAGACTACATGTGTCAGGATCCCTTGATTCTAGATGTGGCCATGTGACTAAATTCTAATGGGGATGGCAGTGATAATGTGCCGTGTATACTTTGTTAGTCCTTTCCTTCCCTCTTCTCCTTCTGTGGATGGGAATATGGCTATGATGTTAAGGACTACTTCAGTGATCTGAAATCTTGATGTGGAAACTACATACTATGGAAACTGGTGGTATATATCTTAGCAAGATAAAGACTGAGCTGCCCTCAGCCCTAGGCTCCTACATGGATATTTCCCTGATTTCAGCCACTCTCAGGGCCTCTCACGGCAGCCAAACCTGATTTCTAACTAATATGTCTCTTTTCTTGAGTTAAGTAGGAAAAAAATTTGAAGCTGATGTTATTGGAAATGATGATGAGAACACTGAATATAAGATCTTACATAATGGAAGCTAAAAGTATATCCAGAACGTGTTCTTGCAGTGCACTTCTATTAAACCAGAAAGAATGAAAATAAGCTATCATCATCAAAGAGTTGGAAAACAATCAAATTAATCTAAGGCAAGCAAGGGAAAAGGATTAAAGGTAAAAGCAGAAATTAATCAAGACAGATAAAACAGAGAAACCGCCAAGAAAGTTAGCTCGCCATGTACAAAACACACAGTATTATGAATTAAAATGGGATCTAACTTTAAATAATGGAATTATAAAAAATTTATAAGAGAATATGATATTTAATATTAACAAATATGAAAGCTGGCAAAACTGGCAGTTTTGTAGGAAAATATATATTGCTCAAATTGAGTCAGGATACAGAAAAATTGAATAGACCAATAACCTTCAAAAAGAATTTTCTCCAAGATGGATAAAGACCTGAGTCATTTTTATGTGTGAGTTTTTTCAAACCTTCCAATAACTGGCAATTGCCACAATACATGAACTATTCTAGATTCCATAAAAGGAAGGAAAATTCCCCAATTCATTGTTCAATGCTGGCTAAGCACTGATACCAAAATCTGACAAAGCATACAAAATTAAAATTAAAATTATGATCACTGAGGCCAAACTTCCTGAAATGCTTACCACAGGAAAAAAATTCTCCACTTGCAATTACAGAGGCAAAAAATGGGCCTAAAATGCTTGTGAAAAAAATACAGCTATATATTTACAGTTCTAGAGGGAAAAAAAACTACCTAAATTCTTCACAAACCAAATGTAGAACTACATTGAAAGGAATATGATTTCTAGGAATCTGGAATAATTTATTTTATTATTATTATTTTTAAAGATTTTATTTATTTATTTGACAGAGAGAGAGAGCGCAAGCAGGGAGAGTGGCAGGCAGAGGCAGAGGGAAAAGCAGACTCCCCAGTGAGCAAGGAGCCCGATGTTGGGACTCGATCCCAGGACCCCAGGATCATGACCTGAGCTGAAGGCAGTCGCTTAACCAACTGAGCCACCCAGGTGCCCTGGAATATTAGAAACTCTTTTAACATAACGTATCATGGTATTATCAGATCAAAGGAAGGAAACCATTTGAACATTTTAATAAATTGTTGAGATGAATTTTCTCTACCTATTTTCTATGCCTGGAGATGCAAAATTCTATACCCATCTATGATGAAATTCAAAGAAAACTAAGGATAGATGATAATATCTTAATATGAGAATGAATCTTTCTCTCAATCTAACATCAACATCCTACTAGTGGTAAACGCTAAAAGCATTTTATCAAGACTACAAAGAGGACAGGAATACTAGCTTTTGTCATTTTCTTCCTTTCATTTTTACTGAGATATAACTGACATATGGCACCGTATATCGCTTTTTTTTTTTTTTTTAAAGATTTTATTTATTTATTTGAGACAGAGAGAATGAGAGAGAGAGAGAGAGAGCACATGAGAGGGGTGAGGGTCATAGGGAGAAGCAGGCTCCCTGCCGAGCAGGGAGCCCGATGCGGGACTCGATCCAGGGACTCCAGGATCATGACCTGAGCCGAAGGCAGTCGCTTAACCAACTGAGCCACCCAGGCGCCCTGTATATCGCTTTTTAAAAATAGCTTTTTGGTAGTTCAAGCCAAGAACAAGGGAATACTGTCATTATTTCTTAGTGATATTCTCAATGAAAACAAGCAAAACAACAACAAATTCTAGAGAGAAAATAATGGAAATAAGTTAGTTAAAATAACTATACTATTATTTTCCTATATAGGAGCAACAACTCACTGGTGAGTATGATGGAAAAATATATAATTAAAATTTCTACAAAAGTACTTTTTAAATTAACTAAGGAAAAAATTTAATATATAGAGAGAGTATTCAACTAAAAATGAATAAATGGAGATAAAATGTGTTTCTGATAGGTTGACCCAATATATTATCAATTCTTCTTAGGTTAACTTATATATTTAATATGACTCTAGGGGCACCTGGGTGACTCAGTCAGTTAAACCTCTGACTCGTGATTTCTGCTCAGGTCATGATCTCAGGGTTGTAAGATCAAGCCCTGTGTTGGGCTCCACGCTGGGCATGGAGGCTGCTTAAGATTCTCTCTCTCCCTCTGCTCCTCCCCGCGACACACTCTCTCTCTCTCTTCCCTTACCCTCCCCCCTCTGTCCCCCATGCACTCAATCTCTCTCTCTCAAAAAAAAATAGTAATAATATGACTCTAAGCAAGACAGCAACATGAGTATTTTGGATCTATCAATTTTTTCTTTGTGGAAGTATATGAAGTCAAGAATAGGCAATACATATGCAATAAACATTTTTAACACTGTTTCCAGTGAGGCATATTAATATAGTAAAATGTACAAATTTTGATTTTATAGCTCAATGAATTTTTATAAATGTGTATACCCCTTATGACCACTACACAAGATAGAGAACATGTTCTTATCCCTAGAAAGTTTCCTTATGTTCCTTCCCAGTCAACAGCCCCAACCCAGAAGTAATTACACTGTGGTATCTATCATCATAGATTAGTTTTGCCTGGTACTGATTTACATAAAAATGCAGCCCTACAGTAGGGTTTTTGACATACATCATTTTTTGTTTCTTCTCCTCCTCTATGGGGGAAAAAATAACATTAAAATTGGAATAGGCTTGGGCGCCTGGGTGGCTCAGTCGGTTAAGCATCTGCCTTCGGCTCAGGTCATGATCCCAGGGTCCTGGGATCGAGTCCCGCATTGGGCTTCCTGCTCTGTGGGGAGCCTGCTTCTCTCTCTCCTCCCCACTGTGCTCTCTCTCACTATCTCTGTCTGTCTCTCTCAAATAAATAAAATCTAAAAAAAAAAAAATTGGAACAGGCTTTTAAATGATAATTTAAAAAGGAATAAAAAAAATTAGAGAGTGAATTGCCTAAAACACAGTTAACATGAAGTATTTTACAAACCTGCTTTGCTTCCATTCAGTCTACTTCACTAGCTAGTTTTTTCTGTGCCCATTTTGTGGTACTAATTTAAATAGTGTTCCTTTGTGTAAATTGATGTTCCCAGAACTCACCAGACCATAGGTCTGGATGGGATGATTATAGTAATAAATTCTATTGGCACTTGCATAAGACTGACAAAGGGTGTCCAGCCTTTCCAGGTTTTACTTGGTTCTTTCTGTGGTGTCTTACTTTAGCTCATGTTGTTCGACCCTGTGCACCCTTTTGAATATCTGATGTTCATGAAACTTCCTGAGAATTGTAACTCAGCATCATCACTGCTGCTGGTGTCTGCCATGACACCGTTGATGACATTGCCAAAAGATGGCAATCCTCAGGCCCTTGGGGTGCCTGAGGGATGCTGCAGTTCCTTCAGTCCTCACCAAACCGAAGCTATGCTGTGTGTGGGCAGGGGGAGGACCCTGCACCCTTCCTGACTATATGTTACTCTTTGTCACCTGGGTAATCCTATGCTTCTTTTCCTTCCTTGGGGAAATAGCTCCTTTACCTCTTTCCTGCTGTCTACTCCAAGGTGCTAGGCTAGGAACCGAGACCAAGTTATACCCTTTTATTCCATCCCAATTAGAGAGTGGTCTCCCAAGCAAAGTTCATTTGAACTTTCTCCACACACAAATGAATGCAGACAAATGAACACCTAAGCTACCTGGTCTACCCCTTGTGTGTCATGTCCAAATCTGAATGAATCTCCTTTAGGATCATCTATAATACCCAAGAACACATTCCTAGGCTGAGTTAGAAATGAATGATGATCCATTCCATTACCAATTTTTGTGTTTTCCTTCACACATGGTGGAAACTCTACTTCAGCAGTGACTGTATTGCTAATACTTGTTTGACCTCAGCTAAAGCATTTTGCTCAATGGCCCTCATTTCCTTTCTCCATATGACAAGTCACTATCTTTACCTATATTCTGGTGACATAGTGAAGTATAACTGATTGACTATAGTGAAACAAGTGGCAGAGAAGCCCATGACTGGCGCAGTGAAAAATCTTAAGACTCAACCCAATGAATCAACTAAAGAGGCAAAATCTCCATAAGAAAGACGACTGACCTTCTGAGCTTTTGCCCCTCAGGGAATATTAGTTTTACCTTTCCTGCTAACATAGTGGCAACCAGGCTGGGAATTTGGGATAGATTATTTATTCAATGTGACAGCTCCACCTCCTCTCTCTCCCCCTCCTACCCTTTACCCACGACCTTTCCAGACTCTTCAAGGTTTTGTAAACCAAATGTAATCAAAGAATCAGACTTAAGTGACTAGGCATTGGTTACCTGAGTTACCTTTGTTTCTCTTTGTCTCAAAGAAAAAAAAACCCAAAAAACCCCACTTTTAAATATTTCCCAGGTGATCTTTACCTATGGACATTAATGGCAACAACAGCAGCCTTTTAAAAACGTTCAATTATCTCACTGATCCTCCGAAAAATAACCAAAGTTCTGTAGTTCCAACTGCCTGTGTGGTAGAAAGAAAAATGAATTCTTGAAAAAGGCCTATTGATTACAGCTTTCTCTTGTTAAAAGAGAGATTGCACCACAGGAACTGAAAGATCACAAATCTCCCGCTTTTGGAACCAAAAGATAGAGTCATAATACCTTCAGAGAAATAAAACCTCCTCCCTCAATGAGCTACTCAAACACTGCCCTGCTTGAATAATGTGCTAAGTTAAGGAGGGAGGCCTGGGATGCGGTAATTACTCCAAGGAGGCTGCAGGGAAAGGAAGGTACATACCAGACACCTAATCATTTACAATTGAGTTTAATGAGGTAGTAATTTACAGCTTTGGGGGTGGAAGTATGGAAAGGTCCCTGCCAGGAACTGGGCAGACTCTTTTAAAATCCTGAAGTTTAATGAAGGCATTGGAGGGTGGAATCATAAGGCCAAACTTGTGTAATTCCATCTGCTTTGTGCTTGGACAGGAAGTAAATGACAGGGCACTTGGGACCTACATCTGGAAACAACATGTTTCAAAGGATTTTATAAATCCTGAAGTAAAAGAAGAAGAAGAAGAAAGAAGAAGAAGAAGAAAAAGCAGAGGTGAAGGGGCATAGTTATGCGGGGGATGGAGAAGCACAACAGAGAAGGGCCAGTGCCAGGTTCTCAGTTTGAAGAAATAACATTTTCTAATGTCATGGTCAGTCATTGATGATAATTGACAAAACATGCTCATCAAGCCCTGGATGAAAACAGAAGCGACTGAGATTTCCTTTTTGGATTGGATTTGGGTGAAGACTACAGAGTAGTTCAGGGTCCACTGAACTTACCTGAACCTTCCCCCCTTGTCAGTCTTCCAGTAATGTTGCTGCTACCTTCTTTGTTGTCATCATTTCTTGGTTTGTAATTTACCAGGTTAATTAAACTTTTTGTTCAGCAGTACTTTTTAAATACAGCTAGCACAGGAAGGGAGTTGGTCTTAAAGAGATGGAAAAGGCTCAAGGCACAATTAGGGAGTGTAGGGGGCAAAAAGTAGCTGCTAGACTGGCTTTTCAGTAAGTCATACCAATGATTGACATATATATGTCAGGATTTGTTTTCTTCTCACTTGGGCTGGCTGTCCTTCATATTTCATTTTATGTTACCCAGTTTCAACTCTCTCAGGAGTAAACCTCATGCTCTCCAATGTCCAAATCCTCAAAAACATTTTCCTTTTTGTCACCAAGTCTTTTCATTCTTTCCTTCTCTTGTTGTTTCTGAAAGTAGGGAAGAAAGTTGAAGGAACAAGGAAGGTAGATCAAATGGAATAGAGAAGAGTCATTACATTTCTTGACTTTTAAGAGCGTGGATCCAGGTTAAAACTCATCCTTTCACCAGTCTGTTATAAAATATATAAGAAGGAGGTATTATGTGACTGTGTGCCAGGCAGGCAAGTGGTGTTAAAGGGAAACCAGACTCACTCACAGCCACCTATGCTACTTACCATGATCACAATCACATTCATAACCGGAATCACTAATAACAGTGCTTGAGCATTTACTCTATGGTAGGTGGTTTCCATGTATTATTTCATTAATTCTTTCGGTAACTCCGAAAGTATGAAACAGGCCATATTTTGTCCCATTTTGCAGATAAGAAAAGCAAGGCTCATAAAAGTTAATAGTTCAAAGATAGTAAGGATAGTAAGTAGAATAGAGAATTCAAACTCAAGTCTGTCTGATTTGAGAGCCTATAGTCTTAATTCCTTTGTTATATTGCCTTGAATTTTATATGTTTGGATATCAGATTGTAGGGACTTTAGAAAGATTTGGCCACAAGGCAGAGTGATGATCCTAATGACATTTAGGAAACCATTCCATTCCCCCCAAAAGCAAAAATTATATCTTTTAAAGTATCTCATTTGCTATTTGGACTACTGAATACAGAAAAAAAGATTTTTTTTTTTCTCATGTAATATCTTTTTACCACAGATTTTAGAATCTGGCTCAAAGAAAAGGGGAAATTGGTTTTCCAAAGCTTTATTTTCCTATTTTCCAGAGAATGAGTCGTTTTCCATGTCTTATTTTGAACAGTCTTTTGAACAGTCTTTTCCTGATTAAAAATCATAAGTAAGTTTTTTAGTTTCTCAAGATCTATAATCTACCTTTTGAAAGTCTGGGCAAAATCTGCACACTGGAATATTATTCTTTGGAAAGCTATGTATGCCTATTCACAATAGGAAACATGTGACAAGGTGTTTAGTTATGGTTTCAATCTGCATGAACTGGGGAGGGCTTTCAAGTTAAATAAATCTTCACATATGTGACAAAAACAAGCTTCCATACGCTATCGGTAATGCTGGCAGTGAAATCTGAAACCAGAAGTGCTAATGAGGGTGGAAAAAATTTGAAAATTTTGATATTAAGCTCTTATTTCTCTCTCCTTTTGGTCTGCGGACTTAACAGCCTGATTATTGGAGTTTTCTTTGGTACTGCTAATTTATTTTCAGTCTTAAGAACATTATACTGCTAATCTTAGAAAAGCCAATCTCTTACTTGGAAAAAGTATACTTAGTTAACCACAAATAAGACTATCATCTCTCTATAGAAGATCGTAGACCTACTAACGTCAGCAACCTCCCATTCCCTGGACCAGTGAGTACCAACTTGTGTTGGATTGTTGATATCAGATGTTACTTCCATGATGCAAGTTGTGATATATTTATCACCTCTCAAATGCCTTTGGCATGACTTAAACACAAATTAAAAATAAAAATTAAATCCACTTATCCACTTAAATCCACTTTGATTCTTTTTTTACCCTTCGAAGCAGTACACTAATGTCCCATTTATTTTAGCATGATTGGGGGCTGGGCTCTTCTATTAAATAGATTTTTTTTTCCCCCCGTAAATGTTACCTCTTCAACTGCAGGCTTTAAAACCTTGCAACCAGATTCTATGGATATCTCTAAAATGTGTGAGTTCCCAACTGCCCTTTTAAAATGGAAGCTATGTTAATTAATTGAATTTAAATAAATTTTTAAAATAAAAATAAATAAAATAGAAGATACTGAATACAACTCAGTCTTAACCTCATAACCTCAGATCATTGTTCTAAACAATTGTTGTCTTATGCTTCCCTGCATTCGACTGTCTTGCAGGAGAATTACTGCTGAGGTGTAAAGGGCTCATGAGGTGTGAAGGGCTGTGGTAAGGCTGAATGAAACCATAGTAGGTCATATAAGTTCTTGCAAAGGCTTCTGGGATTGTGTGTGTGTGTGTGTGTGTGTGTGTGTGTGTGTGCAGGTGTGCTCCCTCTAGTACCTCCTAGTCTGTTGCTTTTAAGCTTCTGTGGTTGGAATACCTATCCCTAAACTTGTGGCCCCGAGAGAACCCACTAAGCTCCTCGTATGTAAGCTTGGGCTTTGTGACATCTGCTTAGGTCATTTAGAGGCTGTTGTTCCATTTCTCATTCTGGATTGTGTAGTAGATCTATGAGATTGCCAGATTACTCACCTCTGAGTAAGGAGGCAATTTCTCTCATGTTATACTTATTTTGCAAACTATTAACTGATTTCACAACTCTCCATGGCAAATCTTCCTCCTGTTACAGACCCTACGTCACTAACGATACTGCCATCTATTTCTGTCACCTCACCAGAGGCCCAGGTTGTACCATGAAGCTTTGGGGTACACGAGGTGAAAGTCAGGTACAGCTGGGTTTAGACCTCTGCTCCAACTGGATAGTTGCATAATCTTAGGCATGGTGATTTATTTATCTCACTTATCTATGTAACACAAATGTATTGTCTACTTGTGCCAGGCAATGTTCTGGGCCCTTGGGGTAGAGTTCCTGGAGACTACAGACTAGTTGGGGGAGATAGGCAACAAACAAGCAAGTAAATATATGGTATGTCAAATGGTGATGGGACAAGGGAGGTGAAGGATGGAGAGTGAGTGGGGGAGACAGGTTTGGGGATATTTATGAAAGCTGTTTCAGTGGAGTGGTTGGGAAGAGAGCCTGACAGGAATGCATTCAAAAGAGAATGGGAAGAGTGGGATTTGAGACACTATCTATAGGTCAACCTTTCATAGAATTTTTGCAGTAGAGGAAGGCAGAGACGTGTTGTGGTAGCTGGGAGGGAATGTGGGGTCAAGTGAGGGTTTTATTTTAAGATCTAGCATTTTTGTGCGCTGATGTGAATGACTCAGTAGAGAGAGGGAAATTGAAGATGCAGGGCAGAGAGGAAACAATTGTTGAGTAGTGTTCTTGAGTTGGTAAGAAGGATGAGATCTACCACACAAGTGGAGGGCTTGGCCTCAGCTCAGAGGCCACGAGTTTATCCATAGCCACAGCAGGGGTGGTGGAGAATAAGGGCACACATACCACATACCGATAAGTCAGGAGACGTGGTGATGGGAGTACGTCAAAACCTTTTCCCATTGCTTCTGTTTTCTCAGTGAGAAAGCAAGCAGTCTCAGCGTCTGAGATAGAAGAAGGGGAGGAAGTGTTGGAGGTTTGAGGAGACAGAAAAGGGTACAAACCAGTCATGGGGAGTAGGCAAGTGGGAGCTACTGAAATACAGTTGAACTGCCCAGAGGCTCTCAGGGACCATTTGAGATTAGTGATCATCAACAGATTAGTGATCATCAACGTAAAGCTGCTTGAGTTATTAGAAGTACTGGGATATTTCTGCCTCCATCCTCCCCTCTACATCCCCCTTCACAATTTTTTTTCCTTGTTCCTCCACTCCTAGGAAAGTAAGTGAGTGGTTTCCTCTTCTGCGCTTCCCAAACTGCTTACACACACCTTTATTCTAGCACTCTTCAATAAACTGCAATAATTTCTTTACATTTCTGCCTCCATTCTCTCCTCCACTATGCGTGAATTTCTATTCCCAGCCGCTAGTACGTTATCTTCCTATTATAGATTTTTGGGCAAATCTGTAATGAATGGAGGAAGGAAAGAAAAATAAAAATTCTGCCTCTTGGGGTGCCTGGGTGGCTAAGTCGTTAAGCATCTGCCTTCGGCTCAGGTCATGATCCCAGGGTCCTGGGATCGAGCGCATTGGGCTCCCTGCTCAGCAGGAAGCTTGCTTCTCCCTCTCCCACTCCCCCTGCTTGTGTTCCCTCTCTTGCTGTCTCTCTCTCTGTCAAATAAATAAATAAAATCTTAAAAAAAAAAATTCTGCCTCTTATTTCCATGTTCAGTCCTTACAGATGCCATATTTCTGATATTCAAAGATTAAAAAACAAATCACCCTACACTTTGTGTCTCTAGAGATAGATTAACAGTGATTTTTCTTTGGATTTACTTTGGAGATTCCATTTATTTTATTGAATATTTCTTATTTTTCTTCTGGTATGTCTGAGCGGTGAAGAATATTTCTTGGCATCCCTTTAACAAGACAAAGCCAAAAAAGATTTATTTTCTAACAACTGTTTCCCTTCCAGATAATGGCAAATTACATAAAACATTTCTAGGTCAACCAAGGCAACTGAGAAATTTTGACTTTGACCACGGCTGAGGCAATTTGCTGTGGAGATGGCTGGAGGCACACAGAGGCTCCTGAAGCCAGTTGGGGGGCTGTAATTGATTTCAGATGTGCTCTGAATAACACTGAAGATAAATGTCCCAGAGGTAGATTATTGGAGAGCTCTTTAACTGTTTCTAATAAAACTTTCTTAAAAATTCCAAGATTTTTTTTTTTCCCTACAGATGCATATAATAATTCTA
The DNA here is from genome assembly GCF_964656455.1 of Halichoerus grypus. Lineage (NCBI taxonomy): Eukaryota > Metazoa > Chordata > Mammalia > Carnivora > Phocidae > Halichoerus > Halichoerus grypus. The sequence goes on along the minus strand of NC_135725.1, from coordinate 72,496,572 downwards.
GCATGAACCAGTGGGCCTGAATGCAAACTACATGTTTGTTAATAATTTTTCCATTTCCCCTTAATTATGAAAGGAATTCATGGTTTTGGTAAGAAAGTTGAAAATTACTAACTATAAAGAGCAAAGTAGAAAGAATATCGGATATTTACATACATGTGTTTATCTAGTTGTGATCATACAGAATGCAGTTTTCTATATATTAATTTTATGTGATATTATACCCTGAGCCTTTGCTCTTGTCATTAAAAAATTTTCAAAATATGAATTCAATAGTCTTATACTATTGTATAGTGTTTTTGTTTTGTTTTGTTTTGTTTTTTTTCAGTTTTCCATGTAGTCTTGGGGATTCACCGAGGTGTCTTGAGGGCCACCAAAGGGCTTGGGAGAAGCAAGAATTGGGAGGGAAGCTATTGAGTCAATTGGGCTCAAGTCTCCCCTTGTGCTTTTCAAACAGCAGCTCCACACTTAACTAATTTATATATTGGGCTTCTGTACAGAATTCTCCTTGAAGAAGAGTTCCCAAGCATATCAGAATTTGCAATCAATTACTGGTGAGCCATAATTTATTTAACCATTTCCCCTTTGTTGCATATCCAGTTTTTCTATAGTTTAAGTCATAGCATGGACCATTTTGTACATACATATATAGATTCACATGTAATTACATAATATAAATATAATATATTAAATATGATTATGTGTGATATAAATGAATATATAATATAAACATACAATTATTTCTCTGGGATACATAAAAAGATATGGACCCAGGTGGTGGGTCAGACACAGAGTGTTGTATTATGTTCCATAACATAAATATAGTCTGGAGTCTGGTTGTGTGCCTTCAACTCCTAATAGCAATGTGGGAAAGGACCTGTCTCATAGCACACAAATTACATTTTCTTGGTGTTACTTTCCATTTGCTGGTTAAAAAGTAAGACATCACTGTTATTTTAATAAGCACTTATTTTATTATGGTAAGGCTATCCTTTTATTTACATGATTATAAGTGATATTTTCTTGCATGAATTTTCTTTGCTACTATTTTTATTGGGAGTAGTAGTGTTTTTCCAATGGATTTGAAGACTTCGAAGTATGCTTTGTATATTAAGGGTATCAAATTTTTGCCTTATTTGTGGCTACTTTTCCAGTTCGTCACTTAAGTGTTACGATATTTTTTATATCATTTAACATACTTTATGGAGTTTAATTTATCAGTTATTTGCTTTATGAATCTTTCCATGGCCTTCACCTTGGAAAATCTCTTTCCATTTGCTTAGACATCCATCTATAATTTCTGATAGTCTGACAGTTTCATTTAAAAAAAATTAACATGAGGGGCGCCTGGGTGGCTCAGTTGGTTAAGCGACTGCCTTCGGCTCAGGTCATGATCCTGGAGTCCCGGGATCGAGTCCCGCATCGGGCTCCCTGCTCGGCAGGGAGTCTGCTTCTCCCTCTGACCCTCCCCCTCTCATGCTCTCTCTCTCTCTCTCATTCTCTCTCTCAAATAAATAAATAAAATCTTTTTTTTTTTTTTTTTAAAGATTTTATTTATTTATTCATGAGAGACAGAGAGAGATGCAGAGGGAGAAGCAGGCTCCCAAGGAGCAGAGAGCCCGATGCGGGACTCGATCCCAGGACCCTGGGATCATGACCTGAGCCGAAGGCAGACGCTTAACCATCTGAGCCACCCAGGCGCCCAAATAAAATCTTTAAAAAAAAAAAATTAACATGAATTCATAAGAGTTTCTTTGGGATTAAAATATGTTTTGTTTTAAATTTATAATAGCTAATTTTAGTGTCATTTTTTTAATAACCCATACTAGTTTTGTTGGATTATTAATGTAGGAGAATGCATTGATTTTATATATTGACTTTTGTACAACAACTTAGCTAAACTGTGTTGACTTGCTCTGGTTGTTTATAGGGTTTCTTGGAGTTTCTAAATGTTAAAAAAATGTCATCAGGAAATAATTGTTTTGTTTCTTCCTCTCCAACCTATATGCAACTTATCTTTTCTTTCCCTACCCCTCTGGCTAGGGCGTCTGGTACAATGTTGAATGGAAGTATTGATTGTGGGTATCCTTATCACGTTCAAAAGGAATGCTATGACTTCTCACCATTCAGGGTGATTGTCGTAGGCTTTCAGTAGATTCTGTTTATCAGGTTAAGGAAGTTCACTTTTATTTTTATTTGCTAAGAGTTCTTTAAAGGCATGAGTTATTTTTGAATAATAAAAAATCATTTCCCTCATCCACTATTTTATTTTGTTAAAGTGTTGGATTATACTAATTAGGTTTTCAGATGTGAACTGCATTTGATCGCCATGTATTATTTATTTTATACATGGCTGGATTTGATTTGATAATATTTTATCTAGATACTTTTTGATTTATATTTTTCGATAAGACTGGCTAATTCTCCTTGCAGTAGTACTTCAGTATGCTTTGGAATCAAGATCATAAAAGCAATATGAAGTGAGCTGGGGAGCATTCCTTTTTTTTTTTTTTTTTTATCTTTTGAAAGAGAATGTTTAATAGAATTAGTCTGCAAAACCAAATGGGCCCGAGTGTGGGCGCACGTGTGCACATGTATTTCATAATAGTAACATTTATTCTGGTAGGTTGTCTGCAGAGGTAGACATGAGCAATGGGACAATGTATGCACATGAAAGTCCTCCAGTCAAGAGTTAGAGTCTATTTACCTTTTTTTGAACCTGGGCTGGTGTGTCTTGCTTTGGCCAATGGAAGCAGTTGTGGTTGTGCTGTGCTAACTGTCGGCCTTAAAAGTCGAGGCAGCTTGGATTCTTGCTCTCTTGACCTCTCAGCCACTGTGTAAAGGAACTCACACTAGATTACTGACAGGTGAAGAGTCCAGGCGAAGAGAGAAAGACTGATGGTTGGGGAGGGAGAGAGGTATGTGACTGGGAGAGAGAGAGAGAGAGAGAGGAGAGAGAAAGGGAGAAGGGGGAGGGTGGGGGAGAGGGAAGAAGGTCCAGCCAGTCTCAGTCTAGTCCCACCACCCCAGCTGAAGCACCAGACACATGGTGAAAGCCATCTTGGAACTTGAAAACCCCAGCTGAGCTGCTCTAGTCCACACAATGTGAGGGGGAAATAAGCTGTCTATTCGGAGCCATACCACAATTTCAGAATCATGAGAAGCAATAAATGATTTTTGTACTAAATTCTAACGTTATACTTGGGTCTGTCTCTTATCATTTGTGGGATTGATATCATCTGTGTTTTTTTCTGCCCATTTCTCACATTGCTGTTAATATTATTACATTATATATTTTCATTTAGTAGTGCAGTTCTCCCTTTTTATTCTGGATTAAAAAAAAAAATTCCCGTCTGTTTTTTCATTCAGGTAAACTTCAGAATATTTTTGTCAATTCCTTTTTTTTTTAAAAAAGATTTTATTTATTTATTAAGAGAGAGAGAGAGCGAGAGAGAGCACGAATGGGGGAGGCAGAGGGAGAAACAGGCTCCCCGCTGAGCAGGGAGCCAGACAAGGGGCTTGATCCCAGGACCCTGGGATCATGACCTGAGCCAAAGGCAGACACTTAACTGACTGAGCCACCCAGGCGCCCATTTTTGTCAATTTCCTAAACCCTTTGGAATTTCATTAGGATTGCATTAAAGTTATGAGTTATTTTGGGAAGAATATTTGCATGATTATCTTTACAACCTAAATCATGATTTGTCTTTTCATATTTTCAAATATTTTTATATTCCTTAGTAATTTTTATAGTCTTTACATTTTTTATTTAACCTTCATTCACTCATTCATTCATTACTAATTCAGAGGGCACATTTCTTTGTTATTTTTTTAATTTTGTTTTAATTCCAGCGTAGTTAACATATCATGTCATATTAGCTTCAGGTGTACAATATAATGATTCAACAATTTTCTACATGACTCAGTGCTCATCATGATAAGTGTTCTCTTAATCCCCTTCACCTGTTTCACAGCCCCCCCCTCCCCCCTTCCCTCTGGTGACCATCAGTTTGTCTCCATAGTTAAGAGTCTGGGTTTTTTTTTATTTCTTTTGGTTTTTGTCTCTCTCTCTTTTTCACCCTTTTGTTCATTTGTTTTATTTCTTAAATTCCACAAATGATTGGAGGGAGAGATGAACCATGAGAGACTACGGACTCTGAGAAACAAACAGGGTTTTAGAGGGGAGGGGGGAGGGGGGATTGGTTAGCCCGGTGATGGGTATTAAGGAGGGCACGTACTGCATGGAGCACTGGGTGTTATACGAAAACAATGGATCGTGGATCACCACATCAAAAACTAATGATATATTGTATGGTGACTAACATAACATAATAAAATTTAAAAAAAAATTATTAGGTAAAAAAAGATATTTACTGCAATATTGTAGCAGTAAAGAATTGAACCTCATTCAATAATAGTGAAATGATTAAATGCATGTAATATATTTATAAAATATTATATTTTGTGATTGCTAGAAATGACACAATGTGACACCAATTTTATAAGACATGTAGTACATATTGAAAGACCTGAAAGAAATTAACCCAGATATTAACATGAATTAGTAGCAGCTCTCTTTAGGTGTTAGAATTATGACTGATTTTTATTTCTTCATTACTTTTCTTGGAAGTGTTGCACATCAGCCTGTCAGAATATGTGATGTAAATTAATAAATAATAAACATTTATTGAGAAAAAAATTCCACAAATGAGTGAAATATGGTATTTTTCTTTCTCTGACCAACTTATTTCACTTAGTGTTCTACTCTCTAGATCTATCCATGTTGCTGCAAATAGCAGGATTTCATTCTTTTTAATGGCTGAATAATATTCTATTATTTATATGTATATATATATGTATGTATATATATATACCACATCTTCTTATCCATTCATCTATTGGTAGATACTTGGGCTGCTTCCATAATTTGGCTGTTGTAAATAATGTTGCCATAAACATTGGGGTGCATATACCCTTCAACCTAGTATTTTCATATTCTTTGGGTAAATAACCAGTAGTGTGATTTCTATGTCATATGGTAATTCTATTTTTAATTTTTTGAGGAACCTCCATACTGTCTTCCACAGTGATTGCACTTGTTTCCATTCCCACCAATAGTGCACAAGGGTTCCTTTTTCTCCACATCCTTGTCAACACTTGTGTCTTTTGTTTTTGATTTTAGCCATTCTGACACATGTGAGGTAATGTTTCATTGTGGTTTTGATCTGATGATGAGCGAAGTTGAGCATCTTTTCATGTGTCTATTGGCCATCTGTATGTCTTCTTTGGAAAAATGTCTGTTCATGTCTTTTGCCCATTGTTTAATTGGGTTATTTGATTTTTTGGTGTCTGAATTGTTTAAATTCTTTATATATCTTGGATACTAATACTTTATTGGATATGTCATTTGAAATTCTTTATTGGATATGTCGTTTGAAAATATGTTCTCCCGCTCATTAGGTTGTCTTTTAGTTTTGTTGGTTGTCTCCTTTGCTGTGCAGAAGCTTTCTATTTTGATGTAGTCACAATAGTTTATTTTTGCTTTTGTTTCCCTTGTCTCAGGAGACATATCTAGAAAGATGTTGTTATGGCCAATGTCAGAGAAATTACTGCCTTTGCCCTCTTCTAGGATTTTTATGGTTTCAGGTCTCACATTTAGGTCCTTAATCCATTTTGAGTTTATTTTCATGTATGTTATAAGAAAGTGGTCCAGTTTTATTCTTTTGCATGTTGCTGTCCAGTTTTCCCAACACCATTTGTTAAAGAGGCTGTCTTTTTTCCATGGCATATTCTTGCCTCCTTTCTTGAAGATTAATTGACCATATTATCATGGGTTTATTTCTGGGCTTTCTATTCCATTCTTTTGATCCATGTGTCTGTTTTTGTGCCAGTACCATACTGTTTTGATTGCTACCCCTCTGTGATATCTTGAAATCTGGCATTGTGATACCTCCAGTGTTGTTTTTCTTTTTTGAGATTGCTTTGGCTATTTGGGTCTTCTGTGGTTCCATTCAAATTTTAGGTTCGTTCTCATTCTGTGAAAAATGCTGATGGTATTTTGATAGGGATTGCATTAAATCTGTAGATTGCTTTGGGTAAATATGGACATTTTAACAGTATTTGTTCTTCTGATCCATGAGCATGAAAAAGATGCATGGCATGACTTTGATCTTTTTGAATTTGTTTCCAGTTGTTTGTGTCATCTTCAATTTCTTTTATTGATGTTTTATAGTTTTCAGAGTACAGGTCTTTCATTTCCTTGGTTAAGTTTATTTCTAGATATTTTATTATTTTTGGTGCAATTATAAATGAGATTGTTTTCTTCTCTTTCTGCTGCTTTGTTAGTAGTGTATAGAAATGCGACAGATTTCTATACATTGATTTTGTATCCTATAACCTTACTGAATAGTAGTTTTCGTTGGAGTCTTTTGGGTTTTCTATATATAATATCATGTCATCTGCAAATAGTGGAAGTTTTACTTTTTTCTTACTAATTTGGATGCCTTTTCTTCCTTTTTCTTGTCTGCTTGCTGTGGCTAGGACTTCCAATACTATGCTGAATAAAGGTGGTGAGAATAGAAATCCTTGTCTTGTTCTTGACCTTAGGAGAAAAGCTCTCAGTTTTTCCCATCGTATATGATGTTCACTGTGGGTTTTTCATCTAAGACCTTTATTATGTTCAGGTATGTTCTCTCTAAATCTACTTTGGTGATGGTTTTTATCATGAATGGAATTTATACTTCGTCGAATGCTTTTTCTGCATCTATTGAAATGATCATATGGTTTTTATCCTCTCTCTCAATTGATGTCATGTATCATGTTGATTGATTTGAGAATATTGAACCACTCTTGCATCCCTGGAATAAATCCCACCTGATTGTGGTGAATGATTTTTTTTTTTTAATGTATTGTTAGATTCAGTTTGCTAGTATTTTGCTGAGGATTTTTTTTCATCTATGTTCATCAGAGATATTGGCCTGCGGTTCTCTTTTTTTTGTGGGATGATTATCTGGTTTTGGAATTAGGGTAATGCTGGCCTCATAAAATGAATTTGGAAGTTTTCCTTCCTCTTACATTTTATGGAAAAGTTTGAGAAGAATAGGTATTAACAATTTTTTAAATGTTTGGTAGAATTCACCTGTGAAGCCATCTGGTCCTGGATTTTTGTTTGTTGGGAGTTTTTTGGTTACTCATTCAGTTTCCTTGCTGGTAATTGGTCTGTTCAAATTTTCTATTTCTTTCCACTTCAGTTTTGGTAGGCTGTATGTTTCTAGGAATTTATCCATTTCTTCTAGGTTGTCCAATTTGTTGGTATATAATTTTTCATGATATTCTTTTAAGATCTTCTGTATTTTTGAGGTGTTGGTTGTTATTTCTCCTCTTTCATTTCTAATTTTGTTTATTTATGTCCTCTCTCTCTTTGACGAGTCTGACTAGAAGTTTATCAATTTTGTTGATCTTTTCAAAGAATTAACTCCTGGTTTCATTGATTTGTTCTATATATATTTTTTTAAAGATTTTATTTATTTATTTGAGAGAGAATGAGATAGAGAGAGAGCATGAGAGGGGGGAGGGTCAGAGGGAGAAGCAGACTCCCTGCTGAGCAGGGAGCCCGATGCGGGACTTGATCCTGGGACTCCAGGATCATGACCTGAGCCGAAGGCAGTTGCCCAACCAACTGTGCCACCCAGATGCCCCAATTTGTTCTATATTTTTTAAGTTTTTATTTTATATCATTTATTTCTGCTCTAATCTTTATTTCCTTTCTTCTGTTGGTTTTGCATTTTGTTTGTTCTTCTTTTTCTAGCTCCCTTAGGTATAAGGTTATTTACTTGAGGTTTTTCTTGCTTCTTGAAGTAGGCCTGTATTGCTATAAGTTTTACAACTGCTTTTGCTGCATCCCAAAGATTTTGGACCATTGTGTTCTCTTTTTCATTTATCTCCATGTATTTATTTCCACTTTGATTTCTTGGTTGGCCCATTAATTGTTTAGTAGCATGTTATTTAACCCCCATGTATTTGTGGTCTTTCAAAAGTTTTTCTTGTGATTGATTTCTAGTTTCATTGCATTGTATTCAGAAAAGATGCATGGCATGACTTTGATCTTTTTGAATTTGTTGAGACTTGTTTTGTGCGCTAATATGTGATCTATTCTGCATACCTGAAAAGAATGTATAGTCTTTTGTTTTAGGATGGAATGTTTGGAATATATCTGTTAAATCCAACTGGTCCAGTGTGTCATTCAAAACCACTGTTTCCTTGTTGATTTTCTGTTTGGATGATCTGTCGATTGTTGTAAGTGGGGTGTTAAAGTCCCCTACTATTATTATATTACTATAGATTAACTCCTTTATGTTTGTTATTAACTGTTTTATGTATTTGGGCACTTCCATGTTGGGGGCATAAATATTTACAATTGTTATGTCTATTTTTGGAATGTCCTCTTAATGATTATATAATGTCCTTCTTTATCTCTCATTACAATCTTTGTTTTAAAGTCTATTTGCCCAATATAAGTATTGCTATTCTGGCTTTCTTTTCACATCCATTTGCATGGTAAATGTTTCTCCATCCCCTCACTTTCAATCTACACGTATCTTTAAGTCTGAAATGAGTCTCTTCTAGGCAGCATATAGGAGGGTCTTGTTTTCTTTCTTTCTTTCTTTCTTTTATCCATTCTGTCACCCTGTCTTTTGATTGGAGCACTTAGTCCATTTAAATTCAAAGTAATTATTGATAAGTATGTATTTATTGCCATTTTGTTATTTGTTTTGTGGTTGTTTTGTAGATGTTCTCTGTTCCTTTCTTCTTTTGCTCCCTTCTCCCATCATAAGTTGGCTTTCTTCAGTGATATGCTTGGATTCCTTTCTTTTATTTTTTTACATATCTATTACTGGTTTTTGATTTGTGGTTACCATTTGGTTTGTATGTAACATCTTATGCATATAATAGCCTATATTAAGTTGATAGTCACTTAAGTTTGAACCCATTCTTTACTTCTCTCCTCCCCACATTTTAGGTATATGGTGTCATACTTTACATCCTTTTATCTTGTGAGTCCCTTGACTGATTTTTATGGATACACTTATTTTAACTGCTTTTGTGCTTCCTACTTTTCTTACTTTTACTTATGATCTTTCTTTTCTGCTCAGAGAGTCCCCTTTAACATTTCTTGTAGGGCTGGTTTAGTGGTCATGAATTCCTAACTTTCATTTGCCTGGGAAACTTGTTACCTCTCCTTCAATTCTGAATGATAGCCTTGCTAGAGAGAGTATTCTTGGCCACAGAGTTTTTCCTTTCAGCACTTTGAATATATCATGCCACGCCCTTCTCGCCTGTAATGTTTCTGCTGAAAAATCCGCTAATAGCCTTATGGGGTTTCCCTCGTATGTAAGTGCTTTCTTTTTTCTTGCTGCTTTTAAAATTCTCTTTTTATCACTACTTTTTGCCATTTTAATTATTATTATGTGTCTTTTTGTGGGTGTCCTTGAGTTAATTTTGTTGGGTTATCTCAGTGCCTCCTAGATCTGAATTTTTGTTTCCTTCCCCAGGTTAGGGAAATTTTCAGCTATTATTTCTTCAAAGAAATTTTCTGCCCCCCTTTTCTCTTCTTCTTCTGAGATCCTTATAATATGAATGTTATTGCAGTTGATGGAGTCACTGAGTTCCCTGTCTGTCCTCATTTTGCATAATTCTTTTTTTCTCTCATCTGGTCAGTTTGATTACTTTCCATTACTCTATCCTTCAGGTTGCTTATTTGTTCTTCTGATTCCCCTAGCCTGCTATTTATTCCACTTAGTGTATTTTTAATTTCAATTATTGTGCTCTTCATCTCTGATTGATTCTTTTTTATCTCTTTGTGAAGGGTCTCACTAATGTCCTCCACTCTTTTCTCCAGTCCATTGAGTATCTTTATGATCATTAGTTTAAATTCTCTATCAGGAGTATTACTTATCTCCATTTTGCTTAGGTCTCTTGCTATAATTTTGTCCTGTTCTGTCATTTGGGACATGTTCCTCTGTCTTATCATTTTGTCTAACTCTCTGTGTTTGTTTCTGTGTTAGGGAAGTCAGCTAAGTCTCCTGCTCTTGAAAGTGTGGGTGGAGCATGAACTTTTAACTAGGTGGTAGTGGTCCTCTGCCAGAGGGGATATGCCTCTGCTGCCAAGACATAGCCAGTGGAGGCCAATCTGCAAAGCATGTGTGGGTGGGGCATGCAGTGCCTGCAAGTTTTGTGAGCTAGTCCTCTTCCATAAGGGACTTGCAGCTGCCACTGAGACCAGGGCTGGTCAGGCCCATCTGCAAAGCATGTGGGGGCAGGTGTGCAGTTTTAACAAGGTGTGTACATACTCTGTGGGAGGTGACTGGTGGCAGGCACCAGGACTGAGGCCCTGCAATGCAGGTGGTTGGGAGACTTGGTGTTGGCAAGATTTGTTCGGGTCTTCCAGGGGAGGGGACCCACAAAACTAGGACTGAGGTTGGCTGGCTGGAGGGGGTGGGACACTGCATAAGCAAGTTAGGTAGTGAATGCTGGTGCCATGCTGGTTCCTGCAGGTAGCCATGTGTTTTTGCTAGGGGGTGGGGGGGCTGGAAACGGCACCTGCCAGCTCCTTTTTTTCTGGAGGAGTCTCCCAGTGATCTCTGTCCTTCTGGGACAGTAAATAATTCTTCCTCCCATGCCCCAGGCATTTTTCAAACTGATGCTTCTATGCTGAATTTCTGTAGGCTGTTTGTTGTGCTCTCTCCTTAAGGGTGGGGCCTTGGCTTCCTATCGCCCTCTCTCTCTCCCAGAGCTGAGCCTGCTGATTGTTAAAGTTCCGGGCTTTAAGTCCCACTGGTTGTGAGAACTCATGAAATTTGGCCCCTCTAGATTTTGCCAAATATTATGGGGATTCATCTTCCCTGTGCAGGCTTCCCAGTGTGATAGTCTTTTTCTCTCCCTTCTCCACACCAGTGGCTCCCTCCCTCCTGCAGACAGTCCCACGTGTCCGTTTAGTTCCCCACAGAGTCTCTGCCCTTTCTACCCAATCCGATGTGGCCTCTTCTCTGCATTTAGTTGTGGAGTTTGTTCTTCCAGTCTTTGGGTCATTTTCTGCGTTATTTACACAGATGTGAGTGTTATCTAGTTGTATCCATGGGAGGAGGTGAGCTCAGTGTTCTCCTATTCTGCCATTTTCCCTGGAACCAGAGGGCTTCTTTCTTTCTTTCTTTCTTTCTTTCTTTCTTTCTTTCTTTCTTTCTTTCTTTCTTTCTTTCTTCCTTTCTTTCTGAGAGAGAGTACAAGCAGGGGACAGGGGTGGGAGGGAAAGGGAGAGAGACAATCTTAAGCAGGCTCCACACCCAGCATGGAGCCCCATGTGGAGCTCGATCTCATGACACTGAGATCATGACCTGAGCCGAAATTAAGAGTCAGACACTTAATTGACTGAGCCTCCCAGGTGCCCCAGAGGGCACATTTCTTATTAAACTCAAATTTGCAGCCCACCACTAGCAAGTGTATAGGATTTTATAGAATGTTCTTTGTATACTAATCCTATCACCTGGTATTATTTTATTCTCTATTTCACCCTCATTTTCTATTTATTTTATTGTGGTTTTGATATATCAGAGCCACCTGGAATCATACTGCATACATTAATGACTGAACCTTTATACCCACAGCTTGCTAGGTCATTGGATACAGGCTGCCCTGAGAAGGGTATGACCATGGGGGAAGAAGTTCTAGGTAGAGGAGGCTGACCCTGAAGTTTCTGTCAGCTGGAGGCTCGCTGCTAGCCATATTCCTCTTAGCTGAGCAGTGAATCCATTCTTGAAGGGGGACCTGGACAGTGTATTGCTGTGTTCATCACAGTTCTGAGAAACTTGGGGAGGTCATATCCTTGTGCCCAAATGGGGGTGGACAGAGTGGTTCTCTATAACATCTGCTGCTTCTTGCTCTTTTGAATTCTGTTTTTCTCAACCACAGCTTTTCCTCTTTTCCCTGATGGGTGTTTATTTAACTTGCTTTAAAGTCACTGGAGAAGCTTGACTTACAGCTTTGATGTGAAGAGTGACTGCAAGACCCTCAGCATGTAGCTGTTCACACATAAGCCACAGCAAGGCACAGACATTTCTGGCCCTGGAAGGAGATCCCAATTAAATTGTATTCATGGCTTTACATTTAATTAAAACCTTTTGGCATGCCACTTTTATTGTTTCATCTTTCTGCGGTGTTTTTGTGGCTTGAAGATTTGCATGCAGCGCTAGCTCCTAGACTAAGTAAATAGACCTAAAATCTCATTAATGCATTGTTGGCTGACATTTGCATTTCTCTCCATCTGGAAGGTGATGTCTCTGATATTTTCAATGGACATTTTGTTCCTGAAGTAGTTTAATAAAATTCATCTGACGCCATCATTTTTTAAAAGTCCATAAATAGGGGCACCTGGGTGGCTTAGTCGGTTGAGCATCTGACTCTTGATTCTGGCTTGGGGCATGGTCTCAGGGTCCTGAGGTCGACCCCCGTGTCGGGCTCCATGCTCAGTGGGGAGTCTGCTTTTCTCTCTCTCCTTCTCCCTCCGCCCCTCCCCCTGCTCACGCAGTCTCTCTCTCTAAAATAAATAAATAAATCTTTTAAAAAAATAAAAATAAAAGTCCATAAATAAAACAAAATTATTTTTCTCTTTTTACATTACCTGTTTCTCAAATCATCTCAATTAAACATTCTCCTTAGGATCATTATCTAGGGAAAGGAAGACAAATTTTGAAATGGATGTGAGGGTAGCAGAACCCCAAATAGGTTTTTATTAAAATAAATTATATAAATAAGTTATTTATGGCGTTATGTGAATATAGAAATATAAAAAATCTACAACCAGATATTCTAGGCTAACTAATTTAAAACAGTAATCTGTGATTAAGGTATTTTAAACACTCTTGGTAATGGCAACTTTTTAACAAAGCCTACTTGGATTTTGTGGTACCAGATTTGCTTTTAAAACTCAGTGTATGGGGGCGCCTGGGTTGCCCAGTTGTTAAGCGTCTGCCTTCAGCTCAGGTCATGATCCCCGGGTCCTGGGATCGAGTCCCGCATCGGGCTCCCTGCTCCATTGGAAGCCTGCTTCTCCCTCTCCCGCTCCCCCCTGCTTGTGTTCCTGCTCTTGCTCTCTCTCTCTCTCTGTCAAATAAATAAATAAAATCTTTAAAAAAAAAAAGACATTAAAAAAATAAAACTCAGTGTATGATATGCTCTTTCCCATTATTCCATTAGGCTATTACTGGTATATAAAACTAAATAAATAAAGATCCTAAAACCAAATAAAACAAAATGAATAAAGCTCCTAGAAACTACAGATACTAGGAGACCACATTCTAGAGGACAGAAGGAAATCCCATCTGCTGCAGTGACACAGAAGCTGGGTTGAAACTAAAAGACCATGACCTTTACGCTCCCCTACTAAAGGCAAAGTGCATGGCAGGCGGGAAAATAAAGCAGAAGGAGATTTTAACTCACCTGCGCTCTCTGGCCTTAGCTCTGAGAGATGGGAGGATCGCTGGGCAGAAAGGCAGCCTCCTTTACTACCTCATATATATATGAATTTTTTGGTAAGGGGGCCAAATATGCTCTTCTCTCTTTCTCAAATTCCTAGCCCCCATCAACTGTACTCTTTTTTTTTTTTTCACTCATGGCAGCAACCTGACCATTGAACAAACTAAAGGAAAGGAGTACAGGGGTGTGTTCTTTTCCAAGATGTGTATTTACTTCAACAGAGAGGTTATAGGTCAGGAAAGAAATGAAAAGAATGTGGAGGGTGCTAGCAAGGCTCTCAGCGTAGTATACCTGAGCAGAATAAAACCTCAGGCTGCATCCAATGTCCTCTTATGGCCAGAGGCCTAGAGCCACGTGAGAAGGTGGAGTACATCAGTGGGTCTGAGATGGAGATCCAGGCAGGAGGCAGAAAAATGGAGGAAGAGGGAAGAGAATCCACTTATTCTGGTGGAAGACAAAAACAAGATCTGAATATATGTCTGCTAAAGCATGAAAAACAAAAAATAACGTGCAGCCCATGAAGTGTTCTTAACTTTGAATTTGTCATGCTATTATAAGCATTTAAAAATGTTATTAGGCAGTTACTTTAAACATATTCCAATGGCCGTATATTACACTGAATGGATGTGCTAAGAGTCTCTTAGTTAGTCTCTCATTCTCAGGTATTTGTATTATTTTTCACTAACACAGATAAAGGCGTAACAGCCAAATCTGTGATAAAGATCCCACTGTAATCAACTTTTTTGTTAGGAATTCTAGAACTGTGACTATTGGCAAATTACTATTAGTTTTTAAGTTATCCTATGACATGCTATATAGTTACTTTCTAAAAGCTGTAGCACTTTCCCCACAAACACCAATATAAGAGGATGCTTATTTTAGTGGACAGCTGCTATCAATAGGCTCTTAATGACATAGTTGTTGAAAATATTTATGCATTATCGCTGTAACCATCTCCTTAATTAATAGGAAGGTTGAACATTTATAATTCTTGGAAGCAAGGATTATTATACTCTCTCTCTTGTGAAATCTCTGACCATGTATTTCCATTTATTCTGCTAGTACTGGGAAGGATTTTAATGGTTTAATTTTCTATCCAGGTAAAGGCGGAAGACAGTTTTGTGACAGTCGAATGATAGGTTATATTGCTAAATTAAACCATGAAAGCTGTAACATCCTCAGTATTTTTTTTAAAGATTTATTTATTTATTTGAGAGAGAGAGAGAGAGAGAATGAGTCGGGGGGAGGAGCAGAGGGAGAGGGAGAGAGAGAATCTCAAGCAGACTCCCCGCTGAACAGAGAGCCCGATGTGGGGCTGGATCCCAGGACCCTGAGATCATGACCTGAACTGAAATAAAGGGTTGGTAGCTTAAATGACTGAGTCACCCAGGTGCCCCAGAAATATAATCTTAAAATTAATCATTATCCTAGGAAAATCATAATTTTTGCTGGGTTAGTAGTACAAATTATTATAATGAGAGTAATGGGGAGTGTTTGCAAGATATTTTGTATTTTACAAACTGTGTCACGAATCTATATTTGCAATATATTGTGAAATAAAAATGGAATTTACAAAACAGTGTGTATCTCTGATCCTAATTTTGTTATAAAATATGTATGTCTTCACAAATATCTTCAAACATATGCATAGTCAAAATGTAAGTGTATATTCTAAAATGCACACTGGTGAGTGAAGTTATGAATAATTTTTAATTTTTTGGAGTGTCTCTTTATTTAAAAACTGTAATACTATGTATTCTTTTCATAATCATTATGCTTGATTTTTTTTTATATTTTAAAAGCAACCTAAAGAGAATTAAAGGCAAATACTAGACTTAAAAATTTGATATATGATTAACATATTTAATATGTAAAGAACCCATGTAGTTTTATCAGACACATACAGGAAACCTATTGTGGAATGGTAAAAAGTTATGACACTTCATCCTTATAATAATCTAAAGTACATAGAACAGATTTTTTTTTTTTTAGACAAACTACAATTTAGAGAAGTGGGAGTGATTTTTCCAAACTCAGACAATTAATAACTTATGAAGCCAGAACTAGAATTAAAATTTTCTGAATATGAATAGGCAGCTATAAATTCTTAAAGCAGTTAATATTCCATTTTTAAGGACAAGCATAGCCAAAGAAAGCAGCTGCAGTCCCTCGTAACCAGAAAAATGAGGAGAAAATGCCTTGGAGAAAATGAAGTCAGAACTTGGAAAATCAAGTGGTGATGGGAACCCCCCAGGTTGCTATCTGACGTTGGGTGTGCTCTTTCACAATGGAGCCAGTGGTCTGAGGACACCCTGAGAATCCAGGGGTGTGGTACCCATGGAAAATAATTCCAGCTGGCCTCCAGCCTCCCACACTGGAGGGCCAGTCCTGGCTGGATGCGCTCCAAATTACTCTGCGAGGCACCAGCCACAACCATGCTAGTGTGTCAGCTTCAGAGCCAGATTTTCTCCTGACTCACAGAAACACGGCCCAAATGTGCAGCTCGGGGGCCAAGTCTCCATTCCCTACTCACAACTTTTGTTGAAATTGTTAGTTATTTCAAATCCAGTGGCTTAAAATGACTTAGTCTGCTCTGCAGACTTTTATTACTCTCCTGTGTCTAGGTAGTAGATCTCCTAAGAAACAATCATCTCAGAGCATTCCTGTTCTAGAGAGAGTGGAACTCAGGCAGATCAGGTTAGTTCCTTGAGCTTCCTTAAGTTCTGATATATTGTGTTGGACAAAGCAAGCTGGACCGAAGTCCCATCTTCTCTAATATCCAGAGAACTTCCTAATCACGACATAGACCCAAATATACAAGCTGACCTAGGTTTAGATACACTAGCGTGGGATCCAGAAGGTGACCCAGGGAAGTCTTAAATCCTTAGCCAGCGTTGGAAGTGAGTATAGGGAGATGATGCTTCTTTATGAAATTTTGGAATCTGGGCTGACAAGGGGAGCAAAAATAGAACCTAGGAAATTTTGGTGGAGATAGTAAGGTGGCCACAGAGTTGGAGTGACAAAATAAGAGAAAGAGATGGAAGTGAAAAACAGTGGTGTTTGAGTAAATAATACAGTGTCAGTGTCTGGTAAGGGTGACAGAGTAATGTAGGTACACTGTAATCTTTGTTTTGTTTAGCTTTTTTGGTCTTGTTTTTCGGTTATTCATCTGTTCTGGTTTCTTTTGGAAATAGCACCTGAGTTTTCTTTTGGAAATGATCTTTCTTCCCATTAAAGACAGTCTGATGGTCCAGGAAAGCTAGTTGGAAGTTCTCTGCCTGAAGTTTGAATTAGGAGCAGAAGGATGAAAGGCTGTTAGTTACTGGAGTTAATTCCTTATGGTACCAGTTTCTGGGGCAATGGTAGACTTGCTGTTATCTAAACTCTTTGGAGCAGTCTAGTTTCTGCATGTTCCATGCCTGGTTTCCAAATTTTCCTTCAATCCTGTGAGCTTCCCTATATCCTCCCAATAAATTCCCTATTTGTTTAAGTTAGTATATGGTGATCACAACCAATGTGATCTAATACTAATACTCAAATATTCCCGGTGAGGTAAATTAATTCAGGTTGAGCCTTGTGATGTTCACAGTACTAGCAGTATACTGAACCAATATAGGCAAGTCTATTTTTGAGAGAAGAATGGAGCTGTAATCCCAAAACATTCCAAAAATGATCAGGAGCAAAGGGGGTTACTGAAGGCAGATACAGCAAAGTAATGTATTTACTTCATAATTTATTTAGAGCTGGACTGGAGAATGTGAGTTGATTTTTTTCCCTCCAGCATTTTATTATGAAAAATTTTAAACATACAGCAAAGTTGAACAAACTTTACAGTGAACACCCCTGTGTCCACTATCTGCATTCTGTAATGAACATTTTACTGTACTTGCTTTGTCACATATCTATCTAACCATCCCCCTAAACATCTATTAATCCATCATATTTTTTTTAAAGATTTTTATTTATTTGAGAGAGAGAAAGAGAGAGGGCACGAGTGGAGGGAGGAGCAGAGGGAGAGGGAGAAGCAGACTCCCTGCTGAGCAGGGCGCCTGACAAGGGGCTCGATCCCAGGACCCTGAGACTAGGACCTGAGCCGAAGGCAGATGCTTAACCGTCTGAGCCACCCAGATACCCCTAATTCATCTAATTTTTGATGATGTAATTCAAGGTAAATTGCAGACTTCGGTATACTGATATCTGTATATTGTATTATATATGTCATTAATAAAAGTTGAATATTAAGTTACACTTTTTTATGTAAAACTTACATACCGTGAAATGCACAAGGCTTAGGTATTAATTTCCTGAGTTTTAACAAATAAAAATGTATGTGGTTCCAGGAGATATCACCTCACATCAGTTAGGATGGTTATTATGAAAAGGCCAAGAGATAACAAATGTTGGCTAAGATGTGGAGAAAAAGAAATCCTTATATGCTATTGGTAGGAATGGAAACTGGTTATAGTCATTATGGAAAACAGCATAGAGGTTCCACAAAAAGTTAAAAATAGAATTTCCTTTCAACCATATGATCTACCATATGATCCAGCCATCCCAATCCTGGCTATATATCTGAAGGAAACAAAATCACTATCTTGAAGAGATATCTGCACTCCCATATTCATTATAGCATTATTCACAATAGCTGAGATATGGAAACAACCGACATGTCCTTTGGGAGATTGGTAGATAAAATACTGGGGTGCCTTGGTGGCTCAGTTGGTTAAGCATCAGCCTTTGGCTCAGGTCATGATCTTAGGGTCCTGGGATCGAGTCCTGCATCGGGGGCAGGGAGTCTGCTTCTCCCTCTCCCTCTGCCCCTGCTCATGTTCTCTCTCTTATTCACTCTCTCTTTTTTTAAAAGATTTTATTTATTTTTGACAGAGAGAGAGATTGAGAGCGTAAGTGGGGGGAACAGCAGAGGGAAAGGGAGAAGCAGACTCCCCGCCGAGCAGGGAGCCCGATGTGGGGCTTGATCCCAGGACCCTGGGATCATGACCTGAGCTGAAGGCAGATGCTTAACCATCTGAGCCACCCAGGCGCCCCCACTCTCTCTCTTGAATAAATAAATAAAATATTTTTTTAAAAAAAGAAGAGAAAATGTTGTGTATACATATAATGGAATATTATTCGGCCTTAAAAAACAAGGAAATCCTGCCATTTGTGACAACATGGATGAACCTGTAGGGTGTTAGGCTAAGTGAAATAAGCCAGATAGAGAAAGACAGATACTGGATAGTATCACTCATCTGTGGCATCTAAAAAAGAAAAAGCCAATTTTTTTGGGTATAGATCAAAGGGTAGGCCAAAGGGTATAAACTTTCAATTATAAGATGAAGTTCTGAGGAGCTAATGTACAGCATGGTGGCCATACTTAATAGTATGGTACTGTACATTTGAAATTTGCCGAGAGTAGACACGTGCACCTACAAACACGAGTTAACTATGTGAGGTGATGTGTGTGTTAATTATCTTGGTCTTGGTAATCATTTCATAATGTCGATCATCAAATTGTACACTTTAAATATATACTCTTTTTCTTCTCTCTTTCATCTATTCTACAGGAACATCCTCTTTTTGGTGCCCTTCCTTAAAAACTCAATATGGCTAAATCAAGATGGTAGGCAGGCCTGGGGGTTCCGACACTTTGGGAGGACCCTCTGGAACGAGGGCCGAAAATGGGAATCTCTGGCTGGCTGGCTACCACAGAGCCCCAGTCATCTTGAGGTTTTTGGGTTATGGTCCAAAAAACCATGGAAGCAAACAGACATCACATATATTTTCACATATAATTTTTCTTATAAAATTAATTTCACTGTTCTGAAAAAAATAGAGAAAAAATTTATGGCTTGTCACCTTAATAATTGCTATTAGCATTTTGGTATGTTTTAAAAATATGATGTAGGCTCATTATATTTGTATATTTTATATTATTTTTACCTTTATTATTCAATTGTAAGAAGTTTCCCAGGGTGCATCTTTTCAAGTTAACTTAAAATTTAATTAGAAAATTATTTTCTGAGGGTTCCAGAGTGTTTCAGTGAGCTCACTTATGATGGGATATTTAACGATTTTCTAATTCCTAGTCATTTTAGTTGTGTCCATATTCTACTGGTATAAATAACACTGTGATGGATGCTTTTTTTTTAAAAAAGATTTTATTTGAGAGAGAAAGCGAGAGTGGGAGCATGAGCAGGGGGAGGGGCAGAGGGAGAGGGAGAAGCAGGTTCCCCACTGCAGCAGGGAGCCCGACACAGGGCTTGATCCCAGGACCCTGGGATCAGGACCTGAGCCAAAGGCAGATGCTTAACCAACTAAACCACCCAGGTGCCCCTGGATGCTTTCCAAAGCATGGAAATATTATGTACAAGTTATATGCAAGTATGAATTGAAGTTACTACTAAGGCCTATTAATGTTTGCTGAGGAACGTGTATGCTGTCCCCTCAACGTATATAAGCACAGTTAGTGAAGGGTAAAGAAAGCCAGCCAGCTAGTGAAGACAGTCTGACGTGCTCCATGGCCTGTGCCAGGCCTGGTTAACTCTCCATTCTACCAGGAATCGAAGTCAGGGAGTTGATTTTGCAGTGGATACACTGCTGGTCTTTTGCAATTCTGTATTTTAAATGTCGAAAATCTTTGAATTGCTTAACATATTATTCGCCATTTTGCACTCAGGCTGCTGCCTATTTTACTTATCTAATTTTATATGTGATTCCAAAACTTTTATACTGTTAGTGGTATAAATAATATATATGTCTCCTTATCATTATTAATCCGTGTTATCTCTATCAATGAATTAATACTTTTTGATTTTCATCTCAAAGTTTTAAGGCATTTTTGTAAACCTGAAGTTTATTTATTTATTTATTTATTAAGATTTTATTTATTTATTTGACAGAGAGAGAAACAGCGAGAGAGGGAACACAAGCAGGGGGAGTGGGAGAGGGAGAAGCGGGCTCCCCGCCTAGCAGGGAGCCCGATGTGGGGCTCGATCCCAGGACCCTGGGATCATGACCTGAGCCGAAGGCAGACGCTTAACGACTGAGCCACCCAGGCGCCCCATGAAGTTTATTTTGTTTTTTAACACCTTTTTGTGCCTTCCCTCATATTTTTGATTTATTATTTTAAGATGTTTTCATTAAGTGGAATTTCTGGGTCTAATTACACAAATAGTTTCTGGCTCTTTATTCACATACCAAATATGAAGGTTCCACATTTATTGTACCTTCATCTACATTCAGTGTTTTTTTTTTTAAATTAATATTGTATATTTTGAAATAAAACTCTAGCTAAACAGTAATCATAGTGCCGTGTAGCAGGTAGACACAAAAGCATCTGGAAAAGTAGTTTCTGTCTGATTGGCTGCCTATTAAGTGAATTTATTGGTTTGTAATCCAGGGGTTGCTGACCTCTATGGTTGTCAGAACTAGCACTTCCTCTAATTCTGAATGAAAGGATCTGAGCTCTCATTATGTTTGACCACAGGAAAGTTAGGCTTTTCCCATTTTTCCCCTCCCCAAGGTCTCTGGGACTGCCTATAGAATACCTGAGTATTTCCCACATCAATCCTAGATTTCACTGCATCCTTGGGCCAGTGACCTCCCTCTGGCCTGCATCTTCTATCTTTGGATAATAACTTGTTATTTCCAAACTGGCTTTCTAAGGTCACTGCAGCTCACCCTACAGAGCTGTAACCCAAATGGGGACATAGGCCCATTGATCAGTACGCAGCGCTAGCTGAGATCAGGCTGCAACATTTAAACAAAACTCTACTCACAATACTAGGTAACTAGTTGACTTACACCTAGAATCCTATTATTAATGCATCTGTTCTTCGGTTCTGCAATTATTTTTGCATGTCTATATTCCAGGGATAACATCTAGCCCTGGGAAGGACGACATCAGTGAACAAGACAGATATATGCTCTGCCTCCATGGAGATTACTGCCTATTACAGGAGATACATATTTAAAAAATGTGCATACTTAATGACATGACTAATTAAAACTGTGCTGATTGCAGTATATAAGGTAGGAGCGAACTACACACGTATGAACAATGAAGTGGGAGACGGTGACACATTTGAGGAATTCCAGGAAGGCCATGGTGATTGAGGGCTGAGAGAGAATGGGAAAGAATGAGCTGGAGCCGCAGAGGGAAGGAAGGCCCGGGTCACGTGGGGCCTTGTTGACCATATTAAAGATTTTGACCTTTATTCCAAGAGCAATAAGAAGTCATTGAAAGGTTTTATGAGGGCTTAAAGAAATATTAATGACAGGAAACAACCCATCTATCCAACTGAAAGGAGAAGACTTTAAAAATTATATTATTACCAGGGATAAAATACTTTTCATTATGAAAAATGTTTATTGGGAATTTTTAATGGCATAGAAAAATGAAGGTAACTAAAGTAAAATTTAATAGTAAGTGTGGGGGGTGCCTGGATGGCTCAGTCATTAAGCGTCTGCCTTCGGCTCAGGTCCTGGGATCGAGCCCTGCATTGGGCTCCCTGCTCAGCGGGAAGCCTGCTTCTCCCTCTCCCACTCCCCCTGCTTGTGTTCCCTCTCTTGCTGTGTCTCTCTCTGTCAAATAAATAAATAAAATCTTAAAAAAAAAAAAAATAATAAGCGTGGTATCACTAGATGGCCATGAATAGAAAAAGTTAACAATGGTAAAATCTACGTTTGAGGGCTTCAGTGAATCTTATTTCTTTTAATATTTTTCTGAGTGTTCCACATTTTCTATAACGAATGTGCATTAATTTTACAACTCAAGAAAAAAAAAAACATTGTAATATTTTAATTTCTGATCCCTTCTGAATTGGTCACTTCTGAAATAATTTATTTGTGGACCCAATAAAAGTGAATTTTAGGGTAAATTTATTCATTCACTTTTCTTTGTTTAACTTTATTTGGGCATGAATGAGACTAACACATGTGTATATGTGATTGCCACATCTGGTGACTTGATAACTTGTAACGTGTGTGCAGGAAAGAGTTAACATAGCAGGCTAGAAACTGCTATCCTTGGAAATGCCCGTTTGCAAGGTGGCCCTTGACTGGCATCCGGAAACCTGGAATTCTGGAAGGTTTCCACCATTTGCGGAACTGATAAGAGTGACTCACTGTGCCTATGCAGTTTGTACAATGTGGTTTCTGCTGAATACTTGCTTTCCTTTTGGGAATCTGGAATTTTGGAACATGCTGGGCAGAGGGTGCCTGTGTGACCAGCCCCCAGTAAAAACCCTGGGGGCTGAGGTTCTAATGAACTTGGTTGGTGGACAACAATTTACATGTGTTGTCACGATGTGTTGCTGGGGAATTAAGTGCTTCCCCCGTGACTCCCCTGGGAGAGCACTCTCGGAGGCTTTCATGATTTTCTCTGGTCTTTGCTTTGATTTTGCTTTGATATTTTTGCTGTAATAAATCATAGTCATGAGTATGGCTCATGACATGGAGTGTCTTCCCTTTCATTTATGTCTTTAACTTATTTCAGTGATGTGGTAAAATGTTCCGTGGCCAAATCTTGAACTTCTTTTAAAAAATGTTTTCCCAAGTGGCTCAGTCAGTTGGGCATCCAGCTCTTGATTTTGGCTCAGGTCATGATCTCAGGGTTGTGGGATTGAGCCCTGTGTCAGACTCAGTGCTGGGCGTGGACCCTGCTTGGGATTCTCTCTCTCCCTCTCCCTCTGCACCCTGCAAAAGAAAAAAAAAAAAGAGGAAAAAATGTTTCCCAGGTATTTATTTTTTTTAATACTATTGTAAATGGAGTTATTTTTTTGTATTACATTATCCTCACCTTTTGTACTATTGTTGTCATATATTCTGCTTCTACATATATCAACCCCACAACACAATGTCATTATTTTTTCTTATAATTGTCACAAAAGTGCTAGTCTTTATATTAACTCAAATATTTACCAGTGCTATTTATTCCTTTGTGTCAGTACAACTCTTCCTCTGATATATCATTTCCTTCAGCCTAAAGAACTTCCTTTTCCTTAGCATTTCTTATAGGGCAGGTCTGTTGGGTACAAATTCTCTTATATTTCCTTTATCTGAAAATGTCTTTATTTCATTCTCATTCTTAGAGGATATATTCACTGGTTGAATAATTTTAGGTAGGCTTTTCTTGTTTGTTTAGCATTTTAAGGTTGACATTCCTTTGTGTTTTATCCTCCATAGTTTATGATAGAAAATCAGAAATCATTTTTATACTTGTTTTTCTGTTTTTAATGTCCTTTTTTCTTCTATAGTAGTTTTCTCTGTAGTAGTTTTAAATATGGAATTTTCTCTGTAGTAGTTTGCATTTCCTCTGTAGTAGTGTGACTATGTTATACCAGGTTTGATTTTGATTTTCTTTTAGTTTATACTATTTGGGGTTTCCTGGGCTTCTTAGATCTAGAGATTTATGGGGGTCACCAATTTTAGAAATTTTTAGCCATTATATTTTCAAGTATTGTTGACCCTTGCTCTCCTTATTCTTAGGGTATGGCTTTTATATAAGGTTATGGTCCTTGTTCTTAAGACATGACATTTGTGGAATTCTCAACAAGGCCTCTCCACACTGGCTGGGCTAGAAATCCCCTATCTCTCAGCTCTGTATGACCTTTCTTGCTTCCAGTTAGCCCTCATTCCTGCATTATCTACTCTTCGCTGGGTCCAGTGGAGTCTCATCCTGTGACTATATAGCCTAGCCTTGTCCAGGAACCCACTTGGCACCCCATGCCGACTTTAGGACTCCTCCTCTGTGCAATTACTCTTCTTGAACCATAACGCACAAATTTCAGCTGCCTCAGTAGCTCCAAACTCTGGCTCCTACCTCATTAGCTCAGTGAGACTGTTGTGCTCTGCTTGGACTTCACCTCCCTAACTCAACCAGCTGGAAATTGTCCTCAGGCAGCAATCTAGGAAAAATATGATGTTCATCTTCTGCATTTTCCTTCTCTTAAGGATCATGATCCTGCATTTCTTGTGGTTCAGTACCTGAAAGCAGTTGCCTTATATAGTTTGTCTAATTTGAGAGCTGTTTAGGGTGGTTACTAGTTTTATCTATAGCTAGCTTTATCTATAGTTTTATCTAGCTTTACTAGTTTTATCTAGTAGCTAGTTTTATCTATAGGTTCTGGATTCACCTTCAACTCAGTCAAGTGAGTTAAGTCTTCTGGCTACTGAGACTGACGACTGCCTTTCTCAGAAAGACTGTTGAGACCAGATCCTCCATGCTTCTCATTCCTTTTAATCAAAGTGTAAGTGAAATCCCTCTTGTGCTTGCTGCTTCCTTATTCTTGAACTAGCCGCCATATTTCCTCACCTCCCAGACTCTTTTGCTGTTATCTCTCTAATGGCAGCCTCATAGCCAGCAATGCCTATCCCTGTATTTTCAACCTCTTGCCTGAATACTTCCTCTGCTTCCTTGCCTTTAATGAAATCTGGGTCTTTCCTGAGAAGACCTGACGCTCTTATCAGGGGCTGTGGCTGTTTACTTACACATAGCCTATGTACCTTGAGACCAGAGGGCAGGGCTGGTATCTTCCCAGCTTACTGTTGCCACCCCCATTTCTCCACTGTCTTATAAAAACCCTCCACTGAGGCTTTTTCCATTTAAGTGTATTACCCTCCACCTTACTGCTTGCTGTCACATACTGACTTACCCAGTCATTTTCCTGCCATCCATCTAAAACACTGGCACCTGGCTAATCTTCTCCATCCCAGTTCCTTCCATCTTTCCACATTACCTGTGGGTGATGATGGCATAGATCACCTGTTCTAGGCCATTAACACTACACTGTTTTTTTAAAAAAGTAATCTCTTCAGCCAATGTAGGGCTTGAACTCACGACCCTGAGATTAAGAATCATCTACTCTATCACTGAGCCAGCCAGGGGCCTCTCCGTTTTCTAGCCCAACATTCATTTCCACAGGACTCTTCAGCACATTCAGTTCCTTTGCCACACTATGCCTCACCCACCACAACCAGGTCAATCCTCAGCCAATCCTAGACGACTTCAACAATTAGCTTTCTACATTCTTTTTCTCGAGTTTCCAAGCCTTGCTGGAAAAAAATAGGCTCGTTCTGCAAGTTTGTATTACTGTAAATTCATAGATGTTAAATGGGACATGGCACTTACTGCCATTTGACAGTTCTTTGCTTGTTTCTAGTCAATTTCTTTTATAGATAGCAGGTTGTATCCTGATTCTACAATTCACTAGGCTGTATGACCTTAGGTAAGTCATTTAACCTCTCTGATTCTCTGTTACTTAATCTCTAAAATGAGAACAGTGGTACCTACATCTAAAGATTATTTTAAGGATTAAAAAAAGACAATGTATGTTGAAGCAATTTATCCACTGGCTGGCACATAATACTCAGTTAATGCTTGCCCTTGTTTTAATGGCGAGTCCCCAATTTTGCTCCTCTCTTTATGTCCTTTCCCTTAGGTCTTCCTTTCTTCCCCATTGCCCTCTACTCTTAGCAACTGTCTTGACTTTATGGAGAATAGAGGCCAACACTTGTGGATCTTCTGCTTTTCTTTCATCTCCAGATAGACCGGGAATTGTATTCATTTTTTTGCACTCTGAATGACTAGCACAGGCTTAGCACATGAAAATATCCAGTGTTTGTTCCATTGGATTTAAAATGTCCTTATTTTTATGTTCACTCCATGAGATTAGGGAAAGATAAGGTGGCAGGAATCACAATGCAATAATAAGTTTGGAAATTAGGCTAAATATTTGCTTGTGATGGTTGATGAAAAATAAATCCCCTGGTATTCAAAATCTGCCTGAAGGAGACTTGAAAATCAGGAAATGTCTAAATGAAAACACTCATTTAGTTCTGATAATTAGCAACATAAACAGAAAACAGATGAATAAGCTGGCTTTATTTGTAAATAACAATTTATGGTCCAAATAATTTCCCTCCTATGACAGAGACTTCCCTACTCAATATTGCAACATCTCTCAAATATAAACAATAAAACCAAATGGCTACAGACAACGATCAATGTGTTTTATGATAGCAATACAGAGGGAGAACAAACGTTCCTCTACCAACTAAAGACAACCAACCAAGCAAAACCATTTTAACCTTTCTTGGGTCAGGATTGGAGTCTAAAAATGTTTTCAACATATCCCCAGACCGAATTTTCTATAGCTAATTCTGACATTAAATTAAGTTTCTTTTCCTGAAGTAAGCTTGGATTTAGGAGAGAACATTAGGATGGTGTTACTTTCTTGAGGATATTTATTTTCGTAGGTAAGTGTTTTAAGCTAAGATGTTGGTATAGAAATTTGAGATGGGGAATTTTAGCAGAGGAAGCTTGTGGATTCAAACTCCATTGAAAAGTCATTTTCTCAACAACCTTTTTTTCCTCAAGAATATCCATTTTATTTGTGTTCCTGCAGTGGTGAGTATATAGACTTTCATGAGCCACTGATGTTCATGGGGTTTGAGAAGGGAAAAGGTCTCCGGTAATTTCTGAAACGTGAGTACACTGACAAAGTGAAATCAAGCTGGTAGAGTCAAACACTCTGCCATTTAGGAATTTAGATAACTCAAAGATTATCTATGTTCTACACAAAATTTCATGTTCAATTGCAGTGACACATTCCTAGAATTGCTTATATAGATTTAATGGGTTTTCTGCTTTTGCGGTAGAAAAACTGTAACACACTCATCCCCCAATTTCTTTTCTTTGACTCTTCTCCATTCAATCAATACATGTAATGTTTCTTTTTCTTTTCATTAATTTATCATATTTTTCAAAAAGAATCACCTGAGATTGAGAAGGAAACATTGCTACAAGCTCAAATTGACACAATATATTAATGTATAAAGTTGTGTTAAATCTAACTATGCATTCACAATGATGATCTATTAGTTAGGATTCTAAGTAACAGAAACCAAGCTCTAACTTAAGCAAAATGCAGTTGACCCTTGAATAATGCGGGAGTTAGGTGTGGTGACCGCCACCCCCCCCAGTCAAAAATCTGCATATAACTTGATTCCTTCAAAACTTAACTACTAATAGCCTACTGTTGACCAGAAACCTAGTGATAACACAAAGAGCCAATCAACACATATTTTGTATGTTGTATGTTTTATGTACTGTAGTCCTGCAGTAAAGTATGCTGGAGAAAAGAAAATGTTACTAAGAAAATCATAAGGAAGATTTTCCGCACTGTACTGTATTTATTGAAAAAAATTCACATATGAGTGGACCCGTGCTGTTCAAACCCATGTCGTTCATGGGCCAAATGTAGGTGGATTTGTTTGAAGGATTCTAGGGAATCTTACGGGATTCAAGGACAATATGATGCTGTGTTTCAGGAATAGACTGAGAAGGAACTGCTTTATACATCTTCTTCCTCCATTTTCTCCCATGTTTTCACTATACATCTGCATTATTCTTGACCCTATCTTTACTGGCTTACTCAGTGCTTCAGACCACATAGATGGACTAGTGAAAAAGGAGGGTGGAATTCCTAGAAAAGCTATGGGTTGGGCTAACCAAACAGTGTGTGTGTGTGTGTGTTTGTGTATGTATATATATATAATATATATATATATATATTTGTATATATATTTACAGTATATATATTTATATATAAATATTCACTATAAATCATTATAAAAATAATTTGTAGATATATCTTCATGCAATAAATGCTACATATTCTAGGTAGATCATTAGTTTAGTCCTTGTTATCTGAACGCACAGTCACACAAGCTTTTTTTGTTTATGCATTTCTGTGCTGATGATCCTGACTCCCCACCCCCATACCCATTATCTACCCTCTCTGCGTTCTTGTTTACCCAGAAGCCTGATCTCTTCCCAGTGTATCGTCCAGGGTTCATTGCCTGACTTCCAATTGGATTTAGCTGATAGAGATCAGAGGTGGTATGAGAGAGATACCAGAATATTTATTCCTGGATTCTTCCTGCTTCAGTGCTACATCTTTGGCATTAGCTGTGACTGTCCATGAGTACAGCTCTCTACTGGTGACTCTCTTCTCACTGGGATCCAGTAACACTATTTCCTCCCCTTGTCTCTCAAGCCTAGGGGGTAATGGCTCCCTGTTAATGCTAATTTTAGGGTACCTTGACATTCATTAATACTGCCCATATATTTGTAATGGCATTTTCATTAAAGTCTCCTAATTTGAGCTACTGGGGAGAATTCCAGGACTCGGGTATTTGGCACAAAAAGTAGCCCCAGAATCAAACCCTCAGCATGAGAATTCTTGGGCAAGATTGCTCTCTTACTTAAGGAAAATAACCTCTCAGCTTGAGTGTATGGGGGAATGAGAAAATGGTAAGATGCTGTATGTAGTGGCATTACTAAAGTGGACTCCTGAACTTACCATCAGTGGTATCTCTGATTGCAGCTGCTATTCCAAATGTGCTATTTCTGCTGGAGAAAATTAACACATTCCCTGGTGTTCAGTGAGATATATGCATGCCAAACGGTGGGAAATAAACTCTGACTGTTCAGCCAGCAGGTCTGGGACTTAGAAAGAAGAGGATTGGTAATATGAAATATGTGGATGGACCTCACAGAATGGCCAAAGAGTTTGACGATATTTGTATCTCATCAGGTAGTACCCCCTATAGAGGAATATCTCAACAATCAGGTGGACAAGATGACCCATCCTTTGAGTATCAGACAGTTTCTTTCCCCCAAATGACTTATTTCGTGGGCTTAAGTACAAAGTGACCATATTGGCAAGGATGGAGGTTATGCATGGACTCAGAAAGGTAGATTTCCTCTTACCAAGGTTTATTTAGTGATTACCCTGATGATGGTCTACCTTATCAGTAAATGAAGCCAATGCTGAAACGCTGATATGGCACCATTTCCAACATGACCTGCCATCACCATCATGGAGGGTGCAGCAACTTATTTTTAAAGAAATACACGCAAATTCCTGACAGAGATATGCCTCACCCTGACAGCACTGCTGTGTGGATTTATAGACTGGCCTGTCCATTGTCATGGTATTCCATACAATATTTCATCTGACTGGGAATGGTGAAAGAAGTGTCAAAGATATGTGCCCAAGGAATTCCCTAGTATTACTACGTACCTCATCCTAGAAGCAGTGAATGGCCTAGTGAAGGGAGTTGGGAGACAAAATCCTGCATGATTGGGATATTATCCTACAGGATATGGCATATGCTTTAGATCAGCATGAATATTTGATCACATAACTCTTTACGCTCTTAAAACATCTGGTCACCGTAAGATTTAGCTTGTTCAAGGCTACCCCTCAGCTGATTTGAGGATTCTTCAGGAACTTTTATTCATGTAGACTAAAAAATCATGTACCTGAAGTACCTCAAGTGCCATATATTGATCACAATCAATAGCAACAGTCTGTTAAAAGTTTTTAGTGGACTGATCAAAATAGTGCTAACATTTTTCAATACCGTTGTGCTATTGTTAGTGTTTATTTCTTTTTATGTTTTACTGAAATGCATAAAAACAGTCGTGGATATTATTTACTCATTTTAAATAAATCTCTTATTAATATGAATTGCCTTCTTAGACCCAATTCATGCTTTTTGCCTTTAATTCAAATTTATCTGATATTAATATTGTGGCCATTGCTTTATTTTTGCCAGATATTAGCTTTATATCTTTGACTATATCTTTATTATAGCCATTTTTGTATTATTTTTGCTTTGAATTTATTTTGTAGAAATGGAATATAGCTGAACTTCATTTTCTGACACATTTAAGAGGCTTTTTATTTCCTAGGGAAAGTGATTCAACTTACATTTATTATAGTTAACTCATTTTTTCTTATTTCTGGCATTTTCTATACTTTCCCGATTGTCTTTTTTTTCTTCATTTTCTATCTTTTGCTCTATGGACTATGCTTTCTTTGCTTTTAACTTTGCAATGCTTTGGAATATTACAAGTGATTGTCTTGAAATTTTTTATCCTGTTCTCTGATTACCAGAGAGTTGAGTATCAAATAGTGTGCCCCCTCCCATTATTTTACTTCTTTTTCTCCCTTGTGTTAGCTATTTGTACAAAAATCACATGGAGGTAGGTATTAATCTGAATTTTTCTAAAAACTGCACCTGGATGGTACATTTTCTAATTGTTTATATTTTTGGAAGTGTGAATTTCTTGCCTCCACTTATGATAGGCAATTTGGCTATAATCATTTGGATACAATGACTGAGTGTCTTCTGGCATTTTTGTGGGCAATGGGCATATATGAAGTTATCAGATAAGATAAAGAATGACGACAAAGAATCAAAAAACATCTTAAGTCCTACAAATAAGGAGAAAGGGGGAGCATTGGGACCACGGAAAATCTCATCAATAAAGTACAGTACACAATGGACACGTTCCTGCAGGATGTACAAGAAAAGGATGATGACAAAAAAGAAAATGAGAGCCGTGGAAGACAGAACCAGAGATTTCACATGGGTAAAGCCTGTGATCCTGCCAAAGAGACCCCAGACAAATGGAACAGTGGGAACAATTCAACTGCAAGATAGAAAAATGTTCCTGAGCAAAATTCACTGAAAGAAATACACCGTCAAACACATTCTGGAAGCACTTTTAATGGTAAAGATGGAGGACAAAAATCCTGTGCCTTTCTAGGCCGATAAAAGAAGGAATATAAATGGGGAGGTACTTACTTGATTTAGTTTTGGTTCATGATCAGTTTCTACCTTTTCCCCAGTGTCTTTCTAGTCTTTCTAGTAAGAAGCGGACAAGCTAAATGGGGAACTGCTGGCCAGATGTCATTTATAAACCAGAAGTATTTTACAGACCTTTTAAAAATCAGGCAAGGTTTAGTTATTTTGAACTCTTAACTGTCCCAGATCCAGCCATGACTCCTTGTAAGTGGATGTTACTGACCTACCAGTGATGTTGGTGCTCTTTTACTGTCTCAAGCTGCCCCATGCCTTATACCTCTTTCATTAAGGACATGCCAGTTTCAAATTAGAAGCTTGGGGCGCTGAACTCCAATAGGAGGAGACTCAAACTCTCTTAGCAACATTGAACAATCAGCTAGAGACAGGGAGAATAGAAAAAAATCTGCCTTTTATATAATTTCCCTAATTCCTGGGTGCCCTTGTATAGACTGGCCTGAATTGATGTTATTACGTATCTTCATCCTCTTGAGTCAGTTGCCACAGGGATTTACAGGCAGGTTGGCATCCCAGTCATGGGTCAGTGGTTTTTAAAATCCAAGTCTTCACAGGGCCTGGGTACCGAGTATCCCAGAATAGTAACTGTTGAGATTTGAAATGCTATTCATTGGATGGGAGTTGTATCTGCTGACCAGGGAAGTCAGGTTTTGAGTGATTCAGCTAGAGCAGTTCTACCGATCATCAATGAATTGGAGAAGGGGAACTGGAAAGGAGCACCCAAAAGTGAGCAGCTGCCTGATAGTCACGTCAGGACAAGCACAAGAGAAACTCTCTTAAATAAATGTGGAAATTGACCACTGAAAGGGAAGAAGGCTTATACATATTTAGTGTGTCAAGTCTGGTACCACTTCCAATACGGTTTAATACATTTCTCTTCCAAGCAGTATTTATCAGACACTTACTTTCTGCCAGCAACAGAGAGAGAACAAGAGTTCCTGCCAGTAGGATAATTACAATCCAGAAAATGAGATGAGCAAGTAAGCCAACAGTTGCAAATCAGTGGGATAGGTGCTTGGATAAATTTGTGCACAAGAAATGTTGGTTGTACGCAGAACTGCTGTGTGTGAGGGACTGCTTCAGGGGAAAGGTCATTGGGGAAGGCTTCCTGGAGGCAGTGACTCCTGAATCTCAAAGGATGAGCAGGAGTCAGTTAATCCAGGGAGTGGATAGAGGAAACGCACTGATGGGCACCATTGGAAATAAGTGAACAGATTCTGACAAGTGTGCTGTATGAAGTATGGATGGGAGGGGCTGTTTAAATGTCAGGGCGGGCATCTGCCAGGTATAGGGTTCAGTAATTGTGTATTGAGTGATTGAATGAGAGATTTTGTCCAGTGCCCTGCTAAAGCACAGAGAAGTGTTTTCTACTGCCTTTTTCCTAATCAGCCTATCGTAAATCTGTTAAAAGAGAAATGGGGTTCATTTACCACAATTCATTTTCTGTAACTGTAATGGTTGTAGTGATCACAGATATGTTTTTCAAGGGTTACAAGTTGCCCTCTTGATAAGGGTCAATAATAAAATTCCTCAGTGTAGGAATGTATTAGAATTGCATTTTTCCTCACATTTATATTTTCCAGAAATCAAAGATGAAGTGGTTTAGAGATTTTATCAGTAGGTTCTTCTCTCTGTAAAGTGGTATAGAATAATCACCTCTCCTTAGCCAACAGTTTCCTCTGTGTTGATCAGAATTAGGTTCCAGAAAGGGAATACTTTTGTAGAATAAGGAAAAGTATGGATGTGAGAATGAAACCAAACCTAGCTTTGAAGCCTAGCTCTCCCACTCACTAGCTGTGTAACCTTGGGTAAGAGGAATAAATGTGACAACATCTGTGGAAGCAATGATGAATTTTCCTTTGCTGTCCCCTCTACTTAGGTAGTTCCATAGATTTCCTCTTTTTTTTTTTCCCACAAAAATGAAAAATTTTTAAAGGGATAGTTTTTCCCAGTGGTACCATCTCAAGGTTTCATTTTTCCATATTCTCTTTTAATTCTTCAATGTACTCAGATCCTTTATTATATTGCCCACATTCATACTAGCACCCCACTGCTTGGAATACTTTATAAATACAGCGTTTCAATGAGGAATGTTGAAATTTGTTTGTTGGAAATTTTTAAAAAGCTCAATAAATCTAGAAATCAATGTAGAAGTGAATTTCAGACTTCACTGATAAATGGATCATCACTCTGTATGGATTATGGAAAGGTCTGATCATGGCTTTATACTCTACATTGTATTCTTCATAATCCACAAAGTCAATGTCATGGTACTCTTTTTACATATGGAGAGATTGAGGCTCAGGGGATTCAATAGCTTCTCCTAGGTTGTATCTACTAAGTGACGAAGCTGGGATTCCAAGCCACGTTTTTCCCCATAGGGCCACGATACCTTCTGTGTGATGATATTCGTTCTTCTCATGTTTTATGCCTTAGTTCATACGAATTCAGCAGTAGCTTTATTCCTAAGGTTCCTGTGGCTGTTCTTGTGGCAGCTGCAAGTGACCTCTATATCCCATTCATAGAGTTAATAGATACTCATAATATGTCATAGTTGCTTCAGGGAATTTTTTCTGTGAAAGAAATACAATGTTACCGATACAGTGGAAGCCCATCTTTTCTTCTCCCTCCCTCCTGGGAGCTAGCTAGTACCTTGAAATTCTCACGCATGTCTTAAATCTTTTACCACAAACGCATATCTGTAAACGTAGTATTTAATTATGAATAATATAGTCAATTTCTCATATGCTTTCGGATTTAAAAGAAGCAGACATCATTTTAAGATGAACCAATAAAGCTGATATATCACTTAACAAAAATGTGGGAGGAAAAAAATCTACCGAAAAAGCATTATATTTAAAACAGATGCTCTAGTATCTGAACTGATTCAAAGAAAAGAATATTTTTAAATCACAGGGTGAAAAAGGAAAGATGGTCACTGTAAAAAAATGTGTGTTACTTTATATTTCAGGAGGGAGATATGTTAAAAAAAGTTACTTTGGTTAAAACTAATCAAGTATGGAAAAATTGATACTAAAGGAGGAAATGGAATAAAAAGAAACTCAATGAGGCTTTTATACCCTTTGCATCCTGAGGACTGTAAGATTTCCTGGCATGTTAGTGGAAGGTTCCATAATTGGAAAGCCTGCTGATGAAACAAATTAGTACAGGGCATTTCTCCTTTGTCTTATTTAACTTCCTAAATTATGGAATTTAAATTATACATGGAGATGCTCTGTCAAAACAGGCTCTCCTGCTTCTCAAGTAATTGAAAGCACCTGGGTGTTTGCCCCTGGCCTACAACATCTGGGAAACATCCATCTTTTTTTTTTCTTCCCCTCCCCCCCAACCAAACATATATACACACAAAAAAGCAAGTATCAGTATGGTCTCCCAGGTAGATTTCAAAATTTTCCCTTATTCAATTTTTTGTTGAATTTTAATTTGTTGCTAAAATGATGCCATCGAAATAGCAAAATAAGATCAAGATGAAGGGAAGCGTAGTTTAAGCTTGCCTGCAATTCTTGTATGTTTTTACCTGGGCCGTGTGTTTACCCTGGCTTCATGTCTATGCCAAGACCGTGGCATTTCAGGGTTATTTCACTTGGGTTTAGGATTCTTTTGTGACATGCAGCCTCTGGATCATAGCCCCTGGGAGCCAGGAAAATTAGGAAGGAACTCAGGTGAGTTCTGCCTTGGAAGTTAAGACATCCCCCAGGCTGTTAGGCCTCCGCAGCCAAGGGAGTGCTTTCTAAAGCCCTGGGACTATTGAATTCTCCATGACGGGTCCCAGTCCTGACTTCCTCTTACCTTTAGCTTGTCGGGACCTTCTTTTGAAGTAAGATGGAAGTGATTACTACAATTGCAGGATAGAAGGGATCTTAAAATTTACAGGTCTGTAAATATTTTGATTGTTTATTAAAAACATCCATAGAATTTGTAGTAGAAATAACTATACTGAAACCATAAAGCACTGATTTTCAAATAAGTTTTTTTTGGGGGGTTAGGGAATATTTATTCATCAAAGGAGGCTAGAATGGTTGAGTGATCTATCAGCAGAGTTAGCAAACTCAGAACTTTCTCTTAGCTGCATGTACTAACCCATTCTGCCAGGTAGTGGTTACAGAAAAGAATACTCAGGAGTAAATCCACAGCATTATGACCCAAGTTTTTTTGCTAGTAAAGTTGCATATTTGGAACTGCCTAAGCTTTTTAAACAAAGACGCTGAAACATCAGTTGCTAGTCATTTATAAATAAGTATTTATATAAAGATAAGTGTAATGTTTGGAATGCTGTAGAGCAATCCAATCACCATTTTAGAATACTTAGGCAAAAAGGAACGTAAATCAGTTGTTAAACTCTTAATCAGTATTTAACTTGGAATACGTCCAGCAGATATGTTTGAGATTGCCGTCGGTAAATATGGCTTTAGGAATAGGTTCCAAAGAGATTGATTTTTAGAAATGGTTTTGAACCGCAAAAGAATAGACTTTAAAAGAAAAAAATCTCCCTGCACAATTGGTAGGCTTTTTAGCAATATAACCAGAACTCAAGCTTTGAAATCGAACAGAAAAACTAAAAATATATCAGAAAAAGATTTACATTAGTTTCAGGTGTAGAACGTAGTGATTCCACAAGTCTGTATGTTCTGCTGTGCTCACCACAGTGGAGCTACCATCTCTCGCCGTACGAGGCTATTACAATATCATCGACGGTATTCCTTATGCTGTGCCTTTCATCCCCATGACTTATTCAGTCCATAACTGGAAGCCTGTACCTCCCATTCCCTGTCACCCGTTTTGCCCGTTCCCTCCCACCTCTTTCCTCTGGCAACCATCAGTTTGTTCTCTTCTGGTCTGATTCTGCTTTTTGTTTGTTCATTTGAGCTTTTTTGATTCCACATATGAGTGAAGTCATATGGTATTTGTCTTTCTCAGTCTGACTTATTTCACTGAGCATGTGTCCACCGTTGTTGTCATAAAGGACATGACCTCATCCTTTTATATGGCTATGTAATATTCCATTGCACGTGGAATAGTTTTTTTTTTTATCCTGAATATTTGTCCCTAGAGGAATGTGTGCAGATTAGGGAGAGGTGTCATCTACACAGACAGGATTTCCAAGTCTCTGCAGAAATCATCTCCTTCATTGGTCTGTCATGATCATAACCATCCTCCCCTGCTCTACTAAAGTTCCTGCCTGGAACCCTTATCGCTTAAAACATCTTTGGTGAATTAGACAATTGATGAGAAAGCGTTAGACTAAAAATACCTCACATTAGACTGAACCCATTGTGTTTCGGAACTTTTTCACTGTTCTCTTGTAATGAATTCTTGCCTCCTCATTCTTCAGATCCCAACTTGAGGACCTTTGCCGTGAAGCCTTTAATAACATCCTCACATGCTTCCTCTCTCAGTTCAATGGATGGCTTCTTCTTTTGTGCTACTTCCACACCTGTACAGATCTTAATTGCATGTTTGTGACCACTGGATCACACGCAGTTACTGACACACTTGTAAAATATACTGTGAGATCTTTGAGAATAATATATATATTTTTTAGCCTCAAATCATTGCAAAGAACCTGTCATATGGTACACTCAATATAATCCATGCTTCATGAGTAGCTAATGAGAAGGTGAAGAAACGTCCTGGGGGCTACCCTGTGTGGCCCATCAGCTTAGCTGATCGTGGCTCTGGAAGCTTGAGAGGAAGGATTACTTCAAAACCAATTTTGAGAGGAATGGGGAGTGGTTATTTAATCGGTAAAGTTTCAGATTTCCGAGGTGAAGAAGTTCTGGAGATTGATTACACAATTTGAGTGCCAAGGAAGAGGACATACGAACCCAAGAAATCGTAAGTGACCTAAAGATCTCTCGACTGTGTCAGGTGGAGGTAATGGCCACGTTAACTGACTGCTCTAACTTTTTGGTACATAGTGTTTTGCAACATAAATCTTGCTTGATTTTCTCAGCAACCCTGGGAATGAACCCATTGTTTATCCTTTATTTTAAAGACCAAGAGATGAAGATGAAAAGAAGTGATTTGTGTGAACTGAGCCGGGGATCTGCTGAGCTGAGCTGAGCTGCTGACGTTGGCAGTCAGCCGTCCTGTGTGAACCATACAGGCTGGGCACTCAGTCTCAGCACGACTGGTCCCACCTACAGTGCACTAGGCTCAGAGGAAGCCACCTGCACCCACTTTCCACAGGGGCTCTCTGGTGGCTGGTCCAATAGGCTGCTTATAGGAGGTCATCCTAGAGCAAATAGAGGAGGAAGAGTTTTCTCTCAGAGATGGCAACTGTCCTTTACCAGGACCAGAGTTCTCTGAAGCAGCTAGTCTTTTTGGTGGTAGACAAATCGAAATCTGTGGTGAGGTGCACTCTCCATTCATGTTCCCTTGATGCTACTCATAACGTAACATGGGCCCTGGTGGATCATGGGAGCCTGAGTGCTTTGCCTGTACAGGATCCATGTTTGTACCTCTTTGTCCTTGTCTGCTTGGTCAGCCCTCAAGTTCAGATGTTAGGGAGATGTTAGGGGAGAAATGGAGTGGGCATATGCCCCAGCGGACATTATAAATGCCACTCTCCAAGCCATCTTCAGCTGAGCCTACTGGATCAAAGGATTGATCTACTACTAGCTTCCGGTCTCCTGTATTGGCCAAACATCTCCCGCCTGAGCCTCAGCCTCGGCAGTGCTGGCCAAAATAACAAAGCTACCTTTATACCAACTCAGAGAAGTCTCTCTTTGAATGCCCCCAAGGTTCGGTTTTGGGAGTATGACAGAGACCTCTAACGCCTTCCTTCTGGTTGGAGACCAGGTCTCCCAGCCTCTGGGCAGCTGGGCGTGGCCATGGAACTGTTGGCCAATAGGCTGTGAGCAGGAAAAGTGCTCCCAGCTTCTGGACTGGCTCTGTTTCAGCTAACAACTCTGCCTCTGCTTCTTTGCCCTCTTCCTAATCACCTGCCCAGTGAGCTCGCTTAAGCCAGGCTGACTTGTATCATACTCTACAGCGGAAATTCTCAATTGTTTTGGGATCAGGACCTCCTCAAACTCTTAAAAATTATTAGGACTCTTAAAAATTATTTATTAAAAATAATTTAAATTACTAAATTAATTAGTGTTTGTTTCTATGGGTGAATTTACCACATTTAGAAAGTAGAACTAAAACAATTTTATTATTTATTAAGTCATTTAAAAATAACTATAATAAACCTATTACATGTTCACATAAATAGTATATTTTTATGAAAACAATGTATTTTGCAATAAAAATTTAAATTATGTATTAATTCATTTAAAATAATTATATCTAGTACATGTTACTCTAAGGACTATTTTAATTAAAAAGAGCTATATTTTTTAAGACAAAACATTTAGTGAGAAGAGGGTGATTATTTTTCATTTTTGCAGATCTCTTAGTGGCTGGCTTAATAGAAGACAGCTGGATTCTCACATATGCTGCTGCAGTCAATGTGTTGTGATATGTTCTTTTGGTGGAAGTATATGTGGAAAAGCTAGCCACATGTGGATTAGTAGTTGGAAAAGGGAGGAGTGGTTCAGCAGCCATTTCAGAAAATTTTATTCTCCTTTGACAATGCACCAAATGACAAGTGGTAGTTTCTCTTTCTTTCTTAGAAATCAATAAAAAAAAATTATTTCAACAGAAAACTAATATTGTACTCCACATAAATGTGCTGGCTGGTCTCACTTTAAATTTATGACCACAAACCTCAAGTGGGCCCTGGGGGGCTGCCTAGCAATTCTCCTCCATTCTCCACTCAGTTCCCTCTCCCTTCTTTGGAGCTCTTGCCTCTCATTTCACTGAGAACATTGCAGTCAGGACAGAGCTTCCATATCCTTGTGCTTCTTCCAAGTTTACCAGCTTGCCTCTATTTGTCTCCATATACTCCGCCTTCCTTTCTATTGCAATGGATTAATTGTCTGCAGTCCTAAAGGCAGTCTATCCACCCATGCTCTTGAGCCTACGTACAGCATTTACTCCAGAAATTACCCCTTGACAAGTGGTAGTTTCTTTTCCTTCTTTGTTTTTTTTGTTTTTTTTTTTAAGATTTTATTTATTTATTTGAGAGAGAGAATGGGGGGTGGGCAGAGGGAGAGAGTCTCAAGCAGACTCTGTGCTGAGCATGGAACCTGATGCCGGGCTGGATCTCACGACCCTGAGATCATGACCTGAAATCAAGAGACGGATGCCCAATGGACAGAGCCCCCCAGGGGCTCCAACAAGTAGTAATTTCTTAAAGACTAGTTGCATTGTGAGATCTGAAACTGTATCAAAGAACTTTCATACTCAGTTTCATGAAAAATAGACCAATGTCTATTTGGTATTTTGAATGGATATTACACTATTGGTTCACTGAGTTATACAGATCTTTAAAATGTTGACATATTTTATTATATAACATCAAAACATCCCAACTGTTCATTTCAGCACCAGTCTCAGAAAAACAATTTAAGCAACTTAAAGATAGAAGTACTGGGAAGCTGTCATTTTCATGATAACAGGTACAAATTTTCCAAAATTGTAATTTTTGCTTGAAAGCTCAAATTTTGTAATTGGCAACAGATACTTTCCATGTGATGGATTCGCTTTTTAATTTTCAGAAGAGTATCTGTCAAACGCCCAAATCTGAATATGAATATTTGTCTTTCAGCTTCCTTTCCAGTAAAAATCATGCTTCATGAAAAAAGAAAAGTAGCTAATTCAGCTTGAAATTCAAAATTGAAATTCAAGTGCTTTTCTCTGAGACAAACATATGACTTTGTTATGCATTAACTTCATGCATACTGGCAAATTCATCAGACAGAATATGAAAAAGAATCAAGAGTTAATGAAAGTTATACTTTTTACTGCTTCATCAAAGACATTGTAAAGTGAAGCTGGCTCTCCCTCTTGTGTGTGGCAGTAGAGAGTACGGTGACTGCTGGCCTCTTTGTACATTTTGATGTCCCTGCCTTGATTTGTGCCAACATTTTTACCCACCATTGCTTTTGTCCCATCAGTCCAAATAGGGATGCGGTGCAAAAACACATGATATCTTAGTATTATAAAATTAGTTTTGACCTCTGGATCTCCTGAAAAGGTCTCAGGGACTCTAATGCTGAAATATTGGGGGAAGGCAAAGACTTCCACGTTCCTGGAAATCTCCCCAGTGCCCACACGGAGCTGCAACAAGATGTTAGATGCAATACCACGATGAGCGCTCCCCACAGAACTTAGACTTTCGATCTACTGTTCCGAGTATTCTTTATTCCTAGCTGAGCTAAATTGCCAGGACTGGGAAAGTGAGGTCCTGATAAAACCTTTTTTCAGGGCCTGGGAGGATGGGGTAGGAGCTGCAAGAGGTATGGACTGGTGGTTTGCCAAAGTCCCTGCAGCCACGAGCTTCCTGAGAAGCATAATGGACCGTGTTGTTCCGATGCTTCTGAAAACCCGGATGACAAGGGATGTCAGAGGTTACTTTGCCTTGGAACCCTTCCACCAAAGACTTTGTAGCTTTCTATAACCCCATTTGGAGATTACGAACCCATCCCTCTATCTGCTAGTCCTACAAAACAACTCGCCCTCCATCCCACCTGAGCTCAAGTTATCAGAGGGAGCTAAATGCTGGGTGGGCTTCCTATGCTCTTGCAGTCAGCTCTGTAGCTACTGCTCTGGAGGGTTAGCAGGGTCCCTGCCAGGCTTCTGGTGGTCTCCCTTGAAGAACAACACTCTTATGATTGTAGGCGACACTTGCTTCAAAGTAAAGGACATATGAGGGAAATGGGAGAAACTATGTCTGATCCCCTTTGGAACGGGAATTCTGATAGCATTTTGGGAGTTCTCTTTGTGGTGAGGGTCTCTTTGTGGTGTAATTCTGATGGTGTCTTGATTTTCCTTGTTGCTGGTTTAGGAATCACCTTTCTTGGGTCTGCTAACTTGTTTATTGTTCGTCCTCCTGCATTTTTAGCTTCCCCAAATCTGTGTTATTGTTTTACTCTGAGTCAGCTCTGGGAGGGTGACGACAGACCCCTCTATCTGGTGTCATGCTGCACTATTGGCCATGGTCCATACTCTGACAAATTTGTTTTATTCTGTAAATGAAGACCTGGGACCACTCTAAATAGTTGTAAAGCTTGTCCATTTGACAGACAAAAGGGCCTGACCGGGGAGTAAATGGCGGTTGGCATCTAGCCCGGCTCTGCTCATTGAGCTGTGCTCCTGCAGGGCTGGATCTGTCCAGAGCGGACATCTTTTTCTGATGTCCCCACAGAAGTGTTGTCTTTCTCTAGCTCATACAAAGATACTTTTATAGAGGCTAGTGGCCCTATGGGGACCCACATTGGCCCATCCTGGGTCCTTTGGATGATGCTTTTCCTTCATGACCTGTTCATGTATGTTTTACTTGGAAAGGCTATCTGAAAGGCCCTCCAGAGACAAAACCAATTGTTTGCGTTCTTCTTGCCCAAAGGAACAGGGACCTGGAGGAGTGGGCCAAAAGCTATACTTCCTCCCAGCTGGACAGCTGGACTTTCTTCCTTCTCTACCAACTAAGTTGCAACAGCTAAGTTCTACCAATTAATCTTCTTCCCGTATCCACATCTAACTCATACCCTTGTGCTCAGCAAAAGGAAGGCATTTTTTTTCTTTGTGAACATAGGAGGGAGAATCTGATCAGCCAGAGACCAAGACACAGCTGACAAGCACTCACCAGGAGACCATGTGAGTGAGGACACGAATGTGGTTTTGCTCTTATCACAACCAGATGACCCAGACTATGACAAGATCATGCACAGTCCTAGCAGCGAATACTCCTGTTTCTGTGTAGTTCTGTCGTGCAGCCCTCTGTCCAGAGCTGCAGTACACAAGCAGAATCGGATACAGACATTTCTCTCTTCGCCCTGCCCCTTCACGTCAAATGGTGCTCTCAGGTCTCTACACTTGCTAGTCCTGAAGTGCCTCCAGATCCCTGGGTTCCTTTCATCGTGGCCTGTGTGTCCAGTTTCTTTATTAAAAAGTCTACAAAAAATGTCATCTGGGAGTATAGTGAGTTTCCTGTGCTAGGCTGGTACCCTCATGATCATGAAATTACAGAACTCTGGCAACGAGGAGAAAATCCTATAAGCTTGGAGGTACAGGAGGGGGTCGTTGGGCGAAGATGTTGGCAGTGAATGATTTTGGTTTTCTTAACAGCAACCAGAGGAAGCTAGAGATGCCTGGAGGCTTTTCTTACAAACTCTGAATGAAAATTATTTCCGACTTTGATTCTATTCCCAGGAGAATATCAGTTAACTATGAGAGAGACTGAAGATGTTTTCAGACATGCAGGGTCTCTAGGAATTTACCATCAAAGCATCCTTTCCCAGGAACTTACTGAAGGAGATGCTCTACCACGATGAGAGAGTAAATAATAAAAAGGAAAACATGGGACCTGGGAAACAGGAAATCCCATGGGAGATGGAGGGGAAGGGGCTCCTCAAGGTGAGGGTCAAGGGAGATCCCAGGAGGGCAGCTGTGTAGCTGACACAGGGAGCTATCGAGCTCATGGAAACACATCAGTTAGCTCCGGGAGATAAGGCTCCAAAAGAAGACATTAATAGAGTCTTGAAAGGAGATTTAGACAATGGAGAAGAATTCAAAAATGTATTAGTGATAAATATACAGCAAACAAAGCAAGAAATGCAATTATTAATACTGTGGAAGGCAACAGTTGTTTAAGAATGAAACAAGTGGTTATAGCACCACTTCCTGGCTCAGCTACAGATAATGTCAACAGTGTCTATTGATCTAACTAATTAATGTATAAACATGTCGCAAGTACAGGGAGATAAGATATGTGTGATTGTGTGTGTGTGTGTGTGTGTTAGTGATAGTGGTGATGGTGGAAATGGGGGAGAGATGCAGAGGTGCCAAACGGACAATAAATAACATCTAAAACTGAGAAATCAAGAAATATTACTATAAGCATGCTATCAAGATATATGGAAATAAACATGTAAAGAATCAGCCGAGAATTCTTTAAAGTGGTTGTCTTTGGGCAGCAGGACATGGGAGGGATCTGTGATGCAGAGGATTGCCGTTTTTGTTTTTTGTTTGTTGGTTTGTGATTCATTTTTATCTTTGTAACAAACCTTATAAACTTTAAGTTTTGTGCAGGTGTAATTTTGAAAAATATGAAACTAAATTTAAAATACATTAAGAGAAAATATTTATAGAGAGTATATTATACAATGGAAATAATTTTGATTTTAATAATTTTGTTATAAGACAAAAAAGCAGGGTACAAATTGTATACTAGTGTAAGCTTACTCATTAAAAAAATAACAAAACCCAAATGAAAACCTAAATATGGGGGAAAAAGATGCAAGAGTGCTGGGATTCATGTGATTTTTTTTTTCTTTTCTCGAATTTGCCTTATTAATAAATAATCGTTCATAGGACAAAAACAAAAACCATTAACAAGTAGATGTGGAACCAGAGAGCCGGGCAGAAAACACTGTTCCCCTGCTGCCTGGGCTTGCTCGACGGCTCTCGCCAGATGGCACGCTCCGCACCCAGACAGCTCTGGTCTCGGAACTGCAGGTGCAAATCCCATTTCCTTCCTGGGCACGGTCAAAGCTCTCCGTTTTCTAATCACACCTCCCTTTTTGACCTCTCTTACTCTTGACTATTGTAGTTTGTTTGTAGTTGTGTTTCCCAAAAAATATGTCCAAGTCTTAACCCCAGGTACTTGTGAATGTGACTTTATTAAGAAGTAGGAACTTTGTGTATATTGTCAAGTTAAGCATCGCAAGATGAGGTCATCCTGGTTTTAGGGTGAGTCCTAAGTCCGCTGACTGGGGTCCTTGTAAGAGAAAAGAGAGGGAAATTGAGACACAGGGAAGAAGGCCACATGAAGATGCAGGACGAGACCGGAGAGAGGCAGCCACAGACCAAGGAGGGCCTGGGGACACAGAAGCTGGAAGAGGCAAGGAAGGACTCTCCCGTAGAATTTTGAGAGGGAGCACGACCCTGCCAGCACTTTGATCTCGGACTCCGGGTCTTCAGATCTGTGGGGCAATAACTCTCCGTTGTTGGAAGCCTCGAAATTTGTGGTCGTCTGTAATGGCAGCCCTCGGAAGCTTCTACTGCAGCACGCTGATGCTGGTGGAGAAGAAACAAGCCTCGGAGCTCACGTGTTTCTCAGGCACTCCTCTCATTAACCAAACATTTGCTGAGCATCTGCTCTTCCTTAGGCCCTGAGCTGGGCCTCAGGGCTGGAGGTGAGAATGGGAGGTGCAGGCAGCTTGACGAAGGCGCTGTGGGCCACGTGGAAGCATCTGGGTTTCAGCTCACGGACCGGAATAGGCCCCTGAAGGATTTTAAAGATGAGTTCTGCGCTTTGGAAAAAGAACTCAGGAGCTTGGTGTCGCAGGGAGAACAGGTTACAGCAGGGACTTGGAAAATGTCAGTGAGCACTGGGGTTTTCACGTGGGGAGCTTGGGCCCCTTCATTGAGGAGACTCGGGTGGGAGAAACTAGTGATATTTGAAACAGAAAATTCAACGTGTCTGTTGTTTTCATAATATCAATTACAAGAAAGCCAAGCACAAGAAAATCTTGGCTGGTGGAATTATGCAGAAGAGAGCATGACAAAATGTAAGGTGATGGATTTTAAAAGGTTAG
This sequence comes from Halichoerus grypus, assembly GCF_964656455.1. Taxonomy (NCBI): domain Eukaryota; kingdom Metazoa; phylum Chordata; class Mammalia; order Carnivora; family Phocidae; genus Halichoerus; species Halichoerus grypus. Next base: position 72,451,705 of record NC_135725.1, on the reverse strand, counting down.
TAATAGCATACCTACTATTTTCTGAGTATCCTACTATGTACTACCCCAAATGCTTTTTACTTGTTATTTCACTAAATTCTCCAACAGCCTTATGAGGAAAGTACTGTTATTACCTCTGTTTTATTTTTATTTTATTTTTATTTTATTTTTTTTTTAAAGATTTTTTATTTGTTTATTTGACAGAGAGAGACACAGTGAAAGAGGGAACACAAGCAGGGGGAGTGGGAGAAGGAGAAGCAGGCTTCCCGCTGAGCAGGAAGCCCGATGTGGGGCTCGATCCCAGGACCCTGGGATCATGACCTGAGCCGAAGGCAGGCGCTTAACGACTGAGCCACCCAGGCGCCCCAACCTCTGTTTTATTTACGAAAATTTGAGGCTTAGATTTGAGTGAGGTCACACAGTTTGTCAAGGGCAGAGCTGGGACTCTAGCTCAAGCGACTGTGCCCCTTAACCTTTACACAATGTTGCGTTCCCTCCGAAAAGTTTAGTTAGGCGGACAGTAGAATGGGCCAGCAATCATACAGGTTTGGATGAAGGCAGTCACAGTCAGTATGAGTGGGGAAACAGAGGTGAGGCCAATTTCAAAAGCTGTGTCCATAGGACTTGGTGACATATTGAAGGAGAAAGAAGAGGGGAAAAAAGTGACTTGTCACACAAGCAGAGACATTATCCACAATTTTTTCTTCCTGCTTTTGAAATGTCATACTACATTCAGGATTTTGTGTTTCAAATATTAAGAGTTTCGCAGAATCAACCCAATACAATCTGCCTAAAGCGGTTCACTACATCTTAAGGTACAACAGACACAGGCCAAATCCCATCTGAGCCACAGACAGGGTGGAATTCCATGGAACTCTGTCAGTGAATTCTATAGCAATGATGATACAAAGCTCAAGTGCCCACATGCTTGCTTCTCTCCGGGATGGTTAGACTTCTCTAGAGCTTATAAATCAATTAACATATTTTTACACAATACAGTTGTACATCATCAATACCCTTAATTGGAAAATAAGCCTGATTTTTTTTTTCCACGTAACTTCATCTTGGAAAATCCTTGGCACATATTTGATACCACATTTATAATTGCCTGTATTGGTTTCTAGGCATGCATGACAAAGTATCACAAACTAGGTGGCTTAAACAACAGAAATTTATTTTCTCACAATTGTGGAGGCTAGAAGTCCAAGATCAATCAAGGTGTCGGCAGGTTTGGTTTCTTCAGAGGCCTCTTTCCTTATCTTGCAGGTGGCCACCTTCTTGTTGTATCTTCCATGGTCTTTCTTTTGTGCATATCTGTGTCCAAATCTCTTCTTATAGAGACATTAGTCATATTGGATTACTGTCCAGCCTAAAGACCTTATTTTAACTTACTTGCCTCTTTAAAGACCTTATCTCCAAACACAATTGCATTCTGAGGTACTGAGGGTTAAAACTTCAACATATGAATTTGGGGGTGGGGGGTGGCAGTGGACATAATTTGGTCCAAGGTCAGAACCATATTCACACTGTAGGAAGCTGTTTCTTGAGATGAAGGGATCCAATCTCACAGGCCATTTGTACAATCAGAATGGAGCCAAAAGTGACTTCACTACAGGACGCTTAGGGAAATAACTTCCCTCTTCCTCACTGTGTGGCCTGTTTCCCAGGGCTAGCTAGGGGTTTCAGTCATTCTTTGGCTTTCTTGCTGGCCATGGGGAAATCTACATCTGATCTGTGAAAGGGATGGGAACATGGGTGGTGGACGTTGCAACAATTTGTTTAGCTACAAGTACATGGAGAAGCTAGAATGAAATGTTGTGATCTCAGAGGGTGTCTTGGAACTGTCAAGAAACTTTGAAGGTCAGTCCTATGGGGCTTCTAGAAATATGCCCCCTTTCCCCCGAGTGCATCTCTCCCTCTGAAAGGTCATCACACATTCATCAATTTGACATCATGGAAGAAAGATTTCCTCCAATCTTGTTTTTCCATATATGTGGTTCAAAGTCCATTTTTTAGGGGAAATATCATGGAGGTATGTGTAGATCTCTTAATAAAACAAAGGATGGGGAAGTGTTTTGCTACATATTAATTAAAACATCTATTTCCAAATAATTGGTTTCTAATAAAACAAAACACTATAATAACCTTCTATTGTTTAAACTCCTCTCCCCTCTCCCCAGTGGAAAGGTTCTTCTGCTTCCCTCTTCAGTGAATGGCCTTCTGTATTTGCCTCACCTGTGGCCTTCAAAGCTGAAACTACTGTCTAGAATTTTCTCTGGAGCTTCACAAGTCTACTGTCTGTTTCCTCTAGGTCTCGCCACTTGACGGTTCTATGGGCCTTACACTCAGTATATACACTCAATAGATATAAAACTGAACTTCTTAGTGTCTCTCAGAAATCTGCTCATCCCTCTACGTGCCCTGTCTTGGTTCATGAAATCTAATCACCCAGTTCCTCGAAGAATTTAGAGGTACATTTGTTTTCTTCTTACACCTCATCTTCCACATCCACATCCAGACCCCAAATCCTACCAACTTCTGTCTTCAATACATTTGTTTCCTGGCAATCCTTCCCCTCTATTTTCTTAAATTTAGATCCCAACCAAGCCTAATGCGTTTGCTTCCCTGGCTGTCTCACTGTCTCCCCCATCACTTCCTTCTCCTTTCATTGGCACCCTAGGCCTATAAAATGAATTTCAACTTCCTAAGCCAAACACTCCAGGCTCCCATCCTGGGCCTCGCTAATGATCCAGCATCCTATCTTGAAATACATCTTTTGCTACAGCTATTTACAAACAACTTACTATTGCTTTAACCTAATCTGCTGTTCCCTGACTTCAGGTCATGAGCGCATGTGCAGCTTGTCCTTCTGGCAAACTCCCATTTCTCTTGCAAGCATTACATCCTTGGGATGCCTTGTGTGGTCCCCACAGCCTGGCCTTGGGGCTCTCTGTTGTGTGGCTCTTGGCATAGTTTGCAGCTCCTTCATTTTACTTTATCAACTGAACTGGACCTGTTTCCTTGTCTGTCTTATATATCAGAGTTCCAGTTCCTTATACTCAGGGACAGTTTTATTCCCCTTTGTGCCTCCAGTATCTAGTCAGTGCATGGCACATGGCAGTCCCTTCATGTATATTGAGTCAATGGGAAAATGCTTTGAAAAGTTTTAAGTTTGATGGAAGCATAAGGAATTTTTGACAATGTTGTCACTTAAACATCTGTAATGAGTTATTGTTTTATTGTAAGAAGAGTGATGGAATCAGGGTTAGGAGTTTTGAGTGCCTGTCTGTGTCAGTAGTTAATTTCCTCAACTGTAAGCTGGGGCTAGTGATACTGTCGAAGCCAGGTGGGCAAAATTTATTTCTAAACTATAAATATTGTTCTCTGAAAACATGAACTATGAACTAACATCAGATATGCTCAAATCTTTCCAAAACTGAATGTATATATTTGTATTTGTATGCGCATGTATATGTGTGTGTGTATATATATATATATATATACTCATAAACTCATATGTGTGTATATATATATATGAGTTTTTGTACTTTGTCTTGACTATTTTCCCTTGAATGGTGAGACAGTAATTTCCTCATTTTTGAGGGAGAACAGTAGATTTTTTGGGTAAGATTGGGTCTCAATGAGCTGCTTATCGTGTATCAGTGTAATTAAATATAGAATTACCTATCAAAATTCAACCTGTTCTCAGAAATCATAGGGGAAAAATTGGATCCTATTTGGGTCGAGAGAATTGTTTCAAGCTAGAAAAATCAGTGGCTGAAAGACTTTAGCACTATTTTTATTTTACCTGAAAGAACCAATAGGTTTTAGCAGAACCTTTTGGTATTTTGAGAAAAGGTGGGAGTTTTGAATCTAGGAATGAAGAATAGCCCCTTTACCCAGAGACATTTTCTGATTTTACACCAGGTATATAGGAAGTGTTCAATTATTAAGGTGACCATACCTCCCATTTTGTTCAGAACAGTCCTGGTATGTCCTTCTGTCTTGGTAGAAATAATAAAGCATCCCTTTCATTCTCTAGACTATCCGTGTTTGGATAACAAATCATATATACATGTTCATCCTAACCCCAGTACATATTGATGAATGAATGAATGAATGAATGAATTCCTAGCTTCATCCAACGTGAGGAAAACAAAGATAAACATTTCAACTGTAGCATTCTGCATTATATTATCCAGCAGTGTTTCACCTGGAAGCATAATTCAGCCAAAGAAATAGATTCAGATTCCCTAATATAGAAAAAGTGAAAAGGTGCCTCTTCCCTCCTCACTTCTCTTCTCCTGTCTCTAAACTTTCCCCATTTTCTTCTTCAAAAAATTAACATAGCAATAAAGCCTGACAGAACAGCCAAGTTTCAGGAGAGGGAGAAGCTATTGTGATAGAAACAGAGAGATTCCAAGGATCACTAGATTTCAGTGTTCTTATCTTATTATGTGTGATTTTAACTTTAACATGGTGATGAGATTTATAACATTTATTTCTAGAATTAACATTGGTTCCATTTGATCGATAATTTCAGTTGCCTTAATCTGACTTTAAAAAATGGGATTAATATTATTATAGTTATGGGTATATTCTTTTTATCCTTTGAACTTTCCATTTCAGAACACCTAGAGGTCATGGGAAAACAAGTCCTTTAACGTGGCTAAAATAAACACCTGCTGACCCCTCGGGAGACTGGCTGGGAATAAATGCGCGTTTATAGAGGTTCTTTGAGCAGGAACTCTAGGGCTCCTTTGGCAGGAGCTCAGGCAGGCAGAGCAGCATCTCTCCTGGGGACAGAAACTGTGACAGAAGCAGTCCAATTAGCATTAGCAGAAGCTGTCTAGCCCGGGAGCCTGCTGTGGGCTGCAAAAAGCCCTCTCAAGCTACAGGCGATCTTGCTTCCAGGTATTTACGTAACACCCTTGAGCCAAGACAAAGGGAAGTTAATGGGGTAGGATCTCGCTAAGGGAGCAAATGCTTAAGGGAATGGAGGAAGCTAATTAAGGAGGAAAATCAGAATCCTGCTGGGATTTCATTTCCTTAAGTGCTCCAATCAGAGGCTGGTTTACCTGGCCCTGCAGATGTCATTTTGTGGTCCCACTCTGGGTGCAAATCCCCACCAAATGTCAGCCTCTGGTATTTGAGAACACCCCACAAGGACAGTGAGTGTAATAGGGCCTCCAACCTCAAATCTGGGATGCAGCAAATACAGATAGGGCACCACGACTAAGAATGAAGGGACAGACTGTGTGATCTCATTTACTTGTGGGATCTAAAAAAGTCCACTCACAGAAACAGAGACTAGAATGCTGGGCGCCGGGGCTGGGGTGGGGAAAATGAGGAGATACCGGTCAAAGGGTCTAAACTGCCAGTTATAAGATGAATAAGTTCTGAGTATCTAATGTACAGCATGGTGACTAAATAATACTGTATTCTATTTTTGAAAGGTGCTAAGAAAATAAAACTTAAATATTCTCAACCAGACACGTGTACACATAAACAGGTGGTGGATGTGAGGTGGTGGATGTGTTAATTAGCTTGATGGTGGTGACCATTTGACAAAGTATACATACATCAGATCATCACACTGTGGTTGTGTACCCTTCATAGAAGAAGCACGGGGCAGTCTGTGGGGTTAGGTCTGCAGACGGGCGCGCTGTGTTAAGGGTGGAGGAAGGCAGGTAGGTGTGAGTTCGAGCTGGTAGGACAAGGGCTCAGACTGTTAATGGAGTCCTCCAGTGGGTAAGATCTTCTAGCTCTGCCTGACATCCCAACTCATCATGAAGATTGTCACTCCATAAACAAAGAGGTAAATCAGGCTCAGCCGAGTTGAGAGGTCTCTTGAGCTCCTGAATGAATAGCTGCTATCTTCCCAATTTCTAGTTTGGAACCTTTTAGAAAAAGAGCTTTATATTCTGTAATCTGTGGTTGTTTCAGGGGATTTAGGTCTCATTTCAGCATGGCTGAGTGTCACCTTCCAAGCAACTTGTCTGTGCTTTTCTGATAGTGTGGCAAAGTGAACATTTGTTGGGACAATTAGTCAGGAAGGTGGAAGGTATGGAGTGGTTACAGTCAGGTCTAGGGAGACAGACCCAGATCTTAGTAGTTGCTTTGTCCCTCTCTAGACATTTCCCATCAGTGAAGTGCAACTAATAACAATTAGGGATTTAATGAGATTTAAAGCCATGTGTTTTCATAGTAAGTTCTCATTGAATGAGACCAAATGTTTTATGAATGGATTTGTTAGGGAAAATGAATCACTGTTGTTTTACTCACTTGGGCCGTCTCTAAGGAGCTTTCATTTGGTCAATCATTGACAAATTGTGGTTTTGCCTGACTGTGTTCCTGTCTGCAAGCTCTTATAGACATAAATCTCATTAAGCCTCCTAGGACTGGTGATGACCCCTGAGACAGGTCTTCTGAGGTTTAGCTTAGACAAATTCCATCATTGTAGTAAAAATAATATCTAATTTTTAAAAATTTCTATGTGCCAGGGACCATCATAATGTTTTAAATGCATTTTCCCCTTTAATCCAGTAATAACCCTATGAACTATCAATATTAAATGCGTGTCCTTCATTAAGAAGATCAGATAAGCAGAATTCATCAGGGGAGTCTTTAAAATTGCAAGTCCATTTCCCCTGCCATAGTGATTTTTCCCACCAGCTTTATTGAGGTATAGTTGACAAATAAAAATTATGTGTACTTAAGGTGTACAGTACAATAATTTGATATAAATACATATTGTGAAATGATTGCCACAGTCAAGCTAATTAACACATCCATCGCCTTACATAGTTACCTTTGTGTGAGGGGGTTGGTGGTGAAAACACTTAAGATTTACTCTCTTAGCAACTTTCTAGTATAGAATACAGTATTATTAACTATAGTCACCATGCTGTACATTAGATCCCCAGATCTTATTCATCTTATAACTGGAAGTTTATTACATTTGACCAGCATCTCCCCATTTCCCCCATTCCTACCTAATCCCTAGTGGTCTTATCTAGTCTCTGTTTCTGTGAGTTGACTTTTTTAGGTTCCACATATAAGTGAAATTCTAGAGTATCTATCTTTCTGTGTCTGGCTTATTGCACTTAGCATAATGTCTTCCAGGTTCATCCATGTGGTTGCAAGTGACAAGATTTCCTTTTATGGCTGTATAATATTCCATTTTCTTTATCCATTTATTCATTGATAGACACTTAGGTTGCATCTATTTCTTGGTCACCATGAATAATGCTACAATGAACATGGGAGTGCAGATATCTCTTTGAGATACTTATTTCATTTCCTCAGGATATATACTCAGAAGTAGGATTGCTGGATCATCTGATAGTTCTATTTTTAATTATTTAAGGAAGCTCCATAATAGTTTCTATAAAGGCTGTACTAATTTACATTTCCACTAACAGTACACAAAGGTTCTCCTTTCTCTACATCCTCACCAAAATTTGTCTATTGTCTTTTTGATAATAGATGTCTGGGGGTACCAGGCTGGCTCAGTTGGTAGAGCACATGACTCCTGATCTTGGGGTTGTGAGTTCGAGCCCCACATTGGATGTAGAGATTACTTAAAAAAATTAAAAAATCTGATAATAGATATCCTCACAGACGTGAGTTGATATCTGATTGTGATTTTGATTTGCAGTTTTCTGATCATTAGTGATGTTGCATAGCGATTCAAACTATCATTTGATTTATAAGAATTCAATGTACAGTCGTTCATACACTTTGCTTCTATGAGGCAAGGTGCATTGATGGATGTGGGGTTTTGAACAATATTCTTTCAGGTTGAGTTCTTCTGTTTCTTCTAATTCTTAATCTGGTGGGTCAAAAGAGAAAGAGAAAACCTCAGGGCCCTGGGAAGTAGCAACTAATAGCGTAAATGGTCTCCCTGTCTCGAGGCTGGCAAGATGGTGCTCACTGTGATCAGACAGGCTGTTGTTCCTTGGGCAACACGGAGTTGCTCAGACAGAAAGTAGCCTGTTCAGACAGCCTTGATCTTTACGGCTGGTTCCTGGGAATTGTTCCATACAGTTCCATCTTTCTCTTAGTGACCTTCGGGGCTCCATCTTTTGCTTAGCCCGCATTACTTCTTTCTGCTCCTTCACCCTGAACTCTTGGCGCTTACATGCTTCCCTTTCTCTCTTTATCCCCATCAAAGTCTACTCTCTGATTCTTCTGCCATACTAAAGCACTGATTTTCAAACTATGATGCAAAAAGCACACACGTCAGAATTCCAACCATGGCTTGTAAAAGTTGCAGATTCTGGACCCTATTCCCGACTTACCAAAGGAAACTCTCTGAGGTTGAGGCACAGGGACTCTGGATTTTCTAAGAAGAAACACAGTGGTTGCTTTTGCACATTAAGGTTTCATATCTGATGTTGGAAAATAACAAAAGTGTTACCTCTTCCACGGAACCTAAATTTTTAACAGAAGTTGTCATTACACTAAAGCCTGTTAAATTAAAAGAAGAAAAAAAAAATCTCTATAGCAATGGTTCTCAGCCCTGAATTTATATTAAAATCCCTTGGGAAGGTTGTTGTTGTTGTTTTTTAATGAAAATAAAAAAAAAAAAACAAAAAACCATGCCTGGGCCACACTCTATCAGAATCTCTGGAAGGAGGACCCATACCTCAATATTTTTAAAAAGGCTTTCCAGACGATTCTAACGTAAAGCCCAGGGTGAGAACTACTGCTCTGAAGAATGGAAGGGGGATCAGGAAAATCAAGCAATGTCTCACACTGAGTTTGCATTTGAGGCACGTGGGGGTTTTAGTAAAGTGGAGATTCTGATTCTGTGGATCCAGATGTTGCCTGAGATTTGCATTTCTAATTAGCTCCTCAGACCACACTTTATGTCACAAAGCAGTGGAGACCTTATTCTCAAACTTTGCTGCACGTGAGAATCAGCAGGGGACGTTACAATAAGCTGATGCCCAGGCTCACTCTAGAGCAAGTAAGTCAGAATTTCTGGGAATGAGTCCCAGGAATGAGTAGTTTCTGAAGCTTCCCAGGTGATTCCATTGTACAGCAAAGGCTGGGAATCAGTGCAGGAGAGGGCCAGTAAGTATGTCTGAATCCCAAAGAAGGCAAGAGGTTTTAACCACACTGACCCCCAAAGAGCAGAAGAGGTTTAACCCTTAATTGATGTTGTCACAGTATAGCATCACTGAATTTTTGAATCTTAATTTGTTTCACTTGGTTTACAGGAACATTATTCTCTCTTAAGATTCCCACACTCACCTCCACGCACCTCCCTTGTTCTACCTTCATGGTGAGCACGTGCTTCTGCCATGTCCTGGTTCCCAGCATAACCGGGGTGGGGCGGGGGGTGGGGGGAAGCTTCACACTCCGTTATTCTGTCATATCACATTACTTTGCTCAGACGTGGGCTGTGCTGACTTTCTAAATAAGACATGACAAGCCCCAAATTTAAAAACATGTGAGGTCATAGGAAATCTTTTTAAAACAAATAATTTGGTGCTCATGGAAACAAGAAGCTTAGTGACATTGTCTAAGAAAGTTGTCTGGAGAGACTTCCCACAGCTCTCAAATGGCTCTTGGTTATCAGTTGCTGGGAGCATCCCAACTGGCTGGAAGGGGATCAGTTTGATGCCATGGAAGAGCTGCTAAATGGAGAATTTTAGAATTTCGCTCCATGTTCAACTCCATAGGGACAGATATTTCACTTTTTCCTCGGTGATCTAATAGCAAATTTTTGATTTGCAAACAAGTCTAAAAATGAATTCATGTATCAACACTATTTCGTTTGACCTTCATTTTTTCCCCAGTGTGTGCTAAGATGGGTCTCATCTAAGTTCTTTATGTGAACCCTATTGCTTTTCTCCTGAGATTATTCCAGCAGGTGACATAACCAGAGAAGCCTTACCTAGTGACTTTTGTGTCTCCTGTAGGAGGTAACACAAGCTTTCTGCTTTCTTTGAGTCTTCTGGGTTTTTGTCTTGGGATAAAGGTCTCAGCACTCTATTCCTATTTAAGTTTTATAGTTGTTTTCTGCAGAGGGGAGGGGACTTACTCTGTCACAAGCAGAAGTCTTCCAATTATCTTTCAAAGAAATTAAAAAAGCAGAAATGTCTTTTCATATTTACTGCCACATTTGCCATTTTACTTCTGTATTGACCATGTTTAGTTTTACTGCCCTTTATATTTTGTTGTCTTTTATTTACTGCCAAATTTATCATATTAATTGCATAAGGAATCATTAGGTTCTCAGTCAGAAGCACCAACTAATGTACTCCTGAATTTCTGATTCTTGGAAAATATAAGATAATAAGTGTTGGCCATTTTACACTGCTAAATTTTGGGTTAATTTGTTACACAGCAACACATAACTAATACGATACTTTAATGTAGTTAAAATCACTGCTTTAAAGTCCTTTTTTGGGGGCACCTGGGTGGCTCAGTCGGTTAAGCCTGGGTGGCTCAGCTGGTTAAGCACCAGGGGGGCACCTGGGTGGCACCTGGGTGGCTCAGTCTGACTCTTGGTCTCAGCTCAGGTCTTGATCTCAGGGTTGTGAGTTCAAGCCCCATGTTTGGCTCCATGCTGGGTATGGAGCCTATTTAAAAAAAATAATAATAATGAAGTCCTTTTCTTCTTATCCCATCATCTCTTTCATCCATGGATTTGTTTCTATTGTCTGATTTTTCCCCTGTTTTATAATAAAAGTTCCAAACAGGAAGGAAAAAAAACACAAGAATTTCCTACTTTTTGACACATATAATCATAATTTTAAAAAAAGTGTGGTAAAGCATACATAACATAAAATTTACCATTTTAACTATTTTAAAGTGTACAATTCAGTAGTGTTAAGTATATTCACAGTATTGTGCAACCATCACCTCTACCTAGTGTCAGAAAAATGTTTTCACCCTAAAAGGGAATATATACCCATTAAGCAGTCATTCCTGATTTCCTCCTTTCCCCACCCCCTGGCCACCACTAATTGCTTTCTGTCTCTGTGGACTTGCTTATTCTGAATATTTCATATAAATGGAATCATACAATATGTGATCTTTTGTGTCTGGCTTACTACAGTGTTTTCAAGTTTTCATGTCATAGCATGAATGTATCAGTACATCAGTCCTTTTTATGGCTGAATAATATTCCATTGAATGGACATACCACATTTGTTTATCCATGTATCAGTTGATGGACATTTGGGTTGTTTCCACCTTTTGGTATTGTGAATAGTGTTGCTATGAGCATTCATGTACATGTTTTGTTTGAAAAATCTGTTTTTTCTTTTGTATATTTATCTTAGAGTGGGATTGCTACATCATATAGTAATTCTATGTTTAATTCATTGAAAAACCCCCAAACTGTTTTTCCACAGTGGCTGTACCACTCTATATTTCCATTGGCAATATGGGAATTTCTCAATATCCTTGCCCTTGTTATTTTCCATATTTTTGTATTAGGGCCATTCTAGTGGGTGTGACGTAGCATCTCATTGAAGTTTTGATTTGCATCTACCTAATTTCTAATGACATTGAGCATGTATAATTTTTATTGGATTCTGGACATTGCGATGATTGCCTTGTTGAGTGTCTAGAGTTTGTTGCCTTCCTTTAATCTGTGTTGGATTTTATTCTGGAAGGCAATTAATTTACTTCTAGATATTTTTGGTCCTTTCAAGGCATTTTTAAATCTCTGTTTGAGCATATTTAAGGTAGCCTTTGATCCAGAGCTAAGCCCTATTCTTAAGGTGTAGCCTTCTGCAGATCCTAATGAATGTCTTGAGTGTTCAGTGAGGTTTCTCCATTTTGGTTGGTCAGATTGAAGTGTTTCTTAACTCGGTGAAGGTTCTGGTAGTTGTTCAGCTTACAGCTTCACATAAATATTCTTTGCTTACTCTTGGGCAGTCTCATGCTTTAAATATACAGCTTATTATTTGGTCAGACATTCAAGGCAATCCCCATGCAGATTTATGGAACAATTTATCTATGCACCTCATTCCTTTCTGGTGCTCCATAAAAATTCTAGCCAGTTTAAAAAAAAAATTCTAGCCAGTTTTGCCTCCCTGCACTCTGGTCTCTGTGTCCTCAGCTTATTAAGACCACTGTGCTCTGCTTGGATTCTTCCTCCTTCTGTCAATGTCTGGTAAATGCCTCCATACAGAAAGCTGGGGTAATCATAGGATTCAACTCATTTGTTTTTCTTCTATTAGGTGTCACAATCTTGTGCCAATTGTATGTTGTCTAGAAATAGTTGTTTTATGTATTTTGTCCAGTTTTCTAGTTGTTTATCGTGGGAAGGCTAGTCCGGGGCATCAGTTACTCCGTCATGGCCAAAAGTAGAAATATAATTTTTTTTTTAAGGTATTATCTCATAAGAGCTAGGAAGCTTCTTTCCCAAAGCTCAGTTCACCTGCAAGCCTCCAATGCCTCACATTAGTCATAGTGGAGTAATGAATTTGCTTGTTTTTGAACCAGTCTCTTTGGTTATCAGATTATGATCATTGTAAATCAATCACTAAGGCAAGGTGGCCTTACTCCTTGATTTCCCTAATCTAGTCAAGATCCACCCTTGAAACTGGAAGTGGAGTCAGGTGACCTCTAGAGTATTTGAAATCCATGGGGGAGGGGTATACTCGTGAATGAAAACTATGGATAATGTTAGGGTGACAGAGGTGGGGATTGGATTCTGGGGTAGGCAATTAGCAAGTATTCACTACATCCATTTTATAAACGATAAGTGGAAGGACAGAGAAGGTGGGTGACCTGATCTGATATCCCAGGTATAGTCAGGGACTGAATTAGGACTTACATACACCCTAACCCATTTGACTCCAAAGGCAATGAGGATGACAGAGCAATGTAATTAAACAGATTTTATAAATTATACAACACTGGTGTACCTTCTCATATTTTAATACTTCCATCAGTCTATTGGGTTAAGCAAAGCAGATATTGGCCCTATTTTACAGATGAGGAAACTGTATCTCAAAGAAATAAAGACTGATTAAAAAATGCATGGCTTGTGCAGAACTGGGATTGCAACCCATGGCCTCATATTCTTTCCATGGAATATGATCATTCCAATATTCGTTTAGTTATTTAGCCCAGTTTTTTGTTTTTTCCATTTCCCTTACCTGTTAAAAAGAATAGATTCCAGAACTTCATTGTGAACCATTTGGTTTTCGTTTCTTAATTTTACAGCCGAGTTCCTTTCACTGGAAGTCACAAACCACATAATGAAAGATAAAATAATGTGTTTGTTTTATTCCTTTTCTTGGTGAAAGGTCTTGGCTCATGGGATAAATTCGCTTTGTTTGGCAACTTGAGATAACCAGAAATTGATTACTTGAATCATTTTAATCTCTTTGTCATTTTAATCTTTTCATGCAGAATTAAAGATGGTCATAGGTCAGAGACTACAGGCGAGAAGATCACTGTACATGCTTTTTCTAAAAGTAAAGAAAAGAAGTGGAAGACAGTATCTGGGAAAGAACAAGGGCTTTGGAATCTGGGAGACCTGAACTAAATCCTACCTCACTACTTAGTCACTTACCTATTTTAAGCCTCAGTTTTCTCAGTTATAAAAAATGGGGATAATAATAAGTACTTAGAAGGGTCATTTTAAGAATTAAATGAAATAAGAAAGGTTCCTAGTATAGCACCACCACATAGTGAATGGTCAATAGCAGCTGTTATTATTATTACAGAATAGAGAATTATAGAAAATTCTGGTGCTCCGAGAGCAGTGCATTAACATTTTTATGTATTTATTTTTTTGATCTCTCAAGAGCTGGACTATCCCTGGAAGCTAGACTGTAGAGAAGGCTACTGAAGGTGTAACAGGTAAATGTTATGCAGGGCAGACTATTTCTGGACAGAGGCTGTGAACCCTTAAAAAAAAGGATGGGAAAAATGATGGAGTTAGAAAATGCAGCCAGCAGAGAACGGTGAGAGGCATGGAGTGGGGGCCAGAAGGAACTTGGAGAAATAGTGTTCAGTCCAATGGTGTAGAACAAAGGTTTGAAGAAACTGTGAGAAGAACTCCAGGTTTCAGGGGAGGAATAACAGCATATTTCTAGGTCTGAGAATGGAGAAGTGGATAAATGGACTTGAGGTCAGATAGCACATCCATCCAGTGGCAGGCAGTCCAGTGTGATGCCAAGTGGGAAACAGAAGAGTCTCAAAAGGGTCCACCCCCCAGACATCTCAGAAGGAGACGCCATTCATTGAGCAGCTCTTATAGGCCACTTAGTGTCACAGACTTGTCACGGCAGTTAATCCTCACAGCAACTCTGTGGGTAGGTACTGTGATCAAATCCACTGTAGTTCTAGTAACTTTCCCAAGGTCACATGACTAGTCAGTGTTAGAACTAACCTTCTTGTATCCATTTTCACATAGTTACCTTCCCTTCTGTAAGACCTGTGGAATAATTCCACTGGAGATGGCAGCAAATTTATATAAGCAAAAATTCGGTAGATTAGGTAGTAAGCATCAGCTCAGTAAGAGAGTACACACAGCTGATGAAGAGAAATAGAGAAAGTGAATTTGGGGTAATGAGAGCAATTATCGATAAGCTAGGAATCATATGTACTATAAATGCCAACTTCGAAACAATCTAAAATTTTGTGATTATTCAAATGATAAGCCCATACATTAAACTAATTTTTAATATAAAATTAATGCTTCCTCCCCTCCCCCTGCTCCCAACATGAGAGCACTCCCTACCATAGCTGAATTCTTAGGAATCCAGGTTTAAGGAGTTTTTTAGAACTCCTAAGGAAACCATGTAGTTCGGTAAGCACTTCCCACAATTTTCCACCAATCCCAAGGAGTTCCTGCTGGTCACATATGGTGGCCTCTGGGAGCTCAATCTCTTCCCTCCACTTCAGCCAAGAACAGATGAAGGGTATTTACCAATTTGTAAAATCCATCCAGGTACTTGGCTTACCTTGGAATCAACTCCTGCCTCAACAAACTCAGCCTAATGAGAGCGATCTGGGCCAAGACATTCAGGTTATCTGGCTCCACATGCCCTAGGAAGGTGGGGGAAATCTTTCACCCCTAAGACTTTCCTTTTAACTGGTTCCTTCTCTAAATAACTGCTGGTCTGATAAAGTGACCTCAGAATTGGCCCAAGGCCAGCAGAATATTCTCCCAAGAGCAGAATTCAGGCCTCCAAGTCATTACCCTCTGAAAAGAGGTCACATAGATCCTTCTGAAGATCTCTGGAGACCCTTGAGGGTAGGCATTTTTCATCTGATCTCACAAAATTCTTTTTTTAATTCAAGATTTTATTTATTAATTTGAGAGAGAGAGAGAGCATGAGTGGGGTGGGGAGGGGCAGAGGGAGAGGGAGAAGCAGACTCCCCGCTGAGCAGGGAGCCCTGAGGAGGGTCTGGATCCCAGGACCCTGAGATCATGACCTGAGCTGAAGGCAGACGCTTAACCCACTGAGCCACCCAGGCGCCCCTGATCTCACAAAATTCTTATCGATTTTTACTTTACTTTCCTACAGGCCATGAGTAACGTACTATCAGCTCTTTTGAAAGCTACCCCGCCCCTACAACCAAGTTCGTATTTCCCATTTCTGTAGCACCTGCCCTTTGCCTGGGTCAGTTTCCAGAACCACCCTCTAATTAAATTAGCTGTTTCTTTAGCTTTTCTATGTCTCTTCATAAATGCTTAAACCAACAAGTCACTATAACTATTCACTTAGAGGAAAGATTTCCCTCTGAGGTGGGTTCCACAGCCTCACCATTTATTTAGAATGGACGACACCTTTTCTCAGTAACTGCCTTCTACTAGCCGACCCCAATTAGGGTTTTCCTGTGACTGAGAGCTCAGGTATTCCTTGAAGTTCTTCTTGCTTCTACCTTTGTCCGTGGACCAAGGCATTAATTAACCCAATGCCCCACCTTCTATCTGGGTGTTGGTGCAGGGAGAAGTGTGGGATAGAAAGAGTGCTGTAGTTCTCTTCTAGTAGGACGTTATTGGTCACATTCCCAAATAACTTTTTCCCTGATACCTAACTCATCTGAAGCTGGGAAATATCCAGAGAATCAGCTGCCCCACCAAAGTCTTCTATCAGTAGGATTTTGATGTGTCCTGATTTGCTACTTTGGAGCTGTATTTCCCCCATGATCTGCCTCTGAGAGAACACAGGTGGGGATGAGAAAGTTGGGATCTGATTCCCTGCAGCCAAGGAGCTTTGTGAAAGCATGCTGAGGATCTGTCTAGGACTAGGTTCATTCTCATGTGTGATTGAGCAGTTTTTTCCCCAGGAAATGGGAGGCCTAACACTAAGAACAGTGTTTGGCTTTTATAAGTCACTCTAAAATTTAATGAGACTCTAGTATTGAGATGATGTGCATAGTGCTGAGGTGGTTTCTTTCTTTTTTTTTTTTTTTTTTTTTAAAGATTTTATTTATTTATTTGAGAGAGAGAGAGAGAGAGAGCACATGAGAGGGAGAGGGCCAGAGGGAGAAGCAGACTCCCCGCCGAGCAGGGAGCCCGATGCGGGACTCGATCCCGGGACTCCAGGATCATGACCTGAGCCGAAGGCAGTCGCCCAACCAACTGAGCCACCCAGGCGCCCTCTTTTTTTTTTTTTAAAGATTTATTTATTTGAGAGAGAGAGAGAGAACAAGTGGGAGGGGCAGAGGGAGAGAGAATCTCAAGCAGCCTCCACGCCCAGTGAGGAGCCCGACATGGGGCTCAATCTCACGACGCTGAGATCATGACCTGAGCCGAAACCAAGAATCAGAAGCTTGACCAACTGCACCACCCAGGAGCCCCTGAGGTGGTTTCTTTTAGTCAATGACCAGTCCCTGTGGGCAGGGTTTGGACTGAGGTCGCTGGTGAGCAAGAAGAGGGAGTAAGAGAAAAAGCTGATGAGGAAAGAGAAAGAGTGACAGGTCCCAATTTCCTTTGTTTTCCTCTCTTCAGCTCAGGGTGGGAGGGAACAATAATAATCTTCGAAGTCTACCCGTGTTACTACCTTATGGCCACAGATACGGAATCCTTAACAGGAAGTAAAAATAATGGCAAGTAGACATCTTTTGGAAAATTTCAATTCGTGGAAAGTACAGAGAGAATTGTAGGATTTCTTGTCCATCCCACCTGAAGTATTCCTTTACTGCCTTCTCCTGCACCTGCCAATTCTTTTAACCCACATTCTAATAACTGGTACACTTCAAAGTAAAATTGTTCAAACACAAAACCAAAAATAGCACGGCAACATAACTCAGGTCAAATTTGACAAAGTTATCTTTCTTACACATTCTGTGGGTTTGGAAAAAAAAATAGAAGTACAAAAATTATGGAGAACTTGATGTCTTGGTGTGAGAATAAATTTAAATGTGGAGCAAAGATCACGACCTCCAGGATTTCCTACCTGAGGAGAGGGAAGGCATCTGCTTCCTCATCTCCTCTTCTCAGGCCAAGTGCTTGGCTGAAATTATTTCTTGCTGAAAGGCTGCTGAGGGAAGGGGATGCCATACTTTTAGAGCTTGATTCCTAACTAAAACGTTGTCAGCAAAAAGTTCTGGCAGTTCTTTGTTTTATGTGGGTGGGGTTGGGGGGGAGACATTCCTTTGTTTTGGGAAGACCACCACAAATACCTAATTTTGGGTTGGAAAGGAGGGAGAACATGCAGGTGCCAGGAACTAAAATCCTCTGCTATTCCTATAAAAGGTTGACTTCATTGTGGGCGGACTTGGATCTTTACATATTTTATTTCCTTTAGGAAAATACTGCTTTTCTAAATATGACTTGGACTGTGGTGTTATTGAAAATAATCTGTTATTCTTATGAAGTGTGTGTGTGTGTATGTTTTCACAGTTATCCACAGGCTATATATACATAGTATAATATATATTATGTATTTTATGTATTATTTTATATTTGGTATATGTTCTATATATTATATATGGTATGTATTATACATATGAAATATATAGTATAGTCTTTATACGCTGTATAAAATGTACAGTATACTCTACATGTAGAGTACAATTTGTTTAATGCAAATCAATTGTCAACTAAGTCAGTGAGGGTTCAGGGAATTACTGTGCTTATTTTAACTTTTTCTGAAAAGACCTCTAATGAAGGCTGAGATTTCAAGAGCTCTTAGCACACAGAAAAGGGTCAGAGCTTGACACATGGTATTGGACGGTGGAGCATAAACTGATAGGCATCAAAGTTGGGGATGTGGGAACATTGGAATAAGAGGGTAGCAAGAAGTTTAGCCTGAAAGGCATGATGATATTATGAGAGAGTAGTCTGGTAAGAATTAAAAAGGGGGAATTAAGCAGATAGCTTTGGACTCTGTGTGCAGTGAGTTATATGAGTTGCATAACGGAATAGGCCTGAGGCTTGGCATCTATAATAGGATCTGTATTTTAAAGCTAGAAGGGGCTTTGGAAGGGACCAGAGCACTAACTATGAGCCAAGCATAATGTTCTCCTACGTGTAGGTTCAGGGGAGGCGACAGCTCTGAAGCTAGTTAGACAGATTCAAATCTGGGCTCTGCCACTTTTTTGCTTTGTGACCCTGGGCAAATTAATTAACCTCTGGGAGCTCCAATTTCCTCATGTAAAACACTGGGAGAGGAAGTCTGCCTTTGGAAGGGTTTTGTGTGAATAAAAATTAAAAAGTTCTCTGAAACGCCTGGAATATTGTAGCTACTCCGTGAATGTCAATTTTCTGCTATTCCTTTAATAGTTGAGAACATTGAGGCTTAGAGATTGGGTGCCGTCTTTGATAAGGAGATTTGGCCAAAATCAGGCTTCCTTTTCCCTGGTCTGATTTTTCCCTCCCGTTACACTTTGTCACCACTCAAATGTGAATGACCTTTACTAGGCAACCTGGATGCATCTGGTAATGGCAGGTCACTAAGGAGTTTCTAGGAAGAGAACTACTCCTTTCTGTTTCCTAGAAAAGCATAAAAAGCAGCACTGTTGTGCAGACAGCAAGGCTGATGGCCAATCAACTGTCCCCGAAGGTACATAATTTAATCTTGTGGCTGACTTCGAAAGGAATGGTGCGGTCCTGTGCAGTAGTGAGGACAGGCACTCAGCGGGTCTGAGAAGAACAGTGCAAGTGTTTCTTAAGGAAAAAGTGTTTCTTGATGAGCCACTAGGAGAGTGAAGCTAAGCTTTTGGGTTATTGTGGATAGAAGATGAAAGCCATTTTTCAATTTCGAGATAATATTTCCTCCGTCATTTCCTGGCACAATTATCTGACATTAACAAGACACACGACTGAACTTTGAACTCACTGATAGGGATTCGCAGGGAGCGGAAGCTCCAAAAAGTCTGTGAGGTTGTTGTCCGCTCCTACCTAAGCCCAGCTCCTTCTCTCTCCCCGTTTGTTTTCTATGGCAAAATGTACGAGGATGATCATGTCTGCGTATCGTACAAGCGAAGAGCCATGTGGCTTGTGGTTTTCTGAACTTAACTGGTAGCTCTTTCCAATGTGTAATATCCACCCTGCTCCTAGGAATACACCCCGGGAGCAGATATGTAGATTTGTTGATGTGCGGACGTGAGACATCGTACCCTCTGTTGGGGCTGTGGTCTTGGTGGGCAGACGGGAAGCAGACCCACTGAGTGGTGTGTCCTCAGGCAGTAACTGGAAGGATTGATGTCATGTTACAGTCCATATTTCACAATAAGGCATTAAGCCTACCTCTCTTTGCTCTCAGAACTGCACCATGTGCACAAGCCTAAAAAAGGAAAGCTAAAAGCAGAACATGAAGAATATGTTCCATGATAAGCTTAAGAGGGAGGTGAAAAGTTTAAGCAAATGAAAAACAGAATCATTGTCAATGGTTGGACTTTTGTGATTCAACATACAAACTCACCCAGCCATTAAGCAACTGTCAACCGTCTTTTGGGGCAAAAGAAAATACTACAGGATATAAGATAGATGCTTAGCCTTTCCCCCCTCCCCGCAGGAGCATGATAAAATGCAGGCTTTTTTTTTTTTTTTTTTTAACCAATTCTGATGTGCTGTGGAGAAAGAGGTTTAATGGCAATGAAAGAGCAGATTCCTGTCACAGGGACATGAAATTGGTATAATCATAGAAGGGAAAAGACCATATTATTTAGGATCAACAAGAAGGGGAGAGCAATTTAATTGGTTCCTAATGTTCCACAGAACACAGGCCAAAGCTCTTAAAACCTAGTGGCTTATTTTTATTTGTGAATAGATTTGACTTTTTTTTTTTTTAATGGGTTTTCCATCTGTGTTAGTGGAATTCCGGTCAAGAAACTCAGATCCTGGCTCCTTTGATCTTGTACTCACCTTTCAAAGCCATAAAAAAGGTCTTCTTTTTCCTTTATGTAAAAGTACTTCCAGCCAATATTTAATATGAAAGAGATGTTTATCAGAACTTGGGATGGGCATATTGAAGCCATTGGGGGAGAGGGGGGCGGCGCTTTCTTTCCATCACTTCGTTTTCTTATATGCATACTTTTCTTTTTCCCTCCCAGCCTGGATCCCTTGACTAATAGTTCCTGGTGTGAATTCGTACAGCGGAGGGAGGTATAGGTGTCCATTAATCAAGTTATTATAAAAGCTAAGGGAGAAGAGGAAGAATTAAAGGGAGATTGCTGTGTGAGGGAGGAATGTGCATGAATGCAACGGCAAAACCTCTGACTGACGGCGGGCTGTGATTATTTCAGAGAGCTGACAACTTCAGGACTGTGTCGGCCAGATCTTGATGTGAAGTCCAGACTTAGAGGCGGAATTTGGAAGATAATTCTCAGTGGGCGCTGCTGTGACTCCCTCTTCGTATCTCTAGGAAAGCTGTCTGTCTATAAGTGATTTAAATTCAGCAAATCAAATAGGTCTCTTTGTGAACTTTCGCAACTAAAACAGAATTTGTTATTTTAAAAACCAAGCGAGGATGATAAAATGGATCTTTTTTGCAAGTGAAAGAACTTTTCTCCTTCCTGGACACCAAGCCTAGTCATCTGAGACAATTCTACTAACCAGTTAACTTACATAAAATTAGCATTTCTTATGCGAGGTAAACATGGGTATAGAGTTCCTGCTTCTCCCAACATTTAATTTACCAAAACACTCAGTGAGACAGAAATGCCTCCACTTTAAGGAAAAAGATTTTTAGGCAACCTTAATGTGCAAAATAAGACGAATATTTGCATAGCAAAAAGAAGCCATTATTTGACACAAAAAAATTACTATAAATTTCCTTTAAATTACAGACTCTGGGAATACATATAGTTTAAATACACTTTTATTAGCCATAATTTAATTAACATGCAATTCTTCGGTAACCTTGACCGCAATAAAAAACAGTAAATATCTAAACAGTTTTCTTTTAGCTTTTTGTGTTTAATAAAACAACAACCACAGACTGCGTGTATTACTCACTTCTGCAGGCAACAGGTTTTGAAGAGACTTTTTTCCTATTCTACTAACACAGAACTCTAAAACCATCTGGAAGAATTAAGCCTTTTTCTATAAGGCCCATTGGATGGAAACTTTCTTGAAAAATAATTAGTGAAATAGTGGTAAAGGATAAAGGAGGGCAGGACAATGTCGGCTTTTAAATATCTATTTATCACACATTCCATATGATGGAAAAGAAACATCGGAGCAATAGGTCAGCTGTTTATATGTCTCTCCCCAAATCAAAGAGGGAGGGGACTTTATGGATCCCAGCTGTGCTTACTTTGGGTTTCCTGGCTCTTTACCATTCTGTAGTTTGTAGTCTACGTGTCCAAAGCTCAAGGGAGATTTCAGCCCAGCAGCTCTTGCCCAGCTTGGTTTCCTCTTCTCTCCTCCCCACGCCACCCCTCCCCTCCCCTCCCCTCCCTACCCCTCCCCTCCCCTCCCCTTCCTATTCCTCCCCTCCTCTCCCTACCCCTCCCTCCCCTACCCCTCCCCTCCACTCCCCTCTTTTTGGTAAAGAGTATCCGATACCTGTAATACTCAGCATACTGCCATGATACACTTAAATGCCAGAGCAAAGCAGGGCAGGATAGGAGAGAGACAGACAGAGGATGAGAAAGAAGGGATGAAGAAAGAGTAGAAGGGAAGGAGGAAGACTGAAAACCAGAAGGTGAGTGCACTGTATTATATTAAGTTCCAAAGAAGGAAAAAAGGAAGGGAGAAAGGAAGGAAGGAGCCAAAAAATGAAGAACTGAGAGGACCAAAGGCCTTATCTATTTTTTGTTTTTACTTCCTAAGGTTTAGTATGCATCATAATCACCCAGAAAGCTTGTAAAATGAAGAATCCCAAGACTTGCTAACAGTTTCTGATTTGCCAGAGGCCCAGGAATCTGCATCTTAACACGACACACTTAATAGCCATAATGTTGAATAATAGCAAAAATGGTGAAGGGCAGTTCCTCTCAGGTATCAATCGGGGCCTGTAGGTGTTGCTGGAAGATGGGCTATAAGGACATGATGAAACCACAGAAGCAGAAAGAATGAACATTTCAGAGGGAACAGGGGGAACATGGGCAGGGAAGTGAATAATGAGTCAAACAGAAGTGACACTAATAAGATACGAAAGAAGGGGGTTCAAAAGATGGGGTGAGTAGTTACAGAGATTCTTTTTAGCTTATGACATCCAGATTTGCCTCTCTTGAGATGAAACACAAGACAGGAAAAGGAGAAGAAATAGAAGAGGACCAAGTTGCATCAATTAAATTAGCCAAAACTTGTGGCTAAGTTCCTTGATTACTCGGTCAGTCATATGTCCCAACATTTCTCTTTGAGATACTTATTGCACAAGAAGGAAATCATAAGAAAGTACTGTCAGGAATAAACGACTGGTTGAATTTATGGCCTGTATTCCCAGAAGTTCTGGTGAGGTGCCTGCCTCTTGTGAGAGAAGAGGATGGAATTTTAAAGTAACTCTAAGGAAATCCGATCCAGAAGAGCTAGGATCTAAAACTGTCAATAGAAAGATGGCAGCCTGTTATCCCCTGCCTCAGAAAAGACAACTTCAAAACTTCAGAGTTCAAGTGCCCAACTTAAGAGTTGAGAGTTCAAGATGGTATTTGGTTTGCCACTGATGATTATAAAATTTCTAGGTATGAGGGAGTCGGAGGCATTCCTAGTGTTGGATGGAAGCCCAAAGTTGGGTTTGAGAAAGTAGGTTTGAGGAAGTCAACTGTTCATCTCAACGAATAAAGGGGGATAGAGATTACTGGGTGGGGTGGGGGTGGCTAAAGCCATCCCAGTCTCTTTTTTGGTGTGCCAATAACCAGGCTACTGCTCCCCGAGGCCGACTCACACGAGACCTCGCTAAAATATCTATAAAACCCCAGAGAACATGAAAACATGAGTTGGAAAGAGACTGATAAACTCTTGCCTGCATTCGGGGGCGGGGGGAGGGGGGGCTCAGTTGATTACACAGACCTTGAAATAACCTGTGTACACCCTCCCACCTGATATGAAGCAAGGTGCCAAGTCCCCATCACCACAGACTCTTGGTTTCCACAGCAGACACTGTTGAATCCACTCGGTGTCATTGGGTCATCCACAGGAAGGCACATGGGAACATCTGGTTCCCCAATGGGGCACATCCAGGTGTGAGAAGCCATCTTTCTAGCCACCTCCCTGCGCCAGTGCCACATGATTGCTCTCACACCTTGCTGAACACTGACTAAGCATCTAAGGAAGTAGTCCCCTGGCTCTCGGCCCTCAGCTTCCACGATATCTTTCCTCGGTGTTACTCACTGACCTCTACCCTAGAGGACAGAAGTGAGATCACTGGCCCCTAACTTCATCACACCTATTCTTTCTCTCCAAACTCCGCTGCAAAAGGAAAGGACGGACTTTCACTTCTTCCTCTGTTGGCCCAGCCTTTGCTTCCTGAGTCCTCTCTGTGTGATCCTGGTAGCGGAACTCTCTGATCAAGTTAGCAATCCAGTAAGTGAGAGCTCAAAGAATTTAGAAAATCCTTTTCTTTCTGAGCAAAGCCATTTGACAGTCAGAAGCTGAACATTCAGTCTTGTTTCTCTTGCATTCCTGCTGTTAACAGTGCTAATTACCCCTGACCGTCATCCAGATGGGATGGATGCTCAAAAAAGGAAAACCACATTAAAATACTTTTCATATTTCACAAATCTTTACCCAGTTTATCATTTTTTTAAGTGTTGCTTGTTTTTATTTGGAGGCTTTTTAAATTGATATGTTACCCTGCCCCCCTTATTGAATAAGGGGAGCAAAGTGCCATCTCGGGATGGTTGGGCTTATCTTTCCTTCTACGTGGAGCCCTGACTCCCACCCCTTCCTCACCCCCTTGTCGGCTTTCCTCAGGTCTCTGTTCAAATGCCATCTTTACAAAAGGTCTTTCCTGACCATTCTGTCTCAACTAAGTGCTCCCCTAAGACCTCAGTTCACTTTTCTGTCATCTTTGTAGCTCCGATTGCTACCTAATGGGTAGTTTGTTTATGGGTTGATTTTCTGTCTTCTCCCGATGGAATGTCAGCTCCTTGAGGGAGAGCTCTGCTTTGTTCACCTTTGGGTCCCCAAGGCCTAACATGGGACTTTTCTGCATTTATTAAGATGCATTTTTTTTCTGCTTTGACCTCATTTATAAATCATTTTTAAACTCCTAGAAGTAAGTTTATGTAGCTATTTTGAAATCTTACACTATTGCCATCTGCCTTATAATAGTTGCTTTTAGAATATTTTCATCTATCAGTCCAATTGATTAGTACTTTCTTTTACCATATTAAAATCTCCCTGTGCTTCTAATAATTTTTGCTTTGGATAGTTAATGCAATATTGTTTGAACACAAAGTTTCATTGCTACATCTTTTGATAAATTAGACCATCTGTTCATATGAACCATCCATCTTAATCTCACTTAATTTTTTCCTTGAATATTACTTATTCTGATCTTAATAACATTCTCCATGAGTTTTAAACTACCATTTGCATAGTATCTTCTCATTTTGCTTATTTCCAAACTTCTATTTTCTTTTTGTTTTAGGTCTGCTTATTTTAAACAGCAGATAATTGTTATTTTATTCAAACGCTCAACCTTAAAAAAAAACTTCTAAAATTTTTTTCATCAATCATTATACCCATATGTACCCACATGTGTTCTCTGATAATTTAGAAACAATTCTCAGACACTGTATTATTTTATATTTAAATACTTCAATGTATATGTCTAAAAGAAAATAACCCTTTAAAACATACCGCAGTACTTTTATCATACCTAAAAATTAAAAATAGTTCCTTAATATCTCAATATCCAGTCACAGTACAAATTTCTCAATTGTGTCATTTTTAAAACAAAATTTATTTGTTCAAATCAGAATCCAACTAAGGTTGATACATTGCAAATGGTCAATATGTCTCTTAAGTTCTGTTAAATCTAAAGTTTTACCTCTACCCCTGTGTTTATTTCTTACTACTGTATCCTTTTTAAAGATTTTATTTATTTATTTGAGAGAGAGAGAGAGTATGAGTAGGGGGAGGGGCAGAGGGGAGGGAGAAGCAGACTCCCTGCTGAGCAGGGGACTCGATTCCAGGACCCCAGGATCATGACCTGAGCCGAAGGCAGGTGCTTAACAGACTGAGCCACCCAGGTGCCCTTACTACTGTATCATTTAATCAATTCCCCCAACTGAAACTTCCCCAAGTTGTCGAGAGAGAGCCTTTGGACTTGACAATGAATGGTATTCTTCACTGATTGCCTCCTACTTACTTGACATTTCTCGAGTTTCATTAGTATACTGGACTGAGTCAGGTGCAACAGGCTCTCTGTCCCTGCTGCTTCTGCTATGTTCAATGCTAATAGCGATTTCACTAGATAATATGTATCATCAGTGAGAATCACATGTAGTCATTTATGTAAACTCTCTGAAAATCCTTGTCCTTCTGTTATATCCTGGGGTTGGGGAAAAGGGTGCTGTTAATGGCTAAGGGCCATTATGACATCTTTTATTATACCATGTAAGTCTGTCCCTACTTGTCAGTGTCTCTCTTTAGGAAGTGTGCACATGAAGTTTCTTTATTTTCAGCTGTCAACCCGAGTTACCATTTTTTAAAATATATATATATTTTTAAAGATTTATTTATTTATTTTAGAGAGAGAGAGAGAGAGAGAGAGTGCCTGTGCTGGGGGAGGGGCAGAGCCAGAGGGGGAGAGAGAATCTCAAGCAGGCTCCCCGCTGAGCATGGAACCTGATGCGGGGCTCTGACCTGGACCCTGAGATCATGACCTGAGCTGAAATCAAGAGTTGACACTTAACTGACTGAGCCACCCAGGTGCCCCTTGAGTTACCATTTTTGTAAAACTGGAAAAGTTTTACTCAACACTCTATTAGATACATATAACATCCAGTCTCCTGTATTTCTCTTCCATGTTCTTTATCTTCTCTATTAAGAATTCGACTTCTTTGCTTTTTGCTGGGTGTTAATAATGATAACTGACATTTAAGTATTTTATGTATCAGACATTTAGAGTTTGCATAAATTACCTAGTTGAATCTTCATGGCAATCCAATAAAAAAGACACTTTTTTTTTTTTTAAAGATTTTATTTATTTTTTGACAGAGAGAGACACAGTGAGAGAGGGAACACAAGCAAGGGGAGTGGGAGAGGGAGAAGCAGGCTTCCCGCGGAGCAAGGAGCCCGATGCGGGGCTCAATCCCAGGACCCTGGGATCACAACCTGAGCCGAAGGCAGATGCTTAACGACTGAGCCACCCAGGCGCCCTAAAAAAGACCCTCTTATTAGCTTAGTGTTATAGACGAGGAATAAATGCCTAGAAAAGTTAACTAAAACAGCACAAGACAAAATAGTTTTAAAAGGAGTAGAGCTATGGATTGAACTTGGGTCACCTAACTGTGAAGTCCATGATCCCATCAAAACCCTACCTTATGGTTACACGCTGTTCTAGGAGAGTCCAGCAGTGGATCTAACACATTAATGTGATTTCCAGGAATGTCCATTCTGCCACTTGTTGGTTTTGCTTTTATTTACTTTAGGCAATCATATTTTTTAAATCTATAAAAATTCATTCTTGCTTTCCACTTACTACTTTCTAGTAGCCTGTTTTCATTTCATCTGTGCATTATCCTTTAAATCTCATTGAAAATAACAACTAGAATGTTTTTTAAAAGTTCTATTTAGTTTTCACCATTACTACTATTAACTGAGGCCATTTTTTTGTTTTTTTTTTTCTGATTTTTCAAAAGAGAACCACTCTTCTTTTGGGTGGCAGATTCTTTCCTCTTACCTAGTTATTTTTCACTGTCCACTCATTATGAAGAGGGTTAGAATGATGAGCAGTAGCCACCATGGGCTTTCTTAATGGTCTTGTTGGATCATGTTTACTATCCCTTGGTAGTTCTCTTCCCTCCACTTCTCTCCTTGGGTAGGGTAGGTAAATGTAAGGATCCTGGATGAAGTGAGTTGGCTAGGCTGGGCCAGAAAAGTTTCTTCTTTTTAAGATAGAAGCAGACCTGAAGAACAGCCTCAGAACTGCCCTTTTAGTGAATTCTTGGTTGCCAAAGCCCCACCTAGTTTACCCGATTACTTGCCCCAAGTGAAGTTCAGGTTAAATGAGGTACATGGGGTACTCCAGGTATGCTTTCAACATCCTGTGGTTTGCTCTCTGGTAACTGACTGATCCTCAGCTTGTCTATTCATGCAACCTTCGTTCATGGGATCCCAGGGATGGTGACATCTGGTTAGAAATGTAGTTGCTGCTGGGAGGCACGAAGGGGTTACCATGATGACTGAGCACGAGTGGGGTTTTACTGATATACTGAGCTATTCCCCCTCACCCTTATGTAGTTTTGTGGTAGAAATTTATTTAGAAGAATTAAAAATTTTTAATTCTGGTGTAGTTAACATACATAACATATATGTTTTAATTTTTTAATTTTTTAATTCTGGTGTGGTTAACATACATTACATATAAATATATATATGTGTGTGTATATATATATATATACATACATACATATATATATATCATACATATATATTTGTTTCAGGTGTACAATACAGCAATTCATCACTTCCATACATGGCCCAGTGCTCATCAAGGTAAGTGTATTCTTAATCCCCTTCACCTATTTCACTCATCCTCCCATCCCCCCACTCACCTCCCCTCTGGTAACCATCCATTTGTTCTCTATAGTTAAGAGTCTGTGTTTTGGTTTGTTTCTCTTTCTTTTACTTTGTTTTATTTCTTAAATTCCACATATGAGTGAAATCATGGTATTTGTCTTTCTCTGATTGACTTATTTTGCTTAGCATTATACTTGGTAGCTCCATTCATGTTGTTGTAAATGACAAGATTTCATTTTTTTTATGGCTGAGTAGTATTCCATTATATATACCATATCTTTATCCACTCATCTATCAAAGAATACTTAGGCTGCTTCCAAATATGGTATTGTAAATAATGCTGCAATAAACATAGAGGTGCATATATCTCTTTGTATTAGTGTTTTTGTATTCTTTGGGTAAATACCTAATAGTGCGATTACTGGATCATAGGGTAGTTCTATTTTTAATTTTTTGGGGAACCTCCATACTGTTTTCCATGGTGGCTGCACCAGTTTGCATTCCCACCAACAGTGCAAGAGGGTCCCCTTTTCTCCACATCCTCACCAACGCTTGGTGTTTCTTGAGGTTTTGATTTTAGCTATTCTGACAGGCGTGAGGTGGTATCCCACTGTGGTTTTGATTTGCATTTCCCTGATGATGAGTGATGTTGAGCATCTTTTATGTGTCTGTCAGCCATCTGGATGTCTTCTTTGGAGAAATATGTGTTCATGTCTGCTGCCCATTTTTAATTGGATTATTTGTTTTGTGTGTGTGTTGACTTGTATAGGTTTCTTATATATTTTAGATACTAACCCTTTATTGGATATGTCTTTTGCAAATATCTTCTCCCAATCAGTAGGTTGTCTTTTCATTTAGCAGAACTTTTGACCCCACTCTACTTTAGAAGCCTGCTACACAGAATTGTCCATTTTATTTATTTGAGCTCTTCTCACCAAATGAAATCTGGAAATACACACCAGATTTGGCCACTCTGTATGAGCAGCTCAAGTTTAGTGGACTTTATATTCATTACTGTGGTACAATGGTTAATCACAGTGCTTACCATTCCCATAGCCATGTCTAAGAAAAACTGTTCTGTCCTATATCTGCCCCACAAATGAAGGGAATAGGCAGGTATGTTTTACAACATAGGAGCCTCCCCTCTACCTCACTACATTGTAGTTGTCAGGGAGGACAGAGGCTATCTAACCCAAAGGTAGCCAGTCCTATAAGAAAGACTAGAACAAAAAGGTTTGTCCAACTAGGGATACGCTGGGCCAATGGGATTCTCACTGTCAAGAATTCAAATGAAATAGAGTGAGAATTAGGCAGTGACAGGAAGAACAGAAGAAAAAAGGGTGTAGAGAGAGAAGTCTTGGGGTACTTCAGGGAGCACTGTCAACTTAAAGTTATAAAGAAGCAGAAAACATTTTACTTAAATAAAAGACTTATCATCGAGAGTGATGAATGCAGTCGGTAGTAGGAGAAGCAGGATGACAGAGGCGAGAACGGAGATTGAGACAACAGCCGAGTCACGTTAAAGGTGTGCTTTAAAGTATCTACCAACCTGCTGCTCTCAGAGATCCAGCTCCGTCTCCGTGAGACCTCTCAGAGCCGCAGAGTGCACCTGGATTGAGGTGTGGCTGTGACGATCATACCCTCGGACTTTTGGGGGGAAGATGATCGAGTTCTTAATCATCAAACCACACACACTTCCAGAGGTGAGACAATAGAAAAGTGTCAGATATTTTATGGGAAAAAAATTTCTCAACTTTCTTTCTTTCTTTTTTTTTTTACTCTCTTTGATGCACTTAAAATTAGAGGGCAAGATATGCCATTCTGATCTGAAATATTTGGGAGAATCATTAGCCGAGCTAGTGCCGTCCTCCTGATGATTGAGAATGACACAGACATACCCCCTATAAAATCCAAGCAGTCAAGTCTTAGAAATGAATCAAAATGAAGTTCTCATAGTCAAGGGGTTTCCCTATTAATATTTAAGCAAAGTTGTTTTTCTCAATATTGTTTGATAAAAGTTGCCTCTTTGTTGTTAGAGGACAAAGCAATAAGGTGATGGCTGCGATTGTTTGTAAAGAGTGAAGATACACAAAAAGACGCTGGCCAGTTGGAGTGTGATTTAGGAGACATTATGGAATGGAAATTATCTGTTATGAAAAAATGGAAATTATCTGTTATGAAAAAGTGGAGGAGGAAACGGTGAAAGATTCAGAAAATAGGAATATTAGAATAGAGGCTAAGCTGCTATATATAAAAAAAGAGAGCTCCAAAATACAGGGGCTTAAATCACAGAAATTTGTTTCCCTGTCAAATAACAGTCTAGTGGTGAGTGGTCCTGGTTGGTGGCGTGGCTCTCCTGTCTTCAGTTAGTCATTCCAAGACATTGTTTCTTTCATCTTGTTGCTTCTCTGGTCCCTTGGGTGTTGTCCTTGCTAATTGTTTGAAATCGAATCAAGCTAGATGATGGAGGGCAAGCAATCTCCTTTTAAGCAAATGATGTAGAAATTGCACACATCTCTCCCGCTCACACTCTTCCACTTCCATTAGTGCAAACTAATCACATGATCGTAACTGGCTGCAAAGTTGGCTTGGAAGTGGAGACTCTAGCTGAACATCCATGTACCTGCTAAAATTCCACTAGTAGGGAATAAGAAAAGTAAGTTTTTCTGGTGGCCACCAGTAGTCTGCCACACCATGCTAATCGATATATAGGGAACAAATTTCGTGGAAAGTATGGAAACTCAGGTCCATGCCTTTCTCGAAGGCACAAAGCATCTTTGTGGGTTACTGGCTAAAAGGCAAGTCTCTGAAATCTGTCACAATAACACAAATGAAACCTTTTAGTTACTACCTGTTGAAATTGTTTCCTTTCAACTTTATCTCCAAGGATTCTGCATGAAGGTCCAGAACATTTTCTTTGCCTTTCTACAAAGGGCAATCTAGACTCTCTCTTTTCATGTCCTGAAAGATTAGCTCTGCTCAGGGATATCCTTAAATTCCAACCTTTTTGTTTTTCTCCAGAGCCTTCTTCAAGTGCTCCACTGTTTCCGCTCACAAAGGAACACAAAGCAAACTCTCTCCAAAGGGGCCTTAGTTCTTTGCTCTTAGTTCTCTTAGTTCTTTCCTCCTGTTGGAACTCCTTGGGTAGCTCAAAGAGCTTAAATACAAATTGGAATTTATTGGCTTATGTAAGTTAAAAGTTCAAGGGACAGACCATAGGTAAACCTGATCCAGGGGTTCAAATGATGTCTTTAGGATATTATCTCACTCCCTCTACATCTCTGTATGCTACTTTTCTGAATGTTGGCTTACCCCTTTGGCAAGTTCTTATTCATGGTGGCCTCCGACATTTTAGGCATTCAGTCTCACAGTTCCAATTGTAGCAGGAAAAGAGAATATATTCCTTTCTCATCAGCTCAAGCAAAAGTACCCAAGATTGTACATCATTGGCTCTGATAAGATCACTGTCTCATCTTTGAATTGATCAATGGGACTGTGGAATTGAATGTTTTAATGGCCAGCACCACATCATAGGAAAAGGTTAAGTCAACACGAAACAGGAGAAAGGAGTATCAGGGTGTTGTTAGCAGAAGGGAGCGTGGATGCAGGGGCAATGAAAAAAACAACAGACATCCACTATGCTATCCATTTGCCTATGGAGTTGACACATCAGAACTAGTCTTAGGATGACATTTAAATGCTTGCCTGTGAGTAAAGATTATTTTCTAAAGCGCTTTGAACTACTTGGTTTCCCTGAGTCATCCTCTTGCAGCGCCATACTCCAAATGTTTGTCGCTATCATGTCCCCATGTCCTTTCACCTTGAGGGCAGGCGTATGCTTTCTCACTAGGACCTACTGATCATGAGTTCTATCACAGTAATTGCCATTTTGCAATTGTAACTCCTTGTAGTTTTGATTTTATAGCCCATTTCCATTTTCTGTAACTTCATGCTGCACTTTATTTCTAATGCAAATGAGTGGCTTTTTTTTTTTTTTAAATCATGACCCACCTTAACATAATGGGGGATATCAAGACTAGAGCATTCATAGCAAGAGTAATTTGTATAGGATTTCAGGAAAGAAAACCTCCTTTATTTATTCATTTATTTATTTATTTATTTATTTATTTAAAAAGATTATTTATTTAAGAGAGAGTGAGCATGAGCAGGGGGAGGAGCATAGAGGAAGAAGCAGACTCCCTGCTGAGCAGGGAGCCTGATGCAGGGCTTGATCCTGGGACTGCTGGGATCATGACCTGAGCTGAAGGCAGACGCTTAAGGACTGAGCCACCCAGGCGCCCCATAAAGGCAGAGGCTTAACCAACTGAGCCATCCAGGCTCCTCAAACCTCCTTTACTTCTTAAACAGAATAATAGATCTCTCCAAGATATAGTTTTGACTGGTCCTATTGATAGATGGTTATACACACTGGGATATTCTCTAAGGTTTGCAATAGATAAGACATTTGCCACAGTCATAGCAAGGCCCTATTTACTTTAATGAGGACTAAATAAGGAGCAGGGTATCTAGTTTTGTCACTGTTCTCTTGGAACAAGCTAGATTAGCTGGGACTTAAACAATGTAATGTGGGGTGAGGTGGTTAAGAACACGGACTCAGACTTTTTCCCCCCGAGGTTGACATCCTGCTTCTACCACTGCCCTTTTGACCTTAGGAAAGTTACTTCACTTCACTTTTCCCTAGTTTCTTCATCTATAAAGTGGAGATAATAACAGTATTGACTTCACAGAGTTGATGTGGTGCTCATACGAGTTAATAGGATAAAATGTATAGAATAGTTAAAACTGCAAAAGTAATCTACGAGCCACTGAAGTACACAGAGTTTTGTTTGTTAGTATTATTTAATTTTTTTTAATGAAATTCACATATACCTATTCAAGGAACAAAGTGAGGGAAGTATTATTCAGTAGCACGTTCCTTGAAGAGAACAACCAAAGCACAAAACCCACATTTTCTTTTTATGAATCCTGCCTAAATTATCCACATCTGAGTAAGAAAGTGGGAATGACATACTAATGGAAAAACAGGCTAATAAGCCGCCCCTAGTTTCATATTCAAGGGGTGGAATAATTTATGGGAAAGCTCTCAAGGCTTCTAAATGCTGCAATCAAATCACTATATGGAGAAAGCTACAAAATCAAATTCCAAACAATGAAAACATCAGTTTCTTAATGGAACAGTTCCAACCATCTGGCATTCATATGTTGTTTGCAGGGGTGGTTATTGTGCAGACATAATGACCCAATCCCACTTCTAGGCAAGAAGCTTTCATGAAGGAAGTTTACCCTGGCCATTTGTGGCTGGTTAATATTACCAGAGGATTTTTTTTTTTTTTAACTGTTCCACTGTTAATGTTTCAAATTCAGACTTTTTTTTTTTTTCGAGAGAACACAGAAAGAAGGAGCTGCAAATATATGTGTAGAGCATAAGAGGATGGGCAGATTTCAGCATTTCAGAAATAAATTTTTCTTCAAGGCAATTTTTAAAAAAGAAGTGCCCAGTTACATAAGCTGGATATAGTCTTGATAATCAGTGATCTCTTCTAAACAGGTTGAAATTAAATATTGGATAATTCTCTTACTGTACCTTAAAAACTGATTTTGAATAAAACTGGAAACAGAAATTAATGACATTTCATTTTTACTTGAATGAACTGCCAATTTTGTTAGCGTATGATTTTCCCCTTTGCTTTGGAACTTGACCTACAGTCAAAGGTTCGTTCATTTACTTGAATTTAATTAATCCAACAAGTATTTACTAAGCGCTAGATAACTGAGTTAGGCATACATATGTAATAGGTGTAAAAAGATGAGTTTTTAAGAAATGGGAACAGGTGAGTTAGGAGAAGGGCAGGTTGATATAAAATGTTAACAGTGAGAGGTGTTTTTTTTTTTTTAAGATAATTGGATAAGATGAAAAAGAAGAAGGAAGACAAGAGGGGGATGTGCAATAAAATTTAAAATTCAATGTAAATAAAATCTATGTTGGAGTGATTAAAGAGAAAAAATGCTATGGATCATAGGATCACATGGTTATAAGCTCTCCTAGGATGCAGGGAGAAAAGGCAAAGAGCTAAAAATGATAAGAGAGCAAGTGAATGGAGAATAGAGAACAAAGAGCCAGTGTATGGATAGGGCTGTTCTTGAAGGAAACCAAAAAAAAAAAAAAAAAGAAGCAAAGGTACAATTAACTATGTAGTAGAAGAAAACTCTCCTGGACCTATTTTATAAAGGTTTGCAAAACTATTTGTAATCCTATTACATAAAGACCTATTTTTGTAGATTTGAAGGGGTTTTTAGGTTACAATATAGTTCTATTTTTCTTTTTTGGGAGAGAACAGAAAATGTTCAGAGGTAGGCAAAGACTTCACCATATACCTCTCATAAAGCCTTGTTGAGAAGTGGGAAAATTGGTCCAAGGGACTGAGTTATGTACCAAGTTGAGAGCATTTAAAAAGTATTATTCAAAGAAAAGAATAAAATAAGCATTCAGCACCAGAAACTAAAGAGAATTACAAAATAAACCCAAGAAAGTCAGCAGGAAGGATTTCACTGTAAACAAAACAGTTAATGAGATACTCAGCAGAAAATGAATTGCACTGATAAATAGATCCTAGATCTATTTTTGTTGTGAAAAGTAAAAAAAAAAAGACCTTTAGCAAAGCAAATCATTAAAAAAAAAATACTAATTTATAGTACTAGGATAAACAAAGGTTTATAAATACCCTAACAGTTCCAACTCAAGCAATTTTAAAATCTCA
This sequence comes from Halichoerus grypus, assembly GCF_964656455.1. NCBI lineage: Eukaryota > Metazoa > Chordata > Mammalia > Carnivora > Phocidae > Halichoerus > Halichoerus grypus. Next base: position 72,416,875 of record NC_135725.1, on the reverse strand, counting down.
ACAAAGTGACTATTCATGACAATTATTTAAAGATAAGTATAACCTAATTTTAAAAAGGCAGTAACTATGGAATGTACTTGTTACAGGCTGAGTTCTCTGGGAAGTAGATGCTGAGGCTGAGTTGGGAGTGCAAAGAGTTTGTTGCGGAGTAACATCTATGAAAGGAAAAGGTGGAGAAGCAGGATAGGGCAAGGGGAGCCATCAGACCACGATACAGAACCAACAAAGTTTTTGCAGGCCTGATGCGGATCTTGGGAACAAAGATGGTCCATTAGAGAAGTCCCACATTCGGACTTGTGTCGCTCCCTTGCTCAGTCATTGGCCATGGCCCACCATGAGACCAGCATACTCTTGGCTATCACTTTGCTCCTTCGTTGGCTGAAGGGATATCCTAGGAAGAATGTGGCCTCACCTCAAAAGCCACAGAGGACTGAAAGTACTAAAAGCCATGGGTTATCTTTGCAGCAGGTCAGTGAGTTCTTTCTTGAAGCAGATCGGAATGGCACATCTTCACGTGCGCCGTAGTGTACTTGCTCTGCATGGATCCACTTCTGCAAACTTGTGGAGGTAGCAGAGCCTCCAGGTGTCGGGTGGGCTTCCCTTCCTGAAGGTAAACTTAGAAGAGGGGGGTTAGAGGGACCAACTATAACCTTTATCACTGCAGTTTGTCTCAGGACCACAGCTGGTACTTAGCTGCTCCGCCACTCCTTATTCCTATACCTAGGAGTAATCTATTGACTTATCATAAAGTTAATTTTTCTAGGACATGTTTATTGTGTATCTTCTAAATCCCTTCACCCTCAGGTAACATGTCTGCCAGTCTTGGTAACGCACCTCATGGTGGGACTCAAATCCTCGTTCCTCAGGGCTCTGTGTCCTGGGTAACTATGTTCTGCTTTAGTTGCTATGTTTGTCTGTTCACAGTAACAACACCTTGTCTCCTGGTCTCTACACACCAGGACCCCAAACTGCCCAGGCAGAAACCACAGCTGGTAGTTCAATGGGACTTTTGCTGTAAGATTTTAGTCCTGGTAAGAGTACAGAACCTCCACCTTGTAGATCCCAGAATTGTATGGAGAGAAGCACAAAGTCCCACAGTGGGTCATTGACAGTGATGGTAAGTGGGGTCACTTCTTGTACCCTCTAATTTCAGGGACTTGTGTATTTTTCCTGTTGGTGATAAAGCATCACCTCAATAGGTTTCTGATCCAATGCATATACTGCATCCCGAAAGATAGTTCCCCATCCTTGCAGGGTCCTGTCTCCAAGTTGGTACTTCAGCTGTGTTCTTCAGCAGCTTCTCCCTCCCTCCACAGGAAGCTTCTGGGTGGGGCTTTATGTGATAAGACCACATGATGCACCTTCTTCACTGTAAACTAAATGCCTTGGTTGAATGTTGTATGGGATTCCATGCCTGTGGATCAGGCATTCTGTAAGATCTGGATAGTGATGCTGGCTGAGGCCTGAGGGTAGGAATGGCAATGCCATATGCAGAATAGATGTTTATTCCTGTGGAAATAAACCACAGCCCTTTTAGCATGGAAGAGGCTCAACCTAGTCAACTTGCCACTAAGTTGCCAGTTGGTCTCAAGAAATGGTCTGTACTAGGAGCTCAGAGTTGGTCCATGTTTATGTCCGTACGTGGGCTTTGAGTGGGTCTCTGTAGCTGGCAGTTTGGACATTTAGAAGCAGCGTCATAGAGGTAGCTTTGGAAAGTGGGAGTCTATAGCCTCCCTCTCTGCCATGGTGGCCACTTCATTCATGTGTCCATCACGCTGTTGACAAAGGCTGGCTCAGCATTCCTGCTTGTGGAGAAGTGGAGAAGTTCTACCTCTACCCTCTCCTTTACCAGTCAGAAGAATTATGGAAGGGGGAGGATCATGTTCATTCAACTTCATCTTAGAATAGATTATGATACTGAATGTAATTTACACTTGCCAAAACCTATGCTGAATGGGTCAAGTCCATGCTCTCTGGATCTAAATTTCTGCAAGTCAGTGCCAATCTCACTGTGGGAAGAAGTCCAGTTATGGTTATTGTTGTTAACCTTTCAAAAACTTAAAGTCCCAGAAATGGGTTTTAAAGATAACTTTTCATAGATACTGTTCTAGATCTTTTCTTAGAAATTAGAGCTAAGTTAACCTCATCAGCAAATTCTATCAGGGCTCATTTGCTATGCTTCCTTCCTGCTGATCATACTACATCATCCCAGGAGTTTTAAAGTGTTCTGTGTTACTGTTCCAAACTCCTTACAGTACATCTGTATTGTGCAAACTAGCAGTGACTTCTGCGAAGTTACCTCTTGTCTGCATAGTAACCCTCCCAAGGTTGTGGCCACATTTTATATCAAATTGGTTCCTATTCTAAGGTTTGTAATCTTTTCAAGGTGCCCACATGAGGTGGCCAAGGGCTCTTAACAATCATGGATAAGAACTCCAACCTTAGTCAGTGTTATGGGCTGAATTGTGTCTCCCCCAAATTTTTTGTTGAAGTACTAACCCACAGAATGTGACTGTATTTGGAGATAGGGCCTTTAAAGAGGTAATTAAGGTAAAATGAGGTTCATATGAGTGGGTTCTGGTCCAAAAGGACTGGTGTCCTTATAAGGGGGTTAGGACACAGACACACAGACTGAGGGGAGACCAAGTGAAGACATATGGAAAAAACTGTCATCAGCAAGCTTAGGAGAGAGACCTCAGAAGAAACAACTGTGCCAAATCCTTGATCTTGGACTTCTAACCTCCAAATCAGTGAAACAATACATTTCCATTGTTTAAGACACCAAGACTGTACTACTTTGTTCTGTCACCTCTAACAAACTAATACAGTGGGTGTGAATCTCAGTCAATGAACTTAGATATTCAAGAAGTATGTTCCTATATTTCAGATTAAATTCTAACTCAGGATCTCCTATTCTTCAGGGTTGGTGGGAAAGCATAAGCTCAGTTCTTTTGAAGTTTTCTTCCATTCTTAGGGAATTAGTTATACACATGTATCCAGATTGGTCATCCATCCAAAGTTTTGTATAATGTCAGTGTGTTGGAGGGGCCCATCTACCATTGGTCTTTAGAGCTTGCCTCTAAGACTTCTTTTGTCCAAGTCCCCTGTTGCTATGCTACCCATGAGACATGAGCATCTGTTACTAAGCTATTCTAGGTCCCCTCTATCTAAACACGTCTTAAAGTCTTTTCTTCTCAACGGTCTTGCTTGGAACATTTGCTAGAACAGAAGTGCCCTCTGTTCTTGAGACACAAACCTTTCTCTGTCGCTCTCCTACTAGCGTATTGTTTTTCTTTCAGGTCTATACATACCACTCTATGCCTGTAAATCCTTTTATCCTAAGAGCTTAAGCTCTCTGCAAAGATTTTTGGCTCTTTTGTTGTCTGTTTTGCCGCACACCTTCCTGGGCAATGAACACAGAGCATATGACTATTCAACAATGAGAGGGAGGAAAATGGAAATACAGGGAAAAGAAAACATAGAATAAAAATCTTAAAATGTAGTCTTGTCATATAATTAGTATATCCCCCTAAGGGCAGAAGAAACTATACACTCTTGATTATAGAAATATATTCTATGTTACACAGAATTAAGATACTAGCTGTGGAAAATCACAGGCTTTATACCTAGGAATAATCTATTGACTTATCATAAAGTTAATTTTTCTTAGGACATGTTTATTGTGTGTCTTGGTTTTGTGTAGGAATATAATCATTTTCTGCTTCTAGGTGTTGTAGTGTATACATGTGTTTAATCACAACAGTAGCTCCCAGAGGATGTGATGGCTGAGCATTATTCCATGTTTGTTTTAGGAATATTATTGCATGGATAGATACACATAATTTCACTTGCATTTAAAAATATATTATTTAGGCATGATCTACAAACACTAAATTACAGTGATCTTAAATGTTCAGTTCAATGAGTCTGGGCAATTACATACACCCATGTTACCACCACACAAAGCAAGATATAGGACATATTCTTCACCCAAGGAATTCAGTCAATCTCTACTCCCTAGGCAATCGTTGTTCTGTTTCTAACATTACAGTTGAGTTTTTCCTGTTCTAGAACTTCATGGAAATGAAACCATAGAATATACACTGTTTTGTGTGTGTCTTCTTTTGTTCAGCGTGTTCTTGAGATTCATCCATATTTTTGTGTATATCAGGAGTTTGTTCCTGATGTCACTCATTCATCTTCCATTCATGTTCATTTTTTTTTTTTTAAACCTTTGGAATTTACCTGTCTCTGGCAGAGTATATGTTGGTAGAGCCATTCAGTTAAATGTAATCAGTGCTTAATCAAGCAGACTTTGCGCAAACGTGTAACATCTCTAACTTGCCCACTTTTGATGGGTGCCCACTCCAGAAGGCAGTACATCAGAATTTCTCCTTTTCTTAGATCAATCCATAGGTGTCATTGACCTGCTGAGATAACAGTCAAAATGTATGTGAGTATATATATTAGTTAAGCCAAGTTAACTGATAGATTCCTAAAATTTATTGGTTCAAAGAACAAGAAATATCTTTTTCAGGTAGAAGTCCATAGAGGGTGTTCACATCAGTAGATAGGCTCTGCTTCATATGGACACTAAGGTGTCAGGACTTATGGCTGCCAGTCATCTTCAACCCATGGCTCCAAGGTTGGTGTGGGCATCACCATCCCAGTCAACCAAAAGGGACAAAGACCATAAGGAAGCACATGTAAGAGAATTTTATAGGTAGTCCTAGACCAGGCAAAAGTCACTTATGCTCAGATTCTACTGGAGAGAACTCAGCTATGTGGCCTCAACTACCTGTAAGAGTAGCTGGGAAATCTAGTTTAGCTGGTACCCAAGAAGGCAAGAAAGCATATTATTGTAGTCAGAGGCCTCTGCTACAAGATAGATACTCTACATTTATCTGTAGAGAAGTTTCATAGCTTTGATTAGGTTCTGAAAGGGATCTACATCCAAAAATGTTTCAGAGCCTCTTCTACCTCTAGTACTGCTGCTTTCACCTTGCTCTAGAAGGTATAGTAGATTATGAAATCAAAACAACAGAGACAACAAAATACACATGACTTAGGAAAACCCTGTGCCCCACTTTTGCTCAGGGTGACACAGTGCTGTTCATATCCCTTAGAATACTCATTGCAGGGCTTGAAGCAGACATCATATCAACTACCAGAACTCATAAGAATCCAGCATATTAGAATCAGTCATGTGTTTTTTTGAAAGAAAAGAGAAGACTCTTTTTATGGTTTGTGCTTTTTGTGCCTTGTGTAAGAAATTCTTCTGTACCCTGAAATGATGAAGATATCCTAAAAATCTGGAGGTGTTGCCTTGTTTTTAAAATCATTAAGAACTTACTTTTGTTTACAGTGTGAGGTAGGGATCCCATTTTTAAAAATATATAAAGAGAGTGCTAATTATCTCAGCATCATTAATTAAACAGATCATCTTTGATTTACCAATTTGCATTGACTTATTTGTCATTTATATGAATGGTTGTTTCTGAACCTACAATTCTCTTTCATTAGATTATTGAATGACATAATAGACCCTGCAGGTCTATGTGGTTCTGTTTCTGAACCTGCTTTTCTTGTTCATTAGATTATTTACCAATCACTGCACCAACACCACATTATTACAGTATGAAGCTTTTGATATCTGAAGGGAAAATTTTTCCTCTCTCTGCTTCTTCAGAATTGTCTTAGTCATTCTTGGCCTCTTCTGATTCCACATGAATTTTGGAATCACTTTGTCAAGGTCTACGAAAGAGCCTATATTACAATTTGGAGTAGATTGCTTTGTGGTCAAGGAGTTTTCTTATCCATGAACATGATGTATCTCTCCATTTATTTAGGCCTTTCTCTGTATTTCAACGAAACTTTATATTTTCTCCACACATACTCTACCTTTCTATGAGTTTTTAATCAATTATAATAAAGATTGGTTGCTATTATGAGTGAGACCTTTAAGAATTTATAATCTCTAATGGGTTGTGGTTTCTTTGTATATTGATCTTTTATTCAACAATGTTGCTAAACTCTCTTATTTGTTCTATTACTTTATTAGATTTGCTTGAATTTCTTAGCAGACAACAACATCATCTATAAATCATATTTTCTTGTTTTCTGACCCTTATAGCTTCTCATTTCTCTGTGTGTGTGTTTTTAGCAAGGGGCTTCAGTACAATGTTGAATAAATGATAAAATGGTAAATCTATCCTTGTTTTGTTGCTAACTTTAATAGAAAAATGTTTAATGAATTAAAATTAAGAATACTGTTTTTAGAATTAGGTTGTTGGTAGCAACTCTTTATTGTATTCAGGAAATTCCTTCCTTTCCTAGTTTGCTAAGATTAAAAACAATAAATGAATGGCAAATTACTTTATATTTTCTCATATTAAATCATCCTTACATTATGGTGTTAACCTGATGAAGTATATTTTTAAAATCCATTGCTGAACTGGGTTTGATAACATTGTATGTAAAAATAACATTTTTTAATGCCTTTTGAGATTTGTCTAATAATTTTCCTTTTTATGTTTTTTTTCTGATTTTGGTATCAAGATTTTATTAGCTCATAAAATCATCAAGATGCTTTCCTTCTTTTTCTAATCTTTGAAACCATTTGAATAGAGGTTGTCTATGAAGATTTCATAAATCTTTCCCACTAAATCTTTGAGCTTTCTTGCAGGTAGATTTAGAAATGGGAATTCAGTTTATTTAATGGTTATAGATATATTCATGTTCTAAATTTTTTGAATCAATAGTTTTTGTAATTTATATTTTGCTAAGAAGTATTTATTTTACCTAAGTTTTTAATGTTCAGAAAGGATATATGACTATACTATTCTCTTAGTATTAAAAAATTCTACTGAAACTATAATTATAATCTCATTCATAGTCTCGTTTTTCTTTTTTTTCTCCACTATCCATTTTACTAGCAATTTACCATTTTTGTTTGATTTTTATGACCCTTTCTATGATTCCTTTGTATACAGGTCTCTTGTTAGCTCTAATATTATACACGTGACACATGTTTTTTTCTTCTTCATTTTTGTTTTTTTCTCCGTTTGTTTTCTATCAAAGCCTTTTCACTTGGGTAAGGAAGACTACAGGAAAGAACTTGCTAGTCCTTTATCTGCTGCAGACTGGCCAGATGATTTGTGCAGAAATGTGATGTGATGAGAAGCAGGTGAGCACAGAGACACTCCATTGAGGGTTTTCATTTCATTGCCAGGTAGCCCTCCCACAGGGCTGCTGTGCACACAATCCCAAGGTCTCCTCCCCCTTCTTGGAGTCTCCTCAAGCTATTTCTACCATCAAGAGGGTTTTTTTTTTTTTTTTTTTTAAACTAAATTGGGCTGCCTCACCCACTCTGCCGCTGGCCTTTTAAAATAGAAAGGTTTCCTAAGGAGAATGATTTCCTTCTAGCCAAAGGAAAAACACCAGAGAGGCACACATGCCCTATGTAAAGAAGGAAGAAACCTATGCCCCAGAGGCACCTGAAGAACTTTCCCAGCAGGTTGTATTCTCTCGGGGTATTGTTTCACCAAAACGTATTTTTTGAACCAGTCTCTACATTAACAGACCAGGGGGAAAGTTTCCAACAGATCTTTCTGTTGATAGTTTTGATTACTCTCATAGAAAATTTCAAAGGCTTTTTGCCAGACGAAAGGGAACATGGGAAGGCAGAGAACTGGTATGACCAGCAATCCCTTTCTGAACAAATGATAGAGCCTAACACAGCGACAGCCAACTTGTCCATCCTAAGTGCTTCGTCAGTCATAGCTCTTGGACCACTCACTAAAGAACATCGGTAATCTAACAAAGTCTATAGTATCCTTTGAGATGATAATGGAAACTGTACTTGAAATACTCCTCATTAAAATTCTCTTCATTTTGCTGAAAATATTTTTTTTCTCACATTTGATAGCACCAGCTGTCTTTGAGTCTTCGGCTCTGCTGAAGTCATTTGAAGAAACAAATCTAGAGAAACACTGCTTGGCAGAGGGTAAGAGAGAAAGGTTACAGCAGAAAGCATTTGGATGACTATCCAGGAAAGGCAATGGCCTGAATGGAAGAGGGCCACAGGCAGGTAAAAACATTGAAGAAAGTGTATCACGGCATCCTTCATCTTTACTGAAACAATAGCATCCGTTTCAATGCTTTTTGTTTTAAGATTTTATTTATTTATTTGACAGAGAGAGCGAGAGAGCACAAGCAAGGGGAGCAGTAGAAGGAGAGGGAGAAGCAGGCTTCCTGCTGAGCAAGGAGCCCGATGCAGGGCTCAATCCCAGGACCCTGGGATCATGACCTGAGCCGAAGGCAGACGCTTAACCATCTGAGCCACCCAGGTGCCCCTCTGTTTCAATGTTTTAAGAAGACTGTTCAAGTCTATTACCTTACTTTGATAAAGACAGCTCAGAACCCAATAAAATAGACTATGCTTGTATTATTATCCCATTTTACAGAGGAGAACACTGGCTCATTAGGAACACAGTACTTGTTTTGATGAATTAATTTCTGTGCTGAGCTGAATTCTGTCTTGGATTTCATGTTCTCGCTCCTTTTACGCTGGGCATACAACCTACATTGGATTTGAAAGTTATTGTCCTAAAGCTGGTTGCAGAGCAGTCTCATTCAGACAGGTCTACACTTGTCAGAAAGACAGGTCTGTCCAGGCTGACCTTGAATTTTGTTCTCCATTTCATCTTAGACCACAGGAGACCAAATAAAGAGAAAATAAAGTGTTGTACAGCAAATAACTTAGAACTCTTGAGTACATATGTCTTGTGTGGACAGAACTCCCCATCTGACGTCAGGACCACAGAGTAGGCAGTTATATATTAAGGCAGTTAATATATAATGAAGGCACGAGCAGCAATATTCCTTAAGATGGTAAGAGATAAAATCAATATATTCAAAAATATTCAAGGGGAAGTGGTAGGCAAGAAACTCCTTTACACTTTGACTTATGAAGAGGGGCTAAACATTGAAATACTTTTTAAATTAAATAATCTAATAATGTTTATTGATAAAATTAATACTTCAATTATTTTAAATAAAAATGTAAAACATTCTTTTCACTAGATATTGAAGTTTTGGCATTGAGAAACCTAGCTAAGTGATTTTCTGAGTTGTGTAGAGCTGTGGTTGAAAACAAAACCCTTTCAGCATGTATTCTTCTCTTATCAATATATACTTTGTATTAGACTTTATAGTGAATATTTTCCTATTTGCCCAATATATTTTTTTAGAGTTTAAGGTCAACACCTCTCATTATTTGAGAAGAGTGTGTACATGCATTTCTGTACTGTACATGAACTTATTGGCACCGTGCATGTATTAACATTTTTAATTTTTCACATTCTAAGTGGATTATTGTAAAATAAACCATAAATTGGTAGGAAAGGAGAGAAAGTGGAATGTTTGATTTTTTAGAAAGGGGGAGCTTGGCTGGCTCAGTCCGTAGAGCCTGGGACTTACCTCCGGGTTGTAGGTTCGAACCTCACACTGGGTGTAGAGATTCCTTAAAAAAAACAACTTTTTTTTTTTTTTTTTTTAAAAGAGGAGGATTTGAAAGATTATCTTAAAAAAGAAACCGCTTTAGATAGTAATTGACTAGCGGACAGGTCTTAGCCCTGAGCATCCTGTGAAAACCATAGGCCAACACAGTCAAGGTTCTAAGCAGTCGCGGGCAGCTGGTCATGTTCTGTTAATAAGCACACCTAACTGGTATCTCGAAAAGTGTCCTTTACGAGAAGTCTTCCCCTCCCCGCCCACTGAGGTTTAAAGGGACCTCTCCTTTCTGAAAGCCCGAGATTACCGAGCGACTACCATCAAAGCAGCCCCCGCCCCATCGCTGTTCTGCGTTTCTTCCTCAGACCTAGCTATCCGTCCTGCCGAGCGAGTCCCCCTGCCTCACTGCTGTCCCGGTCTCTTATGTGCCCTTTCAAAGGCAAGAGCGCTCTCAGCTTTTACCCCTAACCAGCTCCTTCTGATGCGTGGCGGCTTTAGCCCCGGAGCGAGAGGCCGAGAATTGCCCAAACTCCGGAAATCCTGGGAAGCCAAGGGTGGGAAGCGGGAGGTGGCTGGGAGGTGGCGCGGCTGGAAAGCCCCCGATGGACCGGGTGTTGTTATAGGACCTGGGCGATCCTCTGTGGCTGCCACTTTTCCCAAGAACGATCCCCAGACCTTAGTCCGGCGCCGCTCCCGCCCACACCTCCAGGTGTGCATTCCCCGCCCTTGATTACTCTCCTAAAACTGATAGTTTGCACTTGCAAAGTTTCACTGGGAAAGCGGAAGAGAAACGTGTAACCCTGGCTGTGGAGAACTAAGGGAGCACAGTCACGCTTGTTTTGGTCTGCAGACCGAGTCAATGGACAACTCAGAAACAGAGACGTGTGCACCCTTCTAGCAGAAAAGTCAACTCTTGGTTTCTTTGCAGCCTCCAGTTAGAGGCTGTGCTGGGAGAAACTTGGTGTCTTCTGCGAAGTTGAGAAACTGAACTACGAGAAAGGCCCGACTTCAGGGGTTTTGCGGGCCCGCGATGTTTTCCAGAGCTTTTCGAGGGGGACGAGTAGAGCGACAAAATGAAAATGCACCGTGTGGGGGAGCCCACCCAGCCCAGCAAGCTGGCGGGCGCTGAGGTGAGCGCGGGAGGGGTAAGCATCCAAGCCGGCGGCCGCGGGTCTCCGCGGGTGGGTCACACGGGGCTGCGGAGGTGGGGAGGGGGGCGGTAAGATAGTGACGGGAGGCTTAGGTGCCCCTCCGCCCCCGCCCAGCCGTCGGGGCGGGGAGGTGGCAATGAATGGGGGAGGGGGCGCGCCGAGGGTCGGGGCTCCTGGGGGCGTCACACCAGGTGAGGAACGAGCCAGGGGGAGGGAGTCGGGGGTGCGGGACTTGCCGACTTGTGCTACGTGGAGCCGGCAGAAAAGAAGGCGGAGGAAGAAAGAAAGGAGGCTGGCGTCCGCGCCGCGGCTCCGGCCCTCCCCCGGCGCCCCCTCCCCCGCCGCCCCGGCCAGCGCGCCAAAGCGCGAGCAGGCGGCCCGAGCGGCGGCTGGCGCTCCCCGGGTTGCGACTCCCCCGCCCGCTGCGGAGCGCTGCCCGGATCTTGGGCGGCCTGGACGCCGGCGCCGCGGAGCCCTCCCCGGCTTCCCCGGGGCGGGGGGGTGGGCGCAGGGGGCGGCCCCGTTCCAGGAGACCGCCGAGGGGGCGGGCGGAGGGCCGGGCGCGGGGAGCGAGCGCGCTGCGGGAGGCCAGCCGGAGGGCAGCGGCGGGCGCAGGTAAAGGGGCGGGCGCGGCGCGGGGCGGGGGGACGGCGCCCCCTGGGCGCGGAGCCAGTGGCCGCCGCGTCGCTTGCGCCGCCGCACGGCGCGCTCGGCTCGCACTGTCCCGGGGCAGACAGGCTTTGTGGCTGTGCGTGCGAGTGTGCGAGCGAGTGTAAGTGTGCGCGCGCGCGCGCTCGCCTGTGTCGGCTGTGGGTGGGCGTGCGCGCTTGCGAGCTGGCCTGCAGGAGGCGAGGCTCTCGTGGCCTCCGCCGCCAACCAGTTGACCGAGCCCCGGGAGGGAAGTTGCCGCAGCCGCCTGGGCCGCCGGCCCTTCCGTCCCCCGGCCAGGTCAGTGCGCCCCGGGGCCCGCGCTTTGTGCGGCGTCTGCGGCCCGGACCCGCCCAAGTGACACGTAGGTGGCCTCGGGTTACCTGGGTCTGGGTGGGAGCGCGAGAAGGCTTGCAGGGGGTGGGGGGCTCGAAATTACCCCAAAGCCGGGTCCGGGTGGACGTGGAACGCCAGGGTTCCCCGCGCCCCGTAGCGCGGAGCTCCCGCACCACTTGCTTCTCACGGACGACTCCTTAGTCTCTCCCGAGCTGCGGACTTTCAGCTTAGTTTGTGTGCAGCCGCCTAACAAACACGCTTAGCAAGTAACTGGGAAATTGAAGGCAAGGGAGGGACCTGGCTTAGAGTTGGTAGTTTTGAAACCGACAGGCTCGTTTGGTTTGTGTAGGACTAGTTTGTTATGAATGGATTTAAATTTTATTCTTGTTTTTTCTTTGCTGCCATTTGGCCTTTGATTTGTAAGGGATGACGGCATCCAGGACTTGTTGCTGCCTTCGGTCTGGGGCCTGAGATTGTTGCTCTCTGTCGCTACTTCTCTTTCTTTTCTTGTTTGTTGAAATCTCTGGATTTTTCGTAAATGTGGGTTTTCAGCGAGGGCTTGCTTGTTAAAGTTTCACTGATTCCCATTGGAATAGGTGCATATTTGCAAATCTGAATATCGGAAACCTGTAACTGCAGTTATTAGGATAAAATCCTCTATTCCTTCAGGCTCTAACAGTCCTTGTTTTTCACCTATTTGCATAAGTGTTGTTTGCCCAGCGTAAGCATAACTGTGAAGCCAGTGGTCTGTGACTCAAAGCCTGCGATTCTGGTTAAAGGGAGACTGCACTGGGAAACCTTCTAAGTTCTCCTAAGAAGCGATTCACTTGTCAAATAGAAGAGTAAGCCCTAAGGAAAAAGGGTGTTTACTGGAGTTATAACTGTTTGGACTGAACTAAATTGCATACACACACACACACACACTCACTCACTCACTCACTCACTCTACCATCTAGTTGTTTCTGTCCTTGGTTCTCTAAATCTGGTAGGAGTGAGAAATTTGCCTCAGATGCAAAACTGTGAATAACGATTAGCACTGTAAGTATGTTAAGGCCGTATTTTACTTGACACCGTTTAATTTGAGGATAAAGAAGCTAAGTAACAGTGCGTAGGGGGAAGGCAGGGGCTAGAATGAAGAGTGGGTTGTTATAATCTGAGTCCGTATGCTCACCACGTCCCCTAGCGGTCCCACCTTAGCCAGTCAGGTCAGCTTGTTTTCATCTCGAGGTACTCATCTGGAAAATGGATGGATTTAATGATCTTTGCTGTTCTTTCCAGCTCCCCCAGGTAATTAGAACCTAGCGGTTGGTTATCCCATGGTAGAACAGTAGGAAGAGAGTAAAGTGTGAATGGGTTATTCCAGAAGGGAAGTGAGAGGGCAAGAGGGTCAAAGGTAGAAAAAAAAACTTGCAGTAGGAGATGCCTGGGGGGGGGGGGTAGAGGAAGAACCTTGACCTGGGGGTTGATTTTCCTTTATTTTTTATTTCCTCCTCCACAAGGGCATCAATAATACTCCTCACACCCCCTTAATCTTCCATTCTATTACAGTGAATGAACTTGTTTAGCCTTGAAAGTGATGTGGAGTGGGGGTAACCTCTGTCGTGGGACCTGACCAACTTCCCATTTGCATCAGTGTCTCTCAGGCTCAGCAGCTGCCCAGTGCTGTGGGCACTCAGAGGATCTCAGTATCCCTGTAAATGATGGGGAAAAATACAGAGATGGGAAGGGCAGCCCTTTCAACAGCTTATGTTTGGAAACTTCTATTTTTGTTTGAAGCTAATATTTACCAAACAGAAATTTCATTTAAAAAAAATTATACCATAGATTTTCAAGGCTTTACTGAATTGGTTCTATTAGACTGGGAAATTCAAAGAAAGTAAAACTCTTACTTGCTAAGTCTTTTTGATACATAATGACACTCAGCCTGAAGTTAGTGATTTTTAGGGCCAAGAATCTTATTTCAAATGCTAAGTAAGGAAAGTTGCAATCTGGGCAGAATACACTGTATCATTTTCACTGGGAAGCTCCAAGTGTTCAGCAAATAACAAGACTTAAAATTTAGTTTGAGGTCAAGATTTTAATATCTGTGCTTAATGTGTGGCTGGTCTTCCTTTAGTTTTTTTGGTACCCATATGCATACACACTTGAGGAGCATGATTTATTTTAAAAGTGAAGTGTGATGTAATAAAACTGGGAACATAGCTTTTGGTTTAAAGTCTCAAAGTTTGCTCTGGCCTTGTTAACTCAGCCTCATACTACTTGGTTTCTTGTTTTTACATATCATGTTACCCCCTCCCTCCCAAATCCCTATTGTGTTATTACGTAGGTATCTCGTGGAGAACTATGGATATCTTAGAAGGTTGGGAGAAAAGGAGAAAATCGTAATTAAGCAATTACTGAATTCCTCCTATAGAGGCGGACACAAAGATGCTAAAAAGAGCGGCAGTGCAGAGGGAAAACATGCAGCTAAGTTCAGTACATAGTAGCTGGATGGCATAACTAGGTGTCAGCTGTAGAATCCAAGAACCCTTGGCATGCTCGGGAATGGAAAATGAACTTCTGACTCTGGGGAAGACTTCACAGAAGGGCCTTGAAGGGTGAAAATGATGCGTCTCTTAAAAGATTAATGGTGGAGAATGAAGATGTAGTTGGGGTAATGAAGGCTGGAAAGGGACCAGGCGGTAAATTAGGGGGGACCTGGGATGTTATTTTAAGAAGTTGTGCTATGTGGGGTTGGGAAGGGCTAAGTATTAACCCCCAAAATGCAGGAAGACAATGGTAATGCCTATTGGGGCATCGTGAGGGGTGAAATGTGTGAAAGGACCGAGCTTTGATTCCTTTACATTTCGTTGTAATTCATGGCCAGTGAATGTTAGGGCACTGCTACCAGCTCATCCAGATTATATAAAAGTGATAAACGACACATAGTTTCCTCCTCCACGGTCCTCCCAAACTGATAGTGGTCTTTTGAGAAATTTCATTGAGCAGAAATTAATGATGCTTGTGAGGCCTTTTGAGCCTGTGAGTTAAAATCACTCGCCAGGCACAGAGCTGACCAAGAAAGCCTTTTGTTTTGTTTAGGGAAGGGCCTGTGAGTTAATGCTAATTTAAACATGACTCGGATGGCAACCAGCATTCTTGACCCTGTTTATCTTATACATAGTATTTAACTACAGCGGTTGAATATTTGTCGTACAGAAGAGAAAGAATTATTACTAGTTTTGAAATGGGGCTAATGCCTTTGTAAAGGGGAGGAGGAAATGATCCAGGGAGGAGGTTGGGGAGAGAGCACTACTTTGGGTACTGCAGCGAGGGCTGACCCAACCCTGAAAATCCTTTAATTGTAATTCCAATAGAAGTAGCTTAATGGTGTAGATGAATACTTCTTTAAGAACCTCCTTTCCGATCATCTGCTTTTTTTCCTCCCTGAATCTCTAGAGCTAAGGTGTCTAGTTTATAACCTCTCAGATAGGAAGAATCTCTGTGGGGTCCATCTGAGAGAGAGGCATTTGGCTGCTCTGTCGGTTTCTTCTCTTACCACGGTGCCTCCGTGTCGCAGGTGGGCGTGGACGGCTTTTCAGCTGTAGGTCACAGGTGGAGCTGGTCTGGCTAAGGCTTCTAATTGCCTTGAATCGAGATGCTGGGCTACCCAGGAGCCTTAATAAAAGATTAGGTCAGGGGCTTTTTACTATCTTCTGAGTACAATTTGAATGAAGGATCCTCCCACCAGTTTTATCTTTTGCAAGGGAACTTGGGTTTGACATGTTTAATTAGTTAATTTGAAGGAGCCCAGGGTTAGTATACTCTTGTTTCTTAGAAGGATACTTTTTTTTTGTTTCTTTGGTTTTTAGGGAGGGAGGTAAGAGAGGGTGGTGGTGATTGTGATTTTATTTAAATGCCCTGACATTTTTTCCTGCAGGTTGGTATGATTTCACAGTAGCATTGTTGTTACTGACTTATGGAGATTGGGCAAAGAAGATTGTCCTAATACTTTGATGTTAGCTCCTGTCATCCGATCGGTGCTATAGAGACTTTAACCTTGAAGTTCATGTAAAATTCAAATTTCTTTCAGAGATGAAAGAGGACTGCTGTACTGTGTGCATGGGTCTAGGTTATAATTTTTTTATTTTTATAGTACTGTTTTGGAAAAAGTGCTAGAAATGACAGGGCAGACTCTTAACTTTAGTCCAGTGCTGAAACAAACATGTACAGGCCTGAATGAGCTAGATCAGGCTGTGTTTGTTGTATTTAATATGGAGATAAGAGAAAAGAATTTCAAAACCAACCTCTTTCTCTAAAAAAGATAGTTTGACCCATAACACCTGGTCATGGGTCTCTTTGGGGGTTGAAACCGTTAAAGCGAATTTTGTTCATTATAACCATCAGAGGTGCCTATGCTTATGAAGGTTTAGGACTTACTACCGTAGAGAGTGCTACTGTGAACCATTTCTTTGTGGCAAGTTTCCCTTTATCCATTTTCTTAAATATCAAAACAATGGACTAGATTCGATTTCATGTAAATCCGTCCTCAGTTTTCTTTCTCTGTGTTTAAGTGTTTCTCCTTGACCAATCTTTAAGCTGCCTTCACTCTGAAATTCTGCCCTAACAGAAGGATATTCCTGGCTCTTTGGAAGGAGAAATGATTCAGGGGCAGAGGAGACAAGTTCTCTTCAACCCTAGCAGCACTCAAGTGACTGCCTGCTGTATAATAAGCATTGTGCTAGGAGTCCAGACAGGACTGCTCTCCTCCAGGAGGTGCAGACATGTTAACAGATTGGTGTAACAAGTGATTCAGTGTAGCAAGTGTGATGAGCGAGATGAGCCCGTGGCAGTATGGGAACACCAAGCAGAAACACCTTACCTTCAGGGGCGTGGTGGTGGTCAGGGTCAGGGAAGACTGCTGAAGGGTTAGGATTTGGAAGGACCCTAGGAGATAAATCAAGGAACCTAAAAGAGAAAAAAGGGATCAAGATAGAGGGAATCAAAAGGCTTTGTATTTGGGTAAGTCAATATTTCTCTCTTTTTGCATCTGTAAAATGGGAATAAGACCTGACATCTGCTTGCTAATTCTAGTTTTCATTTACTTGTTCCTTAATCTTTCATTTGTTCAGTGGTCTATAGATATTTGTTGCACACCTACCATATACTGGGAAACAGAAAACAAGGATGTTTTTTCATCTTTTCAGGGAGTTCTATCATTTTTTTTTTTTAAAGATTTTTTTTTTTTTAATTTATCTATTTGACAGAGAGAGATAGCGAGAGCAGGAACACAAGCAGGGGGAATGGGAGAGGAAGAAGCAGGCTTCCTGCTGAGCAGGGAACCTGATGTGGGGCTCAATCCTAGGACCCTGGGATCATGACCTGAGCCGAAGGCAGACGCTTAACAACTGAGCCACCCAGGTGCCCCTTCTATCATATTATTTTAATGGAAGTTCTTTTGAAATGCTTCAAATACGGAGCATGCTTATTGAATTACTCTTCCATTTGAGTCTCAGTGGCTTCAGGTAAGTTAGCCTTTCCCTCATAAACAGGAGAAGGAGACAGAGCCTGGTATTCTCATTGTCATTTGATAAACTTGAAATGTTTTGCCGAGATTTACCTGTTTGTGTCAGATCTAGAGACAGCTCTAGCTGTGTCTTACCTGTAACCTTGGCTTGCTTCCATCTCAATTTCAATATTTTTATGTTTTTGAGAGATTTTATTTATTTGAGAGAGAGCATGAGCAGGGGGGAGGGCAGAGGGAGAGGCAGAAGCAGACTCCCCGCTGAGTAGGGAGCCTGACATGGGGCTCGATCCCAGGACCCTGAGATCATGACCTGAGCCAAAGGCAGACGCTTAACCCACTGAGCCACCCAGGCGCCCTCATTTTGGATATTCTTAATTTTGACCCAACTTGTGTTTGAGTTTCTATATTCAGTTTATGATTTACTAGAATAATTCAAATCTAGTGTTCATTGGGGAGTCAGTTATTTTGAGGCCACACTATCTCTGTACTTTGCTGTTTCAGTTTATCTTGTTTAGATCACTGGGGAATGAACACAGTAGAAAGTGTTCTAACCAGAAGAAGGTAGCTGCATTCATTTATAAAAAGATGTGGATTTTGTAATGATTCAAACAATATAGAGGTGTCTAAAGTAAATGTAATAACCTCCCTCAGCCCCTTTAACCTTAAGCATGTGATGTAGCTCCTTTGTCAGCAATTTGTTACATAGCCTTCCATACTTGTACTTCTCGTACAGATCTACAAACTTGTTTGTGTATGTAGATATTTCCATGTGTGCGTGCAGGTCTGTTTATAGATACCCAAGGACCTGTGTGTATGTGTGTCTGTGGGTGCACACACTCGCTCCTGGCTCTGTTCTAGAGAGTCTGTTAGGAAGGCTGCCACGGTGGCTCAGACCTTTGAAGTCCCAGGAGCATGTGAATCTTCAGAAACAGACCTCCACGCACACATATAAATGGGACTTCTTGAATCGGTGCAGTATGGTATTACTCAGTGAGGTTTCTATCAGAGAGAGATGAATGTCTGGCTGTTATGAACAGGGAACAAGAAAACTATTTCCAGCTGTGTGACAACCGAGACAACAAATATCATTGCAGAGAATGTTATTCTCACAAGGACTGTGCTTCATCTGGGTCTCGGGTGAGGGGAGGAGGGGCCTTTCGGAGCACGTGTTTGGCATCTGCGAACCTTTTGTTAGGTGGAAAACAAGGCGTCTGGGGTAGGCCCGTCCAGCTCTCCAACAGAGAAGATAGGTGGAGTTCCTTATTCCAGGCAGGTTTCATGGTGCGAGTTTTAAGCGAGGAGCCCTCTTCCAAGGCCATAATCAGACGGTAAGGTGGAGGGCTCTCGCTAAGGGAGACTCACAGCTGAAACAGAATTGCCTTTTGTGAAGGGGCCGCTTTGCCATCTTGGGCTGTGATTTGTTGGAAGAGGGGTTATTGTCCTGTCCAGAAAATGAGGCATTCATTCTGTACTCAGTATTTATTGTAGTTCCATACAGAACTGCTTGCTGTCCTTGGAGTAGACACGGAGACCTAAAAGTTCAAAGGCTAGGGCAGGATAACTGACTTCCAAATTCGGCAGAATCTGGTTCCCTTGTCACTTTCTCTGAGCCCCAGTCAGTTCAGTTTCATGCGGCCGAAATCTTGGAGCACTTCTGTGGTGAAGTCCTTATGCTTGGCTCAGGACACTAAAATAAAATAATAATAATAAAGCCACCAAGAAAGTATGGTCGCTGCTCTCAAGTAGCTCATAAACATGGAAAGCCATGGAAATAAATGCCTGAGATCGGGCAGACAGTGATAAATATTTTAACAGAGTGCCATCTGAACATCTGAGGATGGAGAGAGCAACTCTGCCTTGGAGGTGAGGAAGGATTTGCAGCAGGATTCTGGCCTCCGTGCAGTTTGGCTGAGAAGCTCATTCCACATGGAAGCGTAGAAGGCGCAGGCGCTGCGGGTGAGTGACCGGTTAGGGTTTGTGGCAGAGTTAGGTAATGCTTCGGGTCAGTCTTGCAGTGCCAATAGGCAGAGCCATTGGGGACCAAACAAAGAAAAGGGCATGTCGATGCCATTAGCAGATGGGACATGACAGTATAAGAATTCTTCCAGTGAGGCATGTTGGTTTTAGGCAGAGATTTTCAGCTGGTGGCTGGAATTTGAATTTGAAGCTTGGCTGAGAGGTCAGAGCTTGGCAGTATTGGGGAGTAATTGTTATATTACAGAGTAAATACCAGTGAAATTTACAGGATAAGCTGAAGAGCACTTTTAGAGTGAGAAGAGTGGTATATATATTTTTTTAATATAAAAATATAAAAATTGGGCGCCTGGGTGGCTCAGTCGTTAAGCGTCTGCCTTCGGCTCAGGTCATGATCCCAGGGTCCTGGGATCGAGTCCCACATCGGGCTCCCTGCTCTGCGGGAAGCCTGCTTCTCCCTCTCCCACTCCCCCTGCTTGTGTTCCTGCTCTCGCTATGTCTCTCTCTGTCAAGAAAATAAATAAAATCTTTAAAAAAAAAAAAAAAAAAAAAAAAAAAAAAAAAAAAAAATAAAAATATAAAAATTCCCCTCCAGCTTTATTGAAGTATAATTGACAAATAAAACGGTAAGGTATTTAGTGTAAAATGTGATTTGATGTACATACACATTGTGAAAGGGACCCTCACCCTCAATATACTTGGTGTTTTAACAAGGACAAGATGTATTTTGATTCTTTAGGCTGTTTTTCTTTCTAGCAGGTGACTGAAATAGTCTTATAGGCTGTCACACATTCACTGAGCACCCACGATGGCTTTTCTTGATGAGGTGGTCCTGGGATGATACAAAGAGGATGGAGTTCCAGCTTGATGTTCCTTTGGGTGCATGAAAGCTCCTGAAACAATCCATTCCGGCAAACGAAAAGACAATTCTGAAACTAATTAGAAGGCTAGTGGTGGTTTGGGGGCTGAGAGGAGTTGCAAAATATAGTTTTAATTTACTGCAGGACTAACAGCAGTGAAAGTCCTATTACTGTCATTGCTACAATAAAAGAGAAGCTGAGAAACTTAGCAAAACTCTGGAAACCCCATTAGCGTAAAGACCAGATGTAGGAACCCCAACAGGTTTGTTGTGGGGATTTATAAAATCTGGTCTAGTACATGTAAGCTTCCATTGCCTGATGAAGGTAAAAGTAGGATACAGTATAACTTTGCTGTTTACTTGGTTTTTTTTTTTTTTTTTAAAAACTTTTCTAATTGTGTATTTCCATTTTGTATAATTACATTGGCATGGCTTCCTGCATGTGAGCTAGAACAAGGATAAATCTGTTCTTAGTCGTTTTCTCTCTAGGCCATTATGATTCTTTAAAATTACACTCTTTTCCATTTGATAATAAAAACAGTACGTGCTCATTTTAGAATTTGGAAAGTATAGGAGACTCAGCCATAGTGCTGCCCTTCAAGAATAACTTCCTCATTCCATTTTGGGATCATTTCTTGGAGTTTTTCAAATATTTGATCTTCCTGAATAGTCAGTAGCATTCTGTGTTGTTTCTTAAGTATACCTGCCATTAAAATATTCCATTCTTAATTTTCAGTGACAACATGGTAGTCACAATGTTTAATTAGTTCCCATCTCCGCTTGCTTCTTCTCTCTTTATTTTAAGGGTGTATGCTTCTCTGCCATCTTTCGGTGCTGGTGTTCCCAGAGCTCCAGCCTTGCTCTGGACAGTCTCCATGGGTGAGCTTATCTACACAGCAGACTGTGGTTCCCAGGCCTTTGCCATGGACTGTGGCTTCTCCCTAGAGTTCTCTGTTCCCTGGTATCCATATGCTTGCTCTCTTTCCATTTTTAGGTCTCAATTCAAATGCCACTTTGTTAGTGCAGCCTGCCCTAATGACTACATTTAAGATTGACCTTTCCCGTTTATCCGACATGCCTGATTTTTTTTTTTCCCTCCACTGTATTGTTTTTTGACTTTTGACTTTTGGCTTCTTAAACAAGGGAAAGTGATTTTTAAAATTTTTCTTAGTTACTGCTCTTTTCCCCATGCTTAGTACAGTCCCTTGCACATAGTAGAACTCAGATTTTCTGAAGAAAAAGTCTTTTGAAAGGACATTTTATGAATTAAAAATTAGTATACTGAGCATGTTATAATGCATAACCTGTGGTCTCGAGTGCTTGGGATTTACAATCTAGGGAAGGAGGCAGCCTTGAACAAGTAACTCACAGTGTGATTGGAATGATTGAGAAAAGCAGGGTGTCCTGGAAGAGTGGAGTAGGGAGACCAGCTTTGGGAGGGTGGGAAGAGTTTTTTGGAGAAAGTGGTATTTATACTGAGGCTGGAAAGATGAGTTGAATTAGTTCAGTGAAACTGGGAGGATGGAAGAGGAAACGAGACCTTGATACAGAAAAGGAAGGGGTAATTTGGGGAAAATGATGAGGAAAATCAAAAGTCTGGGCCTCATTTCTTGAGTTGAAATTAGGTCATTTGTTTTAAATGATGAAACTGCGTGAGGGTGGAGATTGATCAGCTTTGGCATTTTTGATATATAGTACTTCATTCCAACAAGTTTGAATTATTTTTGCTAATTTTGCCAGTCATTGAGGGAGAAGGAGTTTTCAGTCTAAAAGTAGCAATGTTTTTAATGGACCTAGCTTAAATTCTGTTTTGTGCAAGAAAAATGCTGTGAAAATGTAAAACAATACAGGCAAAGTAAACATTCTTGTTAATACCTGACTTCATCGGGAATGCTATTGGTGGTTCCCTATGATGTGGCCGATTATTGCTTTATCGCACACATGTAATCTTTTGCATAAACTTCCTTTATCATAGTAACTAAGTGAGGTTTGTACAGTTTGTCTTTCTGGTCAGTTGCGGGTTTTGTGTTGTGATGCTTGAAAAGAGCAGGATTTTCTCTACGTGACAAGTACAGATAGGTTTATTAATTCAGCCACTATAATAATATTCTCATTTTCTCTGCCCTGGTTCTGTCATAGACTGATAATGGTCCTTCAGTCTCTGTCTACAAATGGGCTTTTGTCAGTTTCTTTATAGCACTTTCTGTGTGTCAGCGTAATATTAAATAAAGATTCCTGTTGGGCCTTTATTATGTGTTTATTAATGTAAAATAATCCTCTGCATTCGGAACCACACCCTACTTTTTTCCTGAGATTAATATTGCCAATCTGCTTTTTTGTCTTTGTCTGAAAAGACTTCACTCGTGCTTTCTGATTTTCAACTTCCAGTGTCCTTTTATTTTATATTTTTTTGCCTATAAACATTTATTTATTTATTTTAAGGATTTTATTTATTTGACAGAGAGAGAGAGCACAAGCAGGGGGAGCAGCAGAGAGAGAGGGAGAAGCAGGCTCCCCGCTGAGCAGGGAGCCCGATGCAGGGCTTGATCCCAGGGCCCTGAGATCATGACCTGAGCCAAAGGCAGCCGCTTAACTGACTGAGCCACCCAGGTGCCCTGCCTATAAACAGTTAGTTGGATTTTGTTTTAGCATACCTCTTAAAGGAAACGTATGGCTTTTACGTTTATTGTTACAACCCACATGTTTGAACCTCATTCTTACCCTTAAGTTTTCTCTTTGTTATGAAAGGTACCATAGCCTTGAGTAAAAAGTACTGGCTTGCCTTTTTCCATCAATATTTCGCCGTATGGGCTTACATAAATTACATAATGTCTTTAAGCCTACAGATTTCTATTTGTAAAGAAACAACACACAAACACACACAAATCCTGAATTAATGGTTTAAAAATGTTTGGCACACTGAATGCGTTAGCTTTTACTATTTTCATTGTTGATAGATTCAGTCATGTGAAATTGTTGGTAGTTGGTTGCTCTTGACCTATAAAAATGGCAGGTTTTGTATGGGTCAATCTAATATGCTTCCTGCCTTTTTTTCCTCTTTCTGTGCCTTGTTCAGTACATCCATAGTATTTTGAAGTGGTCAAGTCTAGTTTTCAATTTTACAAGTGATTGCCTTTGTTTTCCAAATACATTCCTAAACCTGGGTTTCTCTGGTTCTCAAAGTCAAAGAACTAAATTACTTTGATCCCACTCCTCTGCACCACAAAGAATTTAGTATGCCTTAATTATTCTTGCCTTCTTTCCCCTTCCCAATTTCCATTATACATTTAATACCTAAATTTATACATGTTTTACCTCCGAAATTGTAAGTATAGACTTCAGATTTTTGTCTTCTATTCTGTAATAAAATCTGCCACTATATTTTGTATGTGTCTGTTTTGACCCTCATTAGCTCTTGTGGCACCAGGCCCCTTGCTTTAGCTGGCTCGAAAGGTATCTCCTGCGTAGTTGGGGGATTTCTTCATATTTATCCGGCCAATGGCATCTTATGCATTCCTGAGTTAGACTCAGGACTTTTCCTACATTCATCAGAGCATCTGTCTTGTTGAAGTTCAAAAGATGCAGTGTGCATCTTTCAGATTTATGTGGTCTAAGAATGTGCTGCATATCCATCTTTCAAAGAGTGTAGTGGAAATAATGGCTTGATTTTGGCTTCCCCCCCACCTCTTTCTAGTACCGTTGCTGATCTTTGCTGTTTGGTGCACCTTCTTGAGCATTTTAATGGGAAGTTGGGAGGAGTTGTATTGGGATATCTGGTTTAGTGGCTTTCAACATGTTTTTTTTTTTTTTTTTTTGACCGTGCCCCAAGGTTAGCAATGGTTATATAAGTGAATAAAACAAGTTTCATGCAGCTTAACTACAAACAGAAAACTATAACATTTTTTGTTCCTATGTTTTCTATTATGGTCTGTTCATTTTCATTAAAAAATGCTGGTCATAACTCAGAAATTTTGAAAACAGTGATCTGGTGTGTTGCTGTTCTATGTGGAATTAGGGCCATTCACTATTCAACATGTCTTTATTATGTACAATACCAGTTCCTGTGCTGGTAGCTGGGAATGGAGTGGTACATAAAGTAGTCATTATCACTGGAGGCATGAAGCATGGAGTCCGGTGGGAAGGGGGATACTGACCAAATCATCACTCAAATATATACTTACAAAATATGAGTATTAGAAGGGAAGAAGAACAGGGAGTTTCAAAACAGATTAAATGGAGAACCTTATCTGACTTTGGGGTGAGTCAGGGTTTTCCTGGGGAAGTGACATTTGATTAGATCCGCAGAATGAGAAGGGGTTAACTGCAGGGCTGAGGTGGGTTGTGTGAACATGGGACTGTAGAGTCATGGAAGAATTGAGTAATAGAAGCGAAATAGAGTACTAGAAGTGAATGACGGATGGAAGGCGGGCCTTTTGGTCTGATGAGTTGGCAATTTTTTGTGATGCATAGTCGGCCTTCCTATTTGTGACTTTCCTTCCCCCACTTAACAAAATTCAGGTAGGAATAGAAAGGATATTTTTGGGAGGTAGGTGTAGGTGTATGTTTTGAAGCAGTTTTATATTATAGCAATTTTGTGGCTTGCTCTGCTTTAGGAACTGTATAAAGCTCTGCCTGGATATGTAGATGTAGTTTTGGTTGGATTAAAAAAAATACTCATATAGTGTTGTTACCAATTTAGTAACTACGCATAATTTGGAAGAAAGTAAAACACGGAAATTAAGTTTTGGTGAGTGAGGACCAGGTGATTGGGTGGATGTTTCATAGCTTCTCAGTGGCTTTTTTGTTTCCAATAATGGAATTAGGAATTATTACTGTGAGGATTTTTTTTTTATTTTGCCATAGTAGGATTTTTAGGGTTCTCCCGTCACTTTTTCTAAAGCTGTGTGAAGAGGTTTTTTTTTTTTTTTTTTAATATTTTATTTATTTATTTATTTGAGAGAGAGAATGAGAGAGCATGAGATGGGGGAGGGTCAGAGGGAGAAGCAGACTCCCTGCTGGGCAGGGAGCCCGATGCGGGACTCGATCCTGGGACTCCAGGATCATGACCTGAGCCGAAGGCAGTCGCTTAACCAACTGAGCCACCCAGGCGCCCCTGTGTGAAGAGTTTTTTTAAAAATATATTTTAAATTGGAAATTCATAAAGTAAATTTGAAACTGAATGAGACAGATGCGAGATCGGGAGTCAAGTGCCAGTTTTGTCACCAGTGTCCGTGGGCCTTTGATCGTACCCATGCTTTCCAGGCCTTCAGGTCGTTGTCTTAAAAGAGGGCTTGGTCAGACTAAGACAAGTACCATATGATTTCACTCAGAAGCAGAATCTAAAAAACAAATGAACAAAAGAATCGGACCTATAAATTCAGAGAACAAACTGATGGTTGCCAGAGAGGAGGAGGTGGGGGGATGGGCAAAGTGAGTAAAGGGGATGGGTGGGTGGGAGATACGGGCTTCCAGTTGTGGAATGAGTAAGTCATGGGAATAAAAGGTCCAGCATAGGGAATATAGTCAATGATACTGGAATAGCGTTGTGTGGTGCCCGATGGTAGCTACTCTTGTGAGCAGAGCAGAACCTAGAGAGAAGTTGAATTACTATGTCGTACACGCGAAACTAATGTAACATTGTCCACTGTACTCAAGTAAAAAAATAAAAATAGAGGACTTAGAATCAGTTTGCACTAATCATTCTCATTCGGTGACTCTGTACTTTTTATTTTCAACTTTGCTCTGGCTGTTTAATGTTCAAAGAACATTGAGCTAATTTAGTCTGACAAGCTCAAGCTAAATGTGGGAGAACTCCAGGTATTTACGTCCTTATGTGTATTGTAAGGCCAGGCTCATTGGATGACACATCTAGTGCTTTTCTCGGCAACATGGATGGGTGGGCAAAGATTAGGACTTTCCTGGGCAGATCCTTACGGCTTTACCATCCTGGTTTGCAGTTTGCCCATACTTGAAATTTTTTTTTTTTTTAACCTTTGAGAGTCTCTGAAGATGAAAAATCATCTTCATTCAGTTTATTTTCTGAGTATTTGCTTTGGGGGAAATGTGCAGTATCTAAGTTATATATAATCCACATTTTATAAAAACCAATTGAACAGTGAGTGATGTTATTTCAAAGAGACTTAAGGGCTAAGGAATCACATGGAGGACTAATTCAGTTTTAATGACTATTCCAAGTTTAAGGAATATTTGATAAAGAATGGGTCTTATATGGAACAGAAGAAAAATACTTGACTCCATTTTTCTTACACACACATTAAATTAGTTGATTAAAGTGGATTTTTTGGTAATTTCAAAATTTTAAGTCACTATTTTACTTAGGAGCGCTTTATTTCACTTGCTCTTATTTTTGAGTAAAATATACTTGAGGAAAAACAAGATGCATGCTTTTTCTGTTTGAGCTTTATCTAATTCCTCATTCATAGTATTTATTCAAGAAGTTCAGGTAGCTGTGGGTATTTTACTTAGTGTGTTTTGGTGCTGATTCATCAGCTCATATTCCTTTATTTGCTGTTGAATTATCTTCTCTTTAAGCTCATACTGTATGGAAACCTGGCCAGGACCTCAGGGCTCCTGATGTGGGACGAGGCAGGGGCAGGTTGTGTAGCTGGTGGTTGGGATCCAGGTTGGGCATAAATCCAGGCAGGTAATAGGCACAGGTATTGCTTAAGGCTAGTACTGGAAATAAGTGAATCAGAAGGGTTTGGAGTTATGGAGTTAGGTTAAGTTCAAGGCAGACAAAGCTAGAAAGAGGCACAGAGTGTTCTCATGCACTGCCCAGTGTTCTCAGGAAAGGCATCCTGGATAGCTCTAGGAGAAAAGTTGTGTAGACAGAAATCTAAAACGCCCTGGAGGAATTTTATCTTCAGAGTTAGGAGCATCACTTGAACATCTCTGCTTGTTCAAGGGAATGTCAACCCTCAAGCAGGACTTTGTCATCATGACCTTGGGAAATGGAATCTTGGCAACTCTTCAAGCATTTGGCCACCTCAAAGTGGAGTACCACAAATCACAAATTCTTATCTGATTCAGGGATTAGGAACCTTGTTAAATACCTTCTCTAGTAGCAAGAATCAGCTCAGGTTTCATGTCTAAGTATATTATTCCTGTAATAGTTACTGTAAAACATACTTAACATTCCATTAATTTTGGGAAAAAAGTTTTAAACGTGCCCATTGCTGTTATGGCAGAGGTTAGTGGACTACTTGGGGCTAATTCTAATACAGGGAGAATGCACTGACCTAATCATTTACTTACCTAGGTCCTTTCCTTTTTTCATCCCATTTTGATGGTGGAATAACTCAGCTAGTAATTTTTCAGTAAACATATCTTAAGGTATTTAAAACTGTTCAACTCCTTTAAAAAATGTTTTTATATAAAAACACTGATTAGAATATTCTTTAAAATGCTTAAAGGGGCGCCTGGGTGGCTCAGTTGGTTAAGCGACTGCCTTCGGCTCAGGTCATGATCCTGGAGTCCCAGGATCGAGTCCCGCATCGGACTCCCTGCTCAGCAGGGAGTCTGCTTCTCCCTCTGATCCTCCCATCTCTCATGCTCTCTCTCAAATAAAGAAATAAAATCTTTAAAAAAAAAAAAAAATAAATAAATAAATAAAATGCTTAAAAATTTTCTGAAACCAGACATTATGAAACCACTGCATTATGGCAATATTTAAATAAACAAACCCACTCATGTTTGCAGTTCCCTAATGTAGTATATTTTTCATTTAATCATGTTAATTTTATGGCCTATTTCCACTGTGGTCTATTTTATGGTCCACTTCTACCTAGAGTTAACAAATGTGTTTTTGTTTCTGTTCACCATTTTCTTTTTTAAAAAAGTTAATTAATTTTTTTAAATTCAAGTATAATAAACATACAGTGTTATATTAGTTTCAGGTATACAATATAATGATTCAACAATTCTCTGCATAACTCAGTGCTCATCACAATAAGTGTACTCTTAATCCCCTTCACCGATTTCACCCATCCCCCCACCTACCTCCCCTTTGGCAAACACCAGTTCTCTATATTCAAGAGTCTGTTTTTTTGTCTCTTTGTTTTGTTTTTTTTTTAATTCCACGTAGGAGTGAAATCATGTGATCATCTTACTGACTTATTTCACATAGCATTATACCCTCTAGATTGATCCATGTTGTTGTAAATGGCAAGATTTCATTCTTTTTTGTGGCTGAGTGATACTCCATTTGTGTGTGTGTGTGTGTGTGTGTGTGTACACACACCACATCTTCATTCATCTATGTATGGACACTTGGGTTGCTTCCATATCGTGACTATTGTAAATAATGCTGCAGTAAACATAGGGATGCATCTATCTTTTTGAATTTGTGTTTTTGTTTTCTTTGGGTAAATGCCCAGTAGAATTACTGGATCATAAGGTAGCTCTATTTTTAATTTTTTGAGGAACGTCATACTGTTTTCCACAGTGGCTGCACCAATTTGCATTCCCACCAGCAGTGCATGAGGGTTCCTTTTTCTCCAGAGCCTTGCCAACACTGTTATTTCTTGTGTTCTCAATTTTAGCCATCCAGACAAGTGTGAGGTGATATTTCATTATACTTTTGATTTGCATTTCTCTGATGATGAGTGCTGTTGAGCATCTTTTCATGTGTCTGTTGCCCATCTTTATTCTTTGGGAAAATGTCTATTCATATCTTCTGCCTATTTTTAAATTGGATTACTTGTTTTTTTGGTGTTGAGTTGTGTAAGTTATTTATATAGTTTGGATACTAACCCTTTATCAGATACGTCTTTTGTAAATATCTTCTCCCATTCAGTAGATTGGCTTTTGTTTTGTTGATTGTTTCCTTAGCTGTGCAGAAGCTTTTTTATTTTGATGAGTCCCAATAGTTTAATTTTGCTTTTGTTTCCCCTGGCTCAGGAGACATAGCTAGAGAAATGTTTCTATGACTGATGTTAAAGAGATTACTGCCCATGTTTCCTCTAGGAACTTTATGGTTTCAGGTCTCACATTTTAGGTCTTTATTTTGAGTTTATTTTATGTATGCTGTAAGAAAGTGGTCCAGTTTTGTTCTTTTGCATGTAGCTGTACGGTTTTCCCAATACCATTTGTTGAAGAGACCGTCTTTTCCCCATTGTACATTCTTGCCTCCTTTGTTGTAGATTCATTGACCATGTAAGCATGGGTTTATTTGTGGGCTATTTTATTCTATTGATCTGTGTGTCTATTTTTGTGCCTCTGCTGACCATTTTCTATTTACTGTTAGATGTGACCGTATTGTCTGAATCATTGTATTTTTTAATAGCCTAATAGTAATCCGTTTGGATTAAGTTGTTAAACTGTGTTCATTTGACCATTGTCCTATTTTTGGACATTTAGTTTTCTCATTTCTTTGCTATTTTAAAAAACACTGCACCCAATGGCTTCTTATGTTATTTTCTGAGACTAATGAAGAGTGGGATCACTAATTTGAGAGTAATAACCTATGATTTCCAAGTATATTAAAAAAGGTTTTCTAAATAAACTTATAAATTACACAAGTAATATGTGTTCATGGTAGATATAAAAAAAATATATAAAGGTAAAAACTAGCTACAGTTACCACCTGGAGATAGCAATTGTCAACTTTTTATGAGATATTTTCTT
Organism: Halichoerus grypus; assembly: GCF_964656455.1. Classification (NCBI taxonomy): domain Eukaryota; kingdom Metazoa; phylum Chordata; class Mammalia; order Carnivora; family Phocidae; genus Halichoerus; species Halichoerus grypus. Next base: position 72,387,243 of record NC_135725.1, on the reverse strand, counting down.
CTAATCTCTTGGTACATTTTATAGGGTCAGAATCTTATTGGGTACAATGAATATCATGTCCTTTGTCTTAATAGTATATCCTAATTAAAGGTGACCTTAATTCCAGCAGTAGATCTACCTCACTTCAGTGAACACCTTTTTGTGCAAGGCTTTTTCTGCATTTTAGATCATTTTTTTTAAGACTTATTTATTTATTTAAATATATATTTTTTAAAGATTTATTTATTTATTTATTTGAGAGAGCGAGAATGAGAGAGAGAGAGAGAGTACATGAGAGGGGGGAGGGTCAGAGGGAGAAGCAGGCTCCCTGCAGAGCAGGGAGCCCGATGCGGAACTCGATCCCGGGACTCCAGGATCATGACCTGAGCTGAAAGCAGTTGCCCAACCAACAGAGCCACCCAGGCGCCCAAGACTTATTTATTTTTTTAGGGAGAGATCACGCACGTGCACAGGGGAGGGGGGCAGAGGGAAAGAGGGAGAGAAGCAGACTCCGTGCTGAGCATGGAACCCCACGCAGGGCTTGATCTCAAGACCCTGAGATTGAACCTGAGCATAAACCAAGAGTCAGAGCCTTAACTGACTACGCCACCCAGGCACCCCTCAGATGATTTCTTTAGAGTAGATTCCTAGTTACAGTCTTAACTGCCTCAAAAAGTAGGGATGATTTTTATGACTAGTGATGAGAAATGATTAAATTGCTTTCCAAAACAATGATAACACTTCACACTACTACCAGGTGAATTTCAGAAAAATTTAAAGATTGAAATTTGTGTAAATGTGGATTTGTAGAACTTGGGAAATGATCAGAGCAACAAGCTTTAATAATTATCAGTCCTGGATGATACTGAGTGGAACTGATCTGACCTCACTAGTGGATATACTTCTCTCCTTTGTGGTGATATTTTCACTCCCCCCTCAGTTTTATATTCTAACAGAGAACATCTTCTTGGGGTTTCCCTTGGTCCTGTACCCTTCGATGCACAGATTTTAATATGCCATAAAATATTTTGTTTTAACTGCATTCACTGTATCAGCTGATTGTGGAATATTCCTGGTTAATAGGCTTCTACAAAAGAACTGGTTAACTACTAGCAAATGGAACAAATATTCTAAAAATGGATAGCAAGTAACTAAAAGTTATGTAGTATTTATACCTGTACTTGTTTACTGTGTTTTCCAAACTCGTCCCCATGATGCCTTCCAGACACCATTGGTATTAAGGACAGAGGCCACATTTATTCTTCTGAGGAAATTAAATGACCTTCCTTAAGAAGGAGGTAGTTTACCATTTCATTCATAACTGGAAGTAATCACATGTGATGTAATTCAATTTGACAATAAATGATTGCTTATTAGACTCTAGAGATACAAAATGAGTGAGAGGAAGGCCTTGTCTTTAAAATCTGACCAACGGTAGAGGTGGGAACTAACTGAAAATACTGTGTTAGTTGTGCATTTCCCTCCTGAAGAAAAATAAGTTTAATATGCACAGGAAGGAAATGCAAAGAGAAAAAGAGTGTGAGTTTAAGCAAAGATCAAGATGGAGGGTCCCTACCCACGTTATTAGGAAAGGACCTCACATTTCACTCTTCTTCCTAATAGTTGACACGAAGAGGGGACATGATCAGCTCTACGATCCGGACACCTGTGAGCATCAGGACTAAAGAGAGGGCACAACTGTTCATGGCCCTGGGAGGAGAGAAGATTTTATTTATGGTTCTTGAAACATGAGATATGTTAGTATAATTAACAATGTCTCCAAGCACAATCTTTATAATGAATATAACAGTGGAGTTCAAAAAATAGTGTTGCTCAATATGGGTCAAGGGCGTAATGCCAAAGCTTATCTCAGAAGAGCAATTCTGTGGGAGTCAAAGCAAGATAGTTCAGACAAGTAGCCCTTTGCTGGTGTGGCTCTGTCCGAGGATAGACCTTCCATGTTCCTTGTGGAACAGTGGGCTCTGTACCTTTCAAGATATTGCCTGTGTATGTTATTTCTCACAAAATATTTTTGGTAAAAATTGAGTAACAGTTGAGTTCAACTTAACACTGCATCCTTTCCTTGTAATTGGCGAAGTGTGTATCTGTGTGCTTTAAGCGTCAGTCCCATTGAGGGTAGCATGAACATGGATCAGTCTATGAACCACAGGTAGTCAGGCTATGAAAATGCCCACAGGCGTGTTCTGTAGCTTTTTCTCCTCAAGAAGCAGAAGGAAGAGAAACGAAGGCCCTGACATTGTGTGCCTTTGGCTAAATGAACTTGGCTCCCTCTGCATTTTATTTAGTGCAAGGTTTTAAAATGTATGACAGCGAGCAGTCATTATGATTGGTTTTAGTGCAAGCATGGTGTCTGTATCATGCACATTTAAGATGTGTTTTTGCTAGATACTTCATTGATTTATGATACCTGGTTGGTCCTGTGGGTATTTGTGTTGGTGACACCTGCCAAAGTATGGTCACGGTGTAATGTGAAGAATGTATAAATTCCAGAGGCAGCAAAGAACAGGTAGTAATTAATCTGGGTGGGGAGGAGGTTCGTAAAAGGTTTCATTGAGAAGTGATTCTGAGCCTGAGACTGGAAGGATGACGTAGGTGTTTGCCATAGAGTTTGGACAAGGGAGGCTCTTCCCCTCCTTGAGCCAAGTGAATGTGTACAGACGTTGCCTGGATCAGCATTATGTGTTAGGGAAGTTCTAGGTGGATCCAAAGTGAGGGAGCTTAACGAGCAAAGGAGGTTATGGCTGAAGCAGGAAGGAGTTGGAAGACTCTGTATGCTCTTCTCCAGGAGGTCTGACTTGAGGCAGTAGGGAACTGTGGAAGGGCTTGAAACAGCATTGGCCTGGTAGATTTCTGTCTCAGGAAGATGATTCTCCACACAGCCAAGTGAAATGGGAGGTGGAAGCGACTGGAATATCCTAGGCGGGGGATAATGAGAGCCTGAATTAAGGCAGTGATAGTGGGTTTGGAGGGAAGGAGGCAGAGGTGAAAGATATTTAGGAGGATGAGGAGTAATAATGGAATCACCAAACATTCACCAAGATAGAGATGTCAGAGAGAATAGGGAGGGCATGGAAAGTGTATGAGTTTGCTAGGGCTGCCATAACAAAATACCACAGACTGGGTGGCTTAAACAGTGGAAATTTTTCTCACAATTGTGGAGGCTGGAAGTCCCAAGACCAAGGTATTGGAGGGTTGGTTTCTTCTGAGACATCTCTTCTTGGCTTGTAGATGATCTCTCCCTGTATCTTCACATCTTTCCTCTGTGTGTACACGTACAAATTTCCTTTTCTTGTAAAGACACTTGACATATTGGAGTAGGGCACACCCTGATGACCTCATTTTAACTTAATTAACCCTTTAAGGACCCCATGTCCAAATAAGGGGAGATTTTGAGGTACTAGGGGTTGGGACTTCAACATATTAATCTTTGGGGGATACAGTTCAGCTCTTAACAGGGAAGCTACCTGGTGATTCTAGTGTGCATCCAGGTTTGAAGAGGGGTGGTCTAGGCTGTGTGTGGTGGGTAAGCCAGAGAAGATATGTGAAAAAATGGCCCAGATTATTCAAGTGATGGGCAGTAGGGAAGAGCAGAAGAGGAAGGGAAGAACTTAAAGGGGGTTCTTGCCTGATGCCTACTGATTTCTCCATGATGGATGTGAAAGTTATGGAGCTTCTTTGGAAGGATTAAAGGCTTAGAAGAAACACCATGAGAAATGGAAGAGAGCAGAGAGAAGTGACAGCATTAACGGCTGTTGTTGTGGGCTCTGCTGAGATTAGAATACATCTTCATCTTGTCCTTCAGTTTTCTCCATGGGACCTCTGGAGGCTGTGAGTGGGAGCAGAACAGGCAGTTTGGAGTTTAATCAGAATTGGGTGTTAAAGGGCAGAAAGGAGCCTGAGAGGTAGCAGGTTGGTGTGTGGAGAGCTCAGGGGGTAGGCCGTGGCATTTTGATTGGACAGGGCTGATGAGCCGGGGAAACAGGGGTGGGAAGCTGGGAACTTGACATCCAAGGGCAGATATATTATATGTGAGTGAAAACAGCTGTATGAATGTCCAGTTCCAGTTAGAAAGGGGGATTTTGAAGTGTCATGGGGTGATTCTGAGTAATGAGGGGTCTAAGCAGAGAGGTCAGACTTTTGAATATGTTGAAATTGCCCTTGATAAAGATTTGCTTGATGACTGCGTTGTTTCGAAGAGGGAATGGAGGGCCGAGGGATTTCGTAGATAATCTTTTTTTTTTTTTTTTTTTTAGATTTTATTTATTTGACAGAGAGAGAGATAGCGAGAGCAGGAACACAAGCAGGGGGAGTGGGAGAGGGAGGAGCAGGCTTCCCGCTGAGCAGGGAGCCCGATGTGGGACTCGATCCCGGGACCCCGGGATCATGACCTGAGCCGAAGGCAGACGCTTAACGACTGAGCCACCCAGGCGCCCAGTAGATAATCTTTAAGGTCCCTTCCAGTCTCCTGATTTAACAGAATGTCATTTTTTGGGTCACTACTTGTTTTTTTCCTTTCCTTTGTTACTTTGGAATTGGAGCAATCTAGAAAGCAACCGTATGACAATTCCATTTTTATTGATACCCTTGCAATTGTAAATGTTTGACAGATTATGGAATCCACTACTGCTTGGTTCATAGAGTTCACACAGGGTGAAGAAGTACATTGGTCAGAAAATGTCTCCACCAAACTGCTGGCTTTTGAGGCCTATCATGGGCAATTATAACAGGAAAGAGAGGAGTTACTGAAATTCTTTTTAAGGTAACATTAATTAGATTCATCTTTTACCACATGGTAAGGATCATCGTTACTACACTTACCATTTTGGGTTTGGATTTTAGCCCCCTTTATTGTGGATTTGTTGGTCCTGGGCATTTTCAGATTTAGTTTTGTGGTAGGATGTTTTGTCTGCAGTTTGCATCTGTATTTGGCAGGAGAATGAAGTGTATTTTGAAAAACTAGGACCCAAAACAACAGAAAGAATTGTGACGGGCACAGTTTGTGTTCAGGATTAGGATTTCTCCTTGATATTTGAAGAAATAACTTTGATCCTCATCCCTGCATGTAAAAGTGACTCTTGGATTTTGGTTCTTGTTGCTGCAAACACAGACTTTGATTTTGAGTTTGCTTACCTGGGGATGAATGTTTTCTAAATCGCATAAAGCTTCGTTTGAATATGGGAGAACTCGACAACATTCTAAGAGTGCAACAACAGAACCTTCACAAAGCCACAGGCTGAATCCAACTGGTGTGTCCTGTAGAGTCACAGGAATTCCCCTTCTCTGTTGCTTGGGATTTCCTTCCTTCTCTCCTCTTTTGGCAGGTTCCTCCACATTGAACGGTTTCTCAGCTTTGTACCACTTACCTCCAAGGATCAACCATGAATAATTGCTTTAGGCTGTTTCCCCAAATTTAGCCCCATCCAATACTCAGGCCCCTCTCCTCTTCCTCCTAGTACTACATCCCAGATAACTGTTCTTTTTTAGGGACAAGCTTGGACGGAACTGAAAGAAGTGATTACCATTATTTGGTTCGAATCCCAGTTGAGCCATCAATTGAAACCAAGTTAGATGGTACTGGTCATTTCATTTCTGCCTTTGTGGACTGCCAGGAGATGGAGGGAGAGGGCGAGGGAGAATTGTGTGTGGTAAAGCAACAGCAATTTAGCAGTCATGGGGTAGGCCACTGGTGCTCCCTTGTTCCTGTGTGTCACAATCACCAGAGTATATTGAAAATTCAAAGTCCCAGGCCCTCTCACAGTGGTTCTGATTCATGCAACTTGGGAAGGATCCAGGACTTTGCTTTTTTCTTTTTTTTTTTTTAAAGATTTTATTTATTTATTTGACAGAGACACAGCGAGAGAGGGAACACAAGCAGGGGGAGTGGGAGAGGGAGAAGCAGGCTTCCCGCGGAGCAGGTAGCCCGATGCGGGGCTCGATCCCAGGACCCTGGGATCATGACCTGAGCCGAAGGCTGATGCTTGATGAGTGAGCCACCCAGGCACCCCAGGACTTTGCATTTTTAAGCAAACTCTCTTGGTGGACCACATTTTCTTTGAGAAACAGTGGATTTCAGAACTTCAATTTTTATAATTCTCCATTTCATAGTAGTAGCGTTTTCTGAATCGGGGCCCGTTTGAAATGGCTGTTATACCAAGTTGTAGACTTTCTTTCATTGCAGTGTGTTCTCTATACACCTCATAGATGAAAATTAACATGAGTGCAAATGAGAGGTTGGTTTCACCGTCTTTTGGCTTGGGCAGAACCATCCAGCAAGGGTACTGTACTGTCAGGTGTTTTTGAGAATAGCTGTGCTCTGAGTGGAGAGTGGAAAGTTCTCTGAAGGATGTGTGAAATGCATTGTGAGAAATGATGAAAAGAAAGAAACGGGTGACCTGACCTCTATGTTCATCTGCCTGCTACACCTTAATCTGCCTGCTACACCTTCAAGTGTTTGAAGGATGAGATTCAGTTTAATCACAGAAGAGCAGCTGGGTCCCATGGATGGGCTTCTCAGTCAGGATGACATGAACTATATCTGAGAGAATTTTGAGGAAGCAACCTACTTGAGGACTTCATGGCTGGCCTTGGAAGGTAGTGAGCTTCCCATCATTGGAAGTTTCCAGCAGCTACTGGAGAATGTAGATAAGATTAAAGCATTGAATGAGAGGTAGAACTAGACTAGAAATTTCCTTCCATTTGGGAGATGCTATTAATTTTATGAACACATTTAAGGACACTATACAAGAATCCAGGGTTAAAGAAGACTAGGTAAACCATAGTTGGTTGATTGAGTATACATACACATACTTATGCACGCTAGTGATAAATGCCAGGCTCATTTGGGGTTGCCTTTGAAGTTTATTATTTGCAGGTGTAGAAGCTCTTCGTTTTTGCTTGTAATGTTTCTGGAAGCAGAGTGCTCTCTTGAACTGTCTTTGATGATTCGATGTTTATACATCAGGTCTGCTGTGAATTTGGAAAGTACTGCAGAATCACTCCTCTAGAGATCAGACGAAGACTGGATAGAATAAATTAAAAGTTTTGTTCTGAGACTTTGTATTCCTGTCCTTTGGTTAGGGATCTGCTTGTAGAAAGAGAGGGGGAGTCCTGACATTTTGTGTGAACTCAACCAGGCGATGTGAGGTTCTCCTGTCATTTGCTAATAATAATGCATATTTAAAGTCTCATGAAAGTATGTTGTTGCCTAGGGGCGCCTGGGTGGCTCAGTCGTTAAGCGTTTGCCTTCGGCTCAGGTCATGGTCCCAGGGTCCTGGGATCGAGCCCCGCATTGGGCTCCCTGCTCCGTGGGAAGCCTGCTTCACCCTCTCCCACTCCCCCTGCTTGTGTTCCCTCTCTCGCTGTGTCTCTCTCTGTCAAATAAATGAATAAAATCTTTAAAAAAAAAAAAGTATGCTGCCTATAGTCTGAATTTTTATTCCTGAATAGAGATTAAAATCTGGTTTTTAGGCTGAAGATACTCTATGCCAACGCACAAATCATGGATCTGTCAATTTTGAGGTCATTAAAGAGAAGTGGTAACCGCCACGCATTATTAGCTTTGCCCCTTTTCCTTGGTGACATTGGTCTTTTCTCCTTATGTTGAAAGGCCCTAGTCAATGTTGACTTTCCCCCTCTAAGTGCCAATAATTCTAAATTTTAATGTGTTTTAAGATAGGTGGTTTTAGTTCCTGTCTTATTTTCCTGGTTCTCTTGTTTGCACTGCTCTGATTCCCAAGACTCAAAATTGGGGCCACATGTGTGTCGACATTGAGAAACCCTGACTAGCCCTCTTGTTCTCTCCCTCCCCCTGACATTAATGCAAGAAGGAAGCTGCACCACCAGACACAGCGACTGCTAGCATTCTGTCATTTCTGCCTGTTACCCTCCTGTAGATCGCTTAGGAGATCACCTGTTTTTGTTGTGTGCTTTAGAATTTTAACATTTAAAGGCAGCAAGTCTCTGAAAACGTTGTATGTAAATGTGTGGATATGCTGCATGTTTGTTCTCAATTTTGATTGTTTTAAAAGGGTTTTTTTTTTTTTTACACAAAGTTCTACCCAGAATTCTAAGACCAGCTGACTCACCTGTGTATCCATATGCATATGTTAATTTTTTGTTGTTATTTTGTTTGTTTTGATTTTTTTCTGAATTTTGAAACAAATGGAAATGTATAAAATGTAAACGATAATAACAATAAAATAACAAATGAAAATTTGTAAAATGTAAAAATTATAAATCATGTAGTAACAGCATTTTTGTAAGGCCACTGTTAATGTTTTAAAATACCACCTCTTTCCTTCTGTATTTATACATATAATTTATCTATATTTATACATATAATTATTTGATCATGGATTAGAAACTATAGGTAAAAATCATTCAAATTCTTATAATCTAGAAATATTAGATGTTGACATTTTGGTATGTTTCTTCATATACTCGAATATATAAATATGTTCAGCATTGTTTTAAAAAGTTTTAGTAACTTCTTACAAAAGTGATACATATACAATTCAGAATCCCTGGAAAAGATTAAAAAGCATAAATCAAAAATTGACAAATATTTCCACTTAACAATAAGCATATACTAACCATTTTAAAAACCAGTTCTTCTATGTCTGTAAACCCACACTTCTTATAAAAATGACCCTAGAGCATAATATACTGCCTTTTTTTAAATTAGGAACATATCAAATATATATTTTTTTAATTTGAGAGAGAGAGCGCGCACATGAGCAAGGGGGAGGGACAGAAGGAGAGGGAGAAGCAGGCTCCCCGCTGAGCAGGGAGCCCGATGTGGAACTCGATCCCAGGACCCTGAGATCATGATCTGAGCCAAAGGCAGATGCTTAACCACTGAGCCACCCAGATGCCCCTCATATCAAACATTTTTGCATCAAAATATGCTGTATTTGTTTTGGTGTAGATTTCTGTTTGATTTTGCTGTTTCTTGAATCTGAGAATCATGTCTACCACCAAGTATAGGGCATTTTTGTCCATTATTTCTTTGTGTGTGTGTGTGTGTTTTTTTTTTTTTTTAAGATTTTTATTATTTGACAGAGACAGTGAGAGAGGGAACACAAGCAGGGGGAGTGGGAGAGGGAGAAGCAGGTTCCCCGCTGAGCAGGGAGCCCGATGCGGGGCTCGATCCCAGGACCCTGGAATCATGACCTGAGCCGAAGGCAGACGCTTAACGACTGAGCCACCCAGGCGTCCCTTGTCCATTACTTCTTTGAATAACACTTTACTCCTCTTGGTTTTCTGATTCTGGATCTTCATTTATGTTGAGACTCTTTCACTATCATTCCTACCTCTGACCTCACTTTCAAATTTTCATCTCTTTGTCTCCATCTTCCATTCTGTGTTATTTCTTTGTAGCAGTGGTCCCATTTACTAATTTTCCCGTTGGTTGCACTTAATCTGTTATTTAATTCACCCATTGAGTTTCTAGTTTGAAATACAATGTTTTTCATTTCTAGAAACTAGGTCTTTTTCAGAGCTGCATGGTCATTTCTTACTCTATCACACCTTTAATGTATCTCCTTTGATTGTGAAACATATAAACATTTTTTTATTTCTTTAAAGCTTATTTGAGAGAGAGAGAGAGAGAGAGAGCGAGCACTCACGCGTGTGCACACACGAGCAGGGGGAGTGGGAGAGGGAGAAGCCGACTCTCCGCTGAGGAGGGAGCTCAATGTGGGACTCGATCCCAAGACCCTGGGATCATGACCTGAGCCGAAGGCAGATGCTTAACTGACTGAGCCACCGAGGCACCCGTAAACATTTTTATTTTATAGGCTGTATCAGATAATTCCATTATCTATAGATTTTGTAGGTCTGACTCTATTTGTTGTTTTTAATGATTCTTGTATCTGTTGGCTTGCTTCCTCATTTGTTTTGCGTTTTTTTTTTTTTTTTTTTTTAATGTGATCTCACATTTCTAGGAACTTTTTCTTTGGGAATTCTTTGAGAACTCAAAGTGTATCAGATCAGAAGAATCTTGCATTGGGGTGCCTGGGTGGTGCAGTCGACTCTTTGACTTGCTTTCTGCCTGTGAAGGTCAAAATTAGAAGTCACCTGGGTTTGGGATACAACTGGTTACTAGGTTCAGTGTTCTTTCACCTTGACTGATTTCTTAACACATTTTGGCTTTCCAAGAGGTTCATTACTTTTTTGGCCAGCTTGGCTAGGCATTATGGAGGCAGGTGTGGGTGTTTGTGTGTACGTTAGGCGTAGGTATACAAATACTCCGCAGTTTTATATGATTTTGTACTGGGAGGGTATTGAGGGTAATTTGTTCTTAGTATTCCTGGCAAGGAAGTCTAAAGTGGGACTTTTTAATTGTAGGACACATGTCATCCTTCAAATATATTTTTTACTTAAATAATCCCCTTCCTTGGAACCTTAAGGTTGCTTTCAATTTCTCTGTTACAAACAGTGTTGTAATAGATGTCCTCATATAGTTGTCTTAGCATAGGCCACTGATTATTTCCCCAGGATAAATATCTTGAGGCAGAATTGCTAGGTCAAAGAGTATGCTTGTTTGGTTTTTGATAGATGTTGCTAGAGTCCTCCTGAAGGGTCAGGATGATTGTTCCATATTGAAACTTGTGATCACAGTATTTGAAAGTACCATACTTAATTAACACTGAGGGTTCTTTGACCATTTCTTTGAAAGGTGAATCACAACTTTTTCTTATGCTCATGGACCATTTGATTTTCTCTTATAAATTTTCATTCATGTTTATCGATTGTTTTTCTATTAGGATGGTTATTTGTAGTTTTTTTTTATTTGTTTAAACTGTATATCATATATAAATCTTTTAAAACTTTTAAGATATTAATGGCATTCCTATGATGTAAAACATTTTCCAGTATGCATTTCCTTTTTTTTTTTTTTTTTTTTAAATATGAAGAAGCTTTAAATGTTTAGATAGTCACCTCTATCAATCTTGTATGGTTTTTGCTTTGGCATTATGCTAAAGTAGCCTTCCCTTTCTCTACAATTATATAACTGTTCTATTTTTTTCTTTTAGGTCTGTTAAAGCTTTATTTTTCATAGAAAATATATTTGTTTATGTGATATAAATATCTGTCACCTTAGACCACTGCAAATTTTTATTCATGTTGATTTGTCTTTGTATCTGTTTTGAGGTGTCAGTTGGATAAAGCCAAATTATTTGGGAATGTTTTTCATGTTGAGGCTGTAACTTTTAGAAATAGAATTGGCATAATATGGAATTCATAATGTAGATGTTTATAGAGACAATGGTGAACTCCGAATTCATGATGAAAAAAGCAGGTGAGTGTGTTAAGGAAGAAGGAATAAGCTTAGAGATGTGTTAAAGAAGACGGTTAAGTATAATGCTTAACCACCCTAGGGTCATCTTTCTACCAATTTGTGTATGTGTTTTCTTTATCTTCCTAGTGACCATTGGGAATGTGTGGGATTGACCAGGAAGGCTCTTGTATTGTCGGGGTTTGCAGTGATTTGAGAAAGCTGAGAAGACTCTGTTACCAGCACTTTGTTTCTTGTGTGGTATGGCTTTTTGTGTATCGTGGGTGCTCAAGAAACATTTGTTGCATGAATGAATGAATGAATGAATGAGATCCACTGGCTAGGAAATATAGTTAAGTTGTATTTAAATACTTTGCACTTTGGGGTAGACCAGTTCTTTAGGTCATTCTTCATTTCTCATGGCCGTGTGTCCTCATTCATTTTTCCTTTTGTTATTCGACGAGCCTTTATTGAGGACTGTGTGTCAGGCACACTGGGCAGTAGTATAACAAGATAATTATGGGGCTGACTGTATCCTCAAGGAGCACAAAGTCCAGCAGTTGTGTCATAAAGAGTTTAGCGTGATGACTGTTAATCTCTTGTGTGCAAGGTGCAGAGATGATGACATACAGGAGGGTACACCAGCTCTCTGCTGGTGGTGATATGTTTGTGTGTGTGACTAAGAAGGAGACTGCTGAGACTTGATAATGAAAGATAAAGAGGAGTTTACTTTGTGTATCGGTAGTGGAAAAGGGCATTTTAATCCATGAAAATAGATATGAAAAGGCTTAAAATAATATGGTGTGTTTTAGGAACTTCAGGTAGTTTCATTGGTAAATAATGGAAGACTTGCTCATGCATGAGGCAGAGGCCAGATTATGGGAGGTCTTGTGGAGTATGCAGATGAATATAAGTTTGTCTCCTCCGTCCCAATTCATAACAATTGAAAGGATTTCTACAGGCTTTTCAGATAGATCACTATGGCAGGTTAAGTTGGAGAGGAGCAGAGAAGTGCAGTAAAATTAGTGATAGAGATTCTTGCAATTGTCCTGGGGAGATGACCTGAACTAAGTAAGTGACAGTGGGCACTAAAGGAGAGAGAATGGATTAGAATCTATTGGAAGGTATCGTCAACAGGATTTAGTAGCATGTTTCAAGGTAGGAGAATAATAAGTAGATTTGGAGTATTTTTAAATTTGAGGTCCTTAAATTATATATAGGTCAGTTGGAGTGTGGCAGAATGTTCTGGAATGGGGATGCATAGTGAAGAAGCATCAGCCTGCAAATGGCTGTGGTGGGATCCATCAGTATGAATAAGCTGGTCTAAGAAGAGTGAGCAGAAAGAGAATAGAAAAGGGCCAGAGAACTCAGGGGTGCACAAACATTTCCAGATCGGCAGAGGAAGAGGACCCGGCAAAGATGGCTGAGAAAGAGCTGTCAGAAAGTTGGTTAAGAATCGAGGCAGTATGGTGTCATGAGTAGGGCCAATTTTAAAAGACAGTGATTAACGATGTAAAATGCCACTAATGGGTCAAGTAAGATAAGGACAGAGAAATGTCCTTATTTAGAGGAAAGTGATCTTTTCTCAAAATTTTGTGTGGTGAGGGCAGAAGCCATGGTGCATCATAGAAGGATGCAAAAGTAATGAACGCTGTTACTTCAGTGTTGTTGGCCTTAGAGAGGGTGGTGGAGGGAAGGAACAAAGTGGGGGGGGCAGAGGAAGAAGTGGTAGTTGGGGTCAAGAGAGTATTTTTCTCTTATCTTTTAAAAATAAGAATTATAGGGGCGCCTGGGTGGCTCAGTTGTTAAGCGTCTGCCTTCGGCTCAGGTCATGGGATTGAGCCCCATGTCGGGCTCCCTGCTCGGCAGGGAGCCTGCTTCTCCCTCTCCCTCTCCCCCTGCTTGGGTTCCCTCTCTCACTGTGTCTCTCTCTGTCAAATAAATAAAATCTTAAAAAAAAATAAGAATTATAGTATGTTTTTATTCTGAAGGCTGGGAATGGAGGAGAGAACAAAGCTGAAGGAACAGAAGAGAGAATAAGAATGAAGCAAACTTTAGTTCAAAACTAGGTATGGCCAGTTGAGGACTAGGATGGATGGGGAGAAATGTCTTACAAAGTCAGTGTTGGCCAAAATTGGTAACTGTCACTATCATTGGAAGGTGAGAGTTTTCAAGGCATACGCTTTACAAATGTTTATGGGCACAAAGAACTATGTCAGCTGTCTACTGGGTGTATGATGGAGCCTTGATTATGTCTTCATGGAACGATGAGTTGGCAGTTTCCTCCTAAGTCTGACTTGTTGGGATAAACTTTATTGGAATCATTAATGGGACTTTGACATGAGTAACAATATAAGAACACTATTTAAAAACAACAATTGGCACAGTGTTCAAAGGTACATGTAAATAAATTGTTACTTTTGGATTATTGCTTAGCCTAATTCTGGCTTCCATTACATTCTTGCTTCTGTGAGCCACAAGAACCTGAAGTACAATCAGAGGTGTTGGGGGATAATGAATATATGTGGCTCCAGCATCTTGCCTTCACTCCCATAAAGACTGGTTTAGTTTTCATACACCAGCTCACAGATGGATGCCTTCAGATGGTGCTCTTGGGAAGGAAGGAAGCTCTTGATCCTACCATGTTGTACAGAAACCTGGGTGACTCTGCTCATTCTGTGATTGCTGCCACCACTTTGTAGTCACTGAATTCCAAATAATAGTTCACCTTACTCCATCCCCCCGAAACAGAAGGAACTTTTCCTTCTAAGTAGGGAAACTCTCCAAGGCATTCTCAGAGATGCCTGCACGTTCAAAGGCACTTCCCACTAAGCAAATGTTATATTCGGTTTCTCCAGAGGATGGACTCTCGGATGACTTGTGTGCTATCCTGCTTTTTGCACTTAGGCCAGCCTTTCTCTGAATTAGCACTTGAGATGTGAGTGTGCACCTGTGAACTCTCTTCTACCTTGTAGGATTCTGGCTTGCCCACTAAACTCTAGGCATTGGGGCAGCTGTAGTCTGTCCTCCTCTGTCTGAGAATGAATCTCTGTGGTTTACAATACTTTCCTATTCCATGGGAACTAAGGATTCCACTTATAATGGGCTCCCGATGACCTACTTGGATTTCCAGAATTTCTGATCTAGGTATGCAAATTAGGCTTCCTGTAACCAACACTTCTATATTTTAAAGAGAACTCACACACCCTAGTGCTTTAGACTTTGGGTGGACACATCATTCTAGAGTTTGGTCCTTATATTCCTCTTTTACTGACAGTTTGAATTGCTTTGTTCTCTTACCGTTGGCAGGAAAAATCCTATCTGTGTTTATGGCTTTGAAGCCTCTGGTTTATTTAACTTTGATTAGGGTAAGAGAATGCCCACCTATTTAGCTCTCAAAAACTGATGGATATTGATTTGCATTTATCCTCACTATTCTCCCATTGTTAGTTGACATTGTATGACACTTTTCTCCATTTTAAAAGATAAGTTCTTTCTGAAATATGTTCTGGTTTTCTTTGATTAACTTTGACACACAATGTTATCTGGTAAAAATAAGTTTATTTTGCCTTAAAATAGCTACAATACATAGTCTAGTATTACAGTGATTGACTGTGTAGTGTGTAGTGTGGGGTGGCTTAGTAAGTTCAAAAATTGATTGCTCAAGGGAATTTTACAAGGATAGCATAATAGAGGAATATGGATGAATATGTAATTAGAACCCTATTCCTTTTAAGGGATTTCCTTAGGACAGCTCAGTGTTTCCATGTTTTTGACTTTAATGTATGAAAAACTAGGAAACACAATGAACAGAAATAGTTGATTATGAGCTTATCATCACTGTCTTAATGCATACTTTGTTGTAGCTAGATTTCATTCTGACTCCAAAATGACAGAACTCTCTGTAAACTACATTTTGTAGAAGAGAATAATCCTACTTCAATTTTAATTAAAAAGTTACAGAGCTCTTTTCCACTTGACAGTTTTTGTGAACATCATGCCAGCCCTGTCCAGTAGACATTTTTGCAGTGATGGAAATGTTCTATTTTTGCACTGTCCACATATGACGCATGACCATCTTATTGGACAGTGCGGGCCCTGACTTTGGACTGAAAACCACCCCCTGTTACTAGCTGTATAGCTCTGCTGGTTTCAGAAGGCTTTTTCTTTTGGGCAGGCCCAGCTCCACCATGAGTGGTACAGTGCTTGCTGGATTCCAGCCCTGCTCCTCCCACTTAGCCACATGCTCTTGTGCAATGAGCACATGGCACCCTTGGCAAGGATGATCCTCCCCACTCCCCCCAAGAAGCTCTGTACCTTGACTGCTGACACGGGAGTAAACCCTGGCCCCACGCCCCAAAGAAGTCTCCCCACTCAAAGTAGGGCCCATTCTTTCCTGAGTTACAAATCAATACTGAGACTCGGATGTAGTGATAGACAAGCTCTTCATGTTAGAATTCTTCCTGTACCCAGATCTCTTTAGAGTAGACTTGTGTTCTCCCATATTCAGGAGGCCCTGAATCTGCCAGTGGATTCTTTATTGCCTACTGACTTACGAAAAAAAAAAAGTCCTTTTTTAATTTTTAAAGATTTTATTTATTTATTAGAGAGACAGCCAGAGAGGGAACACAGGCAGGGATAGTGGGAGAGGGAGAAGCAGGCTTCCCGCCGAGCAGGGAGCCCGATGCCGGGCTTGATCCCAGGACCCTGTGATCATGACCTGAGCCGAAGGCAGACGCTTTAATGACTGAGCCACCCAGGTGCCCCTAAAAAAAAGGTCCTTGCACAGGATTTCCAAGAGTGATGGGAGAAAGGGGAAATAGCGGATTGCTCCATGGTTATTTCAGAAAGCAGAGCTGAGCAATACAGGGCTGTTCCCTGCTGCTCTCTTTGGTACCCACTCTTCATTCTGGAAAAGGAGGTAGAGCGGAGGAGGTCTGAACCTTCTCACTTTTAGTTACTCTTTTTCAGCAAAGTGTTCAGTGGACATTCACTGCTTTTAAACTCAGCCCCGCCTTCACTGTACTTCATAGATAATACACTGTACTTAATAGATATCACTGCCAGGTTTTTATGATGATGATTATTATTAATGGCAGGCTGTTATTCTTGGTTTCAGAACCATGTTGAGGTTTCGCTTGTCTTTATGTGTCTTTTAACTGGAAATTGGGTGGAGATGTATCAAGGAATTGGGACGGATGTCATTTTTTTTTTTTTAAAGATTTCTTATCTATTTATTTGACAGAGAGAGACACAGTGAGAGAGGGAACACAAGCAGGGGGAGTGGGAGAGGGAGAAGCAGGCTTCCCGCGGAGCAGGGAGCCCAATGCGGGGCTGGATCCCAGGACCCTGGGATCATGACCTGAGCCGAAGGCAGGTGCTTAATGACTGAGCCACCCAGGCGCCCCTAGGGGCTGATGTCATCTTTATTCAGAAGTCCGTTCATGACCATTTGCGTGATTTATTGATTTAACCAAAGCTTTTGATCCTCATGAAACGGTTCTTGGGTTGAACTGATTGATCTCAAAGACTTTAGACTTCAGTATGTAAGAGGGTTGATATAGCCACCCTGAGAATCGAGTAGTATGTAGGAATCTTTTGATGGATCAAATTCCATTTCCAAGTGATATAAAACCTATCTGTGTCCACCTCCCTCTGCCTTCTTTTAAATTTATGATTAATAACTTAAACGTGTCTGTGAACCAGCTATTTCCTTTGCAGGGGTATGATCTTATGCTCATGACCAGGAAATAAATTTAAGATGCCTCAGAGCTGTTGACTGGTCCTTTTCTTAAAGGAGAGCTTGCCGTTGACTTTGTCCATACGAAATCTGTTGCTTTTGGCAGACACCTGGCACCATTCAGACGGACAGCATTAAATCCCTTCATTCCGTAGGTCAGTTCATATAATGGTGTGGTGGGTACATTTTGCAGCTCTCTTATTCTTGTGGACACACACTGGGATTGAGTCCTGCTCAAAAATAACATGTTCTTAGCAGCTTCACTAAGTGTACGTTTGTTCATGTCCAAGATTTATAAATGGCAACACCTGAACTCAGATCTTTCCATCACTGACCTGTGGAGTTTCAGTTAGTCTTTATTGAATAATTCAAAATCTCCTTCCCAAGACAATTTCTGGAAATCCTCATAATTGAATAGGTAAAATTGCCCTCAATTTGGATTACAATGTCATTTGTTTTTTAAAGAAAAGACCAAATTTGCTCTTTATGTCTTGTATCAAAAGCACCTGAGGCTGTTTTTTATTCAACAGCCCTGAACACTTACACTGTAGACACATAGCAGAGACTGCAGTCCTGAGTTATCTCCTTTCTGGTTGTATCAAAGGCCATTTGAGGTAACTGATCGATTAAAAGAACAGTCTCGTGAGTGGTTCTCAAAGTGTAGTCCGTGGCGCAGCCCCACCGGCGTCACTTGAGAACTTGTTACTCGGTGTAAAATGGCCCATTGCAGACCTACTGAATCAGAAACTCCAGGTCAGTGCTCAGCCATCTGGCGTTTGAACGAACCCTCCAGTGAAATCTGGTTGTTGTAGGCTGTAGTTTGAGAACCACTGGTCTAATGCACTAGTTAACACATCTGGCTTTCAACCTAGGGGCACTCATTATAATACAGATACTTGGTTCACATCCACACACAGTCTGATTCAGTGTGTCGCAGGTAGGGCCCAGGAATCAGTGTTTTTATATTCTGTGGCAAAGCCTCCTTTGGAACCTCTGCTCTCACCTTGTGTCCTATTAGATCACTCAGTTGTATACATGTGGAAAATAATGCATTTGTCCGTATACAGGTGTCTCTACAGAACTCTGATTTAAGACCATGGCTTATACTCAGAGGTTTACTTAAGAAGACTTTAAAAATACAGGTGACTGGATTCTGCTAAATCAAAAGCTCTGGTTAGGGGTGAGGAGAGATGCTCATTCTGGTGTATGTACTGGGTATAAGATTCTCAGCCCTGTGAGAACCATGGATTTAAAAAAAAATTTTATTTTTTTAATAAGTTTTTAATTTTAATTCCAGTATAGTTAACATATAGTCTTATATTAGTTTCAGGTGTGAAGTATAATGTTTTGACAATTCTGTATATTACTTGGTGGTCATCATGACAAGTGTACTCTTTAATCTCCATCACCTATTTCCTCCATCCTCCGCCCCCCCAACCTACCTCCCCTCTAGTAACCATCAGTTCTCTATAGTTAAGAGCCTGTTCCTTGGTTTTTCTCTCTCCCTACCTTTTTCTTTGCTCATTTGTTTTGTTTCTTAAATTCCACATATGAGTGAGATCATATGGTATTTGTCTTTCTCTGCCTTATTTCACTTAGCATTGTACTGTCTAGCTCCATCCATGTTGTTGCAAATGGCAAGATTTCACTCTCCTTTATGGCTGAATAATAGTCCATTTGTGTGTGTGTGTGTGTGTGTGTGTACATGTGAATACACACACACACCACATCTTCTTTATCCATTCATCTATCAGTGGACACTTGGGCTGCTTCCATAATTTGGCTATTATGATTAATGCTGCTATAAACATTGGGGTACATGTATCCCTTTGAATTAGTGTTTTTGTATTTTTTGGGTAAATGTCCAGTAGTGTGATTGCTGGAGTGTTGGGTAGTTCTGTTTTTAACTTTGTGAGGAATCTCCATATGTCTTCTACAGTGGCTGCACCAGTTTGCATTCCCACTACAGTGCAAGAGCGTTCCTTTATCTCCACATTCTTGCCAACACTTGTTGTTTCTTGTGTTTTTGATTTTAGGCATTCTGACAGGTGTGAGGTGATATCTCATGTGGTTTTGATTTGCATTTCCCTGATGAGTGATGTTGAGCATCTTTTCATGTGTCTGTGGGCCATCTGTATGTCTTCTTTGGAGAAATGTCTGTTCATGTCTTCTGCCCATTTTTTTTTTAGAGATTTTATTTATTTATTTGACAGACACAGCAAGAGAGGGAACACAAGCAGGGGGAGTGGGAGAGGGAGAAGCAGGCTTCCGGCTGAGCAAGGAACCCGATGCGGGGCTCGATCCCAGGACCCTGGGATCATGACCTGAGCCTAAGGCAGATGCTTTAACGACTGAGCCACCCAGGCGCCCTGCCCATTTTTAATTGGATTATTCAGGGGCTTTTTTGATGTTGAGTTGTATATGGTTTTTTTTTTTTTTAATGTTTTGGGTACTGACCCTTTATTGGATATGTCATTTGCAAACATCTTGAGAACCATGAATTTTTGTCTTCTGCTTTCATTGAGGATTGGTAGAGAAGAAATGGCCATATTAATATTTCTTTCTGTTTTGTACCACATGGTGACTCTTAACTTAGATTTAGTAGAAGAACATAATCTCTCTCTCCTGATAGTTAATATACAGTTCTTCATTTTCTCTTTTGCTTTAGTTACCAGAGAGCTCAGTAAAATTTTGCACTCAATTTAGAAATAACTATTTCCCTTTTCCACTTTAATCCATGAGTCTTTTTACCCCCAGCTTTATTGAGATATTACTGATCTATAACATTGTCTAAGTTTAAGATGTACAACATGATTTGCAGGTATATATTGCAAAATGATCACAATAAGGTTAGTTAACCATTATCTCATATAATTACTTTTTTTTTTTTTTTGCTGGTCATGACATTTAAGATCTACTCTCAATAACTTTCAAGTGTATAATACAAAATGTTAGTTATAGTCACCATGCTATACAGATCCCCAGAACTTACTCATTTTATCACTGGAATTTTATACCCTTTGACCAACATCTCCCCATTTCCTCCACTCCCTAGCCCGTGGCATCCACTGTTCTACTCACTATTTCTATGAGTTCACTTTTTTAGATTTCACATACAAGTGAGGGCATACAATATTGTCTTTCTCTGATTGACTTCACTTAGCATAATGCCCTCAGGGTCTATCAATGTTACAAGAGGCAGGATTTCCCCTTTTTTATGGCTAAATAATATTTCATTGTACATAATAATATTACATTGTACACCACATTTCCTTTAGCTATTCATCTGTGCATGGACAGTTAGGTTGTTTCCAGGTCTTTTCTATTGTTAATGTTGCAATAAAAATAGGAGTGCAGATATTTCTTTGAGATAATGATTTTATTTCCTTCAGCTATAAGCCCAGAAGTGGGATTGCTAGATCATGGTATTTCTAATTGTTTGAGGAACCTACATACTGTTTTCCACAGTGGCTGCACCAATTTACATTCCCACCAAGAGTGCACAAGGGTTTCTTTTCTCCACCACCTCACCAACACTTGTTATCTCTTGTCTTTTTGATTATAGCCATTCTAACAGGTGTGAGGTGATATCTCATTGTGGTTTTGATTTGCATTTCCCTGATGATTAGTGATATTGAGCATCTTTTCATGTATCCATTGGCCATTTGTATGTCTTTGGAAAAATGTCTATTCAAGACCTTTCCCCCTTTTTTTTTTTTTTAAGATTTTATTTATTTATTTGAGAGAGAGAGAACGAGAGACAGAGAGCATGAGAGGGAGGAGGGTCAGAGGGAGAAGCAGACCCCCTGCCGAGCAGGGAGCCCGATGTGGGACTCGATCCCGGGACTCCAGGATCATGACCTGAGCCGAAGGCAGTCGCTTAACCAACTGAGCCACCCAGGCGCCCATCTTTCCCCATTTTTTAAAATCACTTTTTTTTTTTTTTTGCTATTGAGTTGTATGAGTTCCTTAAATATTTCAGATATTAATCCCTTATCAGATAGATGGTTTGCAGATTTTCTTCTCCCATTCTTTAGGTGCCTTTTCATTTTGTTGATTATTTCTTTTGCTGTGCAGAGACTTTTTAATATGATATAGTCCTACTTGTTTATTTTTACTTTTGTTATTTGTACTTTTAGTGTCATATTCAAAAAATTGTTGCCAAGGCCAATGTCAAGGATATTGTTGTTTTCTTCTGGTAGTTTTATAATTTTGGTCTTATATTTAAGTCTTTAATTCATTTTGAGTTAATTTTTGTGAGTAGTGGAAAAAGGAATACGGTTTCATTCTTTTTTTGCGTGTGGAGATCCAGTTTTCTCAGCACCATTTGTGGAAAAGACTATCCTTTCCTAAGTATTCTTAGCTCCCTTATCAAATATTAGTTGATCATATATGTTGGTATTTCTCAAGCCTCAGTTCTGTTTCAGTTGTTTATGTGTTTGTTTTTATGTCAGTACCATATTGTTTTGATTACTATAGCTTATAATAAAGTTTGAAATCAGGAATTGTGGTGCCTCTAGGTTTATGATTCTTTCTCAGGAACAATGGCTATTTGGGATCTTTTGTGGTTCCATATGAATTTTAGGATTTTTTTCTGTTGCTATGAAAAATGCCATTGGAATATTGATAGAGAATGCATTGAATTGATAGATGGCTTTTGGTAGTATGGACATTTTAACAATATTCTTATCCATGAACACAGGATATCTTCCATTTGTGTCTTCCAGTTTTTTTCATCAGTCTTCTAATTTTCAGCATATGGCTCCTTACTGTCTTCATCAAATAATTATTCTTAAGCATTTTATTGTTTTTGATGCCATTATAAATGGGATTGTTTTATTTCTTTTTCAGATAGTTGGTACTTCATAGAAACAAACGATTTTTGTATATTGATTTTATATCCTGCAACTTTATTGAATTTATTCTAACAGGGTGTTTTTTGGTGGAGTCTTTGAGATTTTCTCTTTATAAGATCATATCATCTGCAAACAGAGACAACTTTTCTTCCTTTCTGATTTGGATGCCTTTTATTTTTTTGCCTAATTGCTTTAGTGAGAACTTCCAATATAGTATATAGGAATAGTGAGAGTGGCCATCTTTGCCTCATTCCTGATCTTAGTGGGAAAGCTTTCAGCCTTTCACTGTTGGGCATAATGTTAGTTGTGAGTTTGTCATATGTGGCCTTTATTACTTTGAGGTATGTTCCTTCTATTCCCAATTTGTTGAGAGTTTTTATTATAAACAGATGTCACATTTTGTCAAATGCTTTTTCTGCATTTGTTGAGAGGATCATAAGATTTTTATCCTTTATTGATGTGGTTGTATCATGCTTACTGATTTGTGTATGTTGAACTATCCTTGCACCCCAGTGTTAAATCCCACTTGATCATGGTGTATGATCCTTTTCATGTGCTATTGAATTTGGTTTGCTAAAATTTTGAGAATTTTGGCACCTGTTTTTTTTTTTTAATTTTTTTAAAGGTTTTATTTGAGACAGAGCGTGCACAAGCAGGAAGAGTGGCAGGCAAGGGAGAAGCAGGCTCCGCATTGAGCAGGGAGCCCTACATGGGGCTTGATCCCAGTACTCTGGGATCATGACCTGAGCCAAAGGCAGGCACTTAACCGACTGAGCCACCCAGGTGTCCCTTGCACCTGTGTTTATCAGGGATATTGGCTTATGTTTTCTTGTAGTATCTTTATCTGGCTTTTGTGTCGGGTTAATGTTGGCCTCATAAAATGGGTTTGAGAGTATTCCTTTCTCGTTTGAAAAGAATTGGCATTAATTCTTCTTTAAATGTTTGGTAGAATTCACCAGCAAAACTATCTAGTCCTGGCTTTTTCTTTGTTGGGAGGTTTTTGATCACTGTTTCTATCTCCTTACTGTGTTTGATCTCAAATTTTCTATCTCTTTATGATTTGGTCTTGGTAGGTTGTATGTTTCTAGGAATTTATCTATTTCTTCTAGATTGTCCAGTTTGTTGGCATATAATTGCTCGAACTCATGACTCTTGTTCTTTTAAAACCTGTAAACTGACTGAAACTGGAGATGGACGGGGTCCAGAAACTGTGTAAATGGTGGAATATCTGCCCTTTGCTTTGAAATAAGCTTAGTTGGAGAACTCTCCCAGCTCCAGATCCCTGTCTCCTTTGTGTCTTCCTGCATATGATGGATGTACTACCCCTGTCAGTATCCTGGTTGTGAAAGAGTTAATGTTTCCCATTACCAGGCACTGACAGAGGCAGTGGGGGAAATCTGGTTCATTTTGTTTCAAAATACACCATACCTCAAATAAGTATAAACAGCTGCGATGCAGGATTGGTGCCAAAAGAAATCAGTGTGGTGCTATGAACTCCAGCTGAGAGGAGTTCATGTAACATGGATCTGAGATCAGGCTCCAAAACGAAACCATTAGGCCTCAGCAGGAGAAGAGTCCTCGCTTGTCATCCTGGTCACCTCCACCACCACTCAAACTGGGATGGCTCTTTGGAGAGGTGGCCGGTTCCTCCTGCCTCTGGATCCACTTCTCGGCTATGGACTGAGCACACCACATTCAGTTTCTTGGAACCAGCGCCATAGTAGTGTAAAATGAAGACATCTTGGAACATAAAGGATTTATAGATCTGTTGCCTGCTTATTTTATCTCCATGACTTGGCTTACAATGGCAACCACATGAACCCCGGCCCTCCAGCACGCTCCTTCCTTTTTTAAGCCCCAGGAAATTCTTGGTCAGGTAGAAATTGTTGCCACTGAGTCTGGTTGGTGGTTTTTTTTTTTCCTTCTTCCAGATTTTTCAGGTAGCATCCGTTGAGCAAAACTCTTTTTCTTTTTCTGATTCCTTTTCTACCAGAATTCCCTTTTTAATTTTGTCACGCTTTCTCTTCTCTTGGGCTTAGCCATATATCTTTTCGCACTAGCGAGATGTTTTTCTGTAGGACACTCTCCATTCTTTACATATTTGGATTTCTCCCTGTGATTTTTCTGGACAAGTAGGACAGCATTTTTCAGACTGATGATTAGATGGTCAGAAGTCTTTAAAGTGGTGTCTCACAGCTGTTTTTAGGTTTCCAGCTGGTTTTTAGGTCGCGTCTCAGGCGTAGGGGTTCTGTGGCTACTTGGTGGTTTTACTATCTCTTTGCAGTTTGTAAAAAGGCTTCTTTGCCTTTCCATTTTCTGCTGCTTTCCTGATAAACACCTCCAACAATAATTTAAAAAGATAACCACTGTCACATTTAAAATCCTTTCATAAAAGGAAAACAAGACTTAGAATACCATTCACGTAAGTTCGGGGAGGGGCCCCTTTGTGTGTGTTTGTTTTCATAGTTACTAAATCATTGCGAACTGAGGAGAGTCCTTTAATTCCCTTTGCTCCACATTCCTAATTTCTTCAACAGGGATGATGATGTTTTGAAATGTTACTCATGAAATTGTTATATTAACGAACCAGGCCGGCCTTTCCTTACTGACCTTTCAAGTTGGCAAAAGCACGTATGTGAATTCTCAGGAAACGATGGTATTTACATATCCTCCGCCCCGCTGGGAATAATTCATGCTGTCGCACAATCCTAGTGTTCTTTAGATTTCCCTCCATACTTACTGTTCTAAGGGAGTCTCTTTTAGAGAGAGATTGCCAGGAGCAACTTCACTGAGGAACAGTGGTGTATGTTAAGAGCGGGAAAGGAAATTAAATTAAGCGCCTCATTTTTCCCATGGCAAGGAAGAGAACTAGAATTGTATTCAACAGGTATTATTTTCTTCCTCCTCAGAACGTTGGCCAGGATGTCTAAGTCTAGACTTAGGATGTACAGGACTTTTTTTTTTTAAGGGAACTTATCTCCAGTTTAATTTAGAGATTAGTGAAGGAAGCTAGGTTTCTTATTTGGCTCTTGAACTTCAAAAATAAATAAAACGTTCATATTTCTGAATAGCACATTGTGGGCCAAACAACATCTGGAAGAGATTATTCTCACGGGTAGGCAGAAGAAATTTCATAACCTACCATCTTCAAAGAACGTGGTACCTTGTCACATTTCCCTCCATAGCCTGGAAACAGAAGACAGACTCTTAGGCCACGTTGCTGGGGCATCTGCCTTTTCCTTTGTTTTGTGTTGCATGTAAATGTATCTCTTCTGTACTATAATACTTCTTTAGCTTTGAAACTAAAGCAAAACTTGGTGTGATGCTGCCTACACTTTGTGCTGTGGTCCAGACTTCTCCTTTTTCAAAAGACCTATTTGACTTTTGGCAACACGCCCCTTATACGCAGCCATTTGTCTGAGACATCTTTTCCTGTCTTCTCTAAAATCAGGCCCATGTGTGTCTGGGGTAGTCCTGTAATTTGTAACAGTAACTCCTAACCAGATTAAATTTTGTAAAATTCAATTTATTCTGGGGCATGTGTATTCATATGTTAAATGGTGACACATGAACACTCCTTTCCAATTAAACACATTTTCTCTTAGATGGCGGGGCTTCTACTGCCCCTGCTTCTCCCCTCCTCATCCTCCACCTCTCCCTCCTCTTTCAGACTTACAGAAAAGTTGCAAGTAGAGTACAGAAGTATGAAGGGACTTTTATCTCACCAAGTCAATTAGGAGTGACTTGTTGACATGCTGTTGACACCCTCAAATACTATAGAATATATTTCCTGTATACAAGGACGTTCTTCACATAGTCACAAAGCCACCGTCAAAATCAGGAGATGAGCATCATTATTGTATCTAATTTTCAGATCCTGCTGAACTTTCCCCAACTTATCTCAATACAAAGATAGCAAAGGATCCAGTCCAGAATCTTGCATCGTATTCATTTGTCATGTCTCTTGTCTTCTTTAACATGGAACAGTTTCTCAGTGTTTTTTCCCTTTTTATGACCTAATCTTTTAAAGATTATAGGATGGGGTGCCTGGCTGGCTCAGTGGGAAGAGCCCGTGACTCTTGATTTCAGGGTCGTGAGTTCGAGCCCCACGTTGGGTGTAGAGATTACTTCAATAAATAAAACTTAAACTAAAGATTATAGGAAAGTTATTTTGCATAATGTCCCTCAATTTGGGTTTGGCCTATGTTTCCTTTTGATTCAATTCAGATTTTGAACCTTTGGCAGGAATATCACAGAAGCAATGCTGTGTTCTTCTCATTACATCCTCTCAGGTGGTGTACAATGTCAATTTGTTACAATTTCCCATGATGTTTACTTTGAAGATTTGATTAAGGTGGTGTCTTCCAGACTTCTCCACTGTAAAGCTACTGATTTGCTTTTGTAACGAATACAAATTTTGTGGGCAAGTATTTGGGTCTATGTAAATATTCCATTTCTTACCAAACTTTTATTAGTTTATTTACATTAAAATGAACTCCTGGATTTCTATTTAAAGGGTTATAAAGCTGTTACTGTCATTTATGTTGAAGCTCAGAAATTTTTATTTTAGGCCAGGGGGGTGCCCGTCAAGCTAATTTCCCTGTTCTTTCAACATGTCTCCATAATTCTTTGAGTGCTGTCTTTCTGGGAAAACAAGATATTCTGAGTGATATCATGTACCATCTCAGGGCTTAGTAAATATGTGTGTATTGTCTTTGTATGCTTTTCCAAATGAGGGGGTATATAGATAGTTTCAATACAATTTCATTTTTATTGTATAAATTTTTATTATATAAAATTGTATGTAAACAGTTTTAATAACTCAATTTGGCAAGTATTGTAGTATTAGATGTTTAGATTGTTTCTAAAATTTGCCAGTCATATATGATAATGCCCTGAGCCTCCTTGTAGCAAAATCTTTGCTCTTAATATTATTAATTCTTTACACACTATAAATTCCTAGATGCCTTTGTTAACGGGATCCTTTGCTGTTACAGACTGTTATTCTGGGCTGAATCACTGTTCTTGTGGCAGCTGTAGACTTCTATATTCTGGCCAGCTATTTGGATACTTTGCTCCCACTCCCATTTACTCTCTTTTCTTCCGCTTTTCCCTTTCACTCACCTCCACTAACATGAATATGCATGTTCGTATTCCTTCAGTTGTAGGCCATTTAGGAATTCTGACTTTAGAAACATGCACTTGCTCTCAGAAGGAAATATCTTCTATCTCCTCCAGTGGCTGTGTTTGGCGTAGTCTAGCTTGGCGCGAGACTTGGTTACAGAGGTTGTAATTCTCCTTGTCTTGAAACTGAGGGGACCGCAAATACTCCAGCATGGCTCAGAGGCTCCCTCCCCAAACATTCCTCAGTAAAATTTATCCATGCTATGCTTCAGGGTCCTGCTTCGTTCCCTTAGATGCAGGTCCTAAGTCCCATTAGTCTTTGCACTACTCTGGGTCCCTATGCAGATGTCTGAGGGTCATGGTGTGAGACACCAAGAAGACCCAGAGCTTAGACATTGTGCGCCTTGGTCTATGGAAAGAAACAGGACAAAGAGAAATTTCTCCTACCTTTCAAGGGGATTTTCTCCATCCTTTTAAAAAGATGATTTTTCTTCCTTCATCCCCATCAGTTTTCTCCTCCTTTGTGAGTGAGTACACTCACTTGTTCATTTTTCTCTAACTCTGAAACCTGTAACTGTAGTCCATTCCTGATCCACTCTGACTAAAACTACAACCCCTCTCCCCCCATTTTCTAAGCAATATAACACAAGCCAGCTTGAGTTTGAGACCATAAGCAGAGTATGGCCAACACATCTTTCGCTTTAGTAGTGACAACTGTTCTGAGATTTTTCTGCCAATTGTGTTCTAACAATTCCTGGTTATTTTGATACATTTCAGGATAGTATCTCTCCCAGTCAAGAGCACTGTCCAAAAGTGAAAACGGTATGCCTGTCAGCGCACTCCTAGAAATCAGAACAGTGGGTTTCTTTAGATAATTTTGGGCCAGTTTCTTCTATCTGTAGAATACTGGACTCTGAACAGATAAGACACATGTTAAACCCGGCGATGGTGGTGCTTTCGCTTCTCCTTCTGCGGGCCGCGTGTATCCCTTCCTTGGAATGCGTCAGCTGAGTGCCATATGGAAAGAATGATAGACTTTTAGGCCAAGTGTAGAATGAAAGGTCTGATTGAAAAGCTGGAGAAGCAAATGGAAAAACTGATCCTATACGTAGGAAAAGAAAAGATTGAAGAACACGAAACATACTGTCTTCAGTGAATATATTGAAGCAAGACCTTGGACATGACACTTTGAAGAAGAGAGGAAAAGTTTCTGCTGCGACAGGTAGAGGTGGTGTTTTAAAACAAAACATGAGGAAATGATTTGGTTTCTTAAGTGCTTTTCTGATTTCTTTGTTCTAACTCTGCATGGGAAGCAAATGGACCCTGTGATCACAGCTTTCTTCATCCCAGCTGGACCGTTTGCCTCACTGGTTTTGTGGGAAGCAGTGGTGTAAGGATAGGAAATTGAGCTAAAAAATGTACCATGGACCATTAGTCACCCGTTTTTCCCCCCTTTTCCTTTTTAGGCTGTTTGAGCCTGAAATTCTCCTTTTATTGACTTTAGAAATAAAACAGTATTGATTAACTCAAAAGGTGAAGAATGTTTTCCTTTTCTTGCAATTTTCTGGAGCTTTTTTTAAAAAATATTATTTATTTATTTATTTTAAAGAGAGCAAGCAGAGGGGAGTGGGTACAGAGGGAGAGGGATAAGCAGACTCGCCCAGAGCCCGATGCGGGGCTTGACCTCACGCCCCTGAGATCATGACCTGAGCTGCAACCAAGAGTCAGATACTTAACTGACTGAGCCACCCAGGTGCCCTGATTTTCTGGAGTTTTTATCTTAGTTCATTACAGCTATATGCATTTCAGTTATATAGCTTTTAATAGTTATAATAACTGTATTTTTTGGTCCTGTTACGATCATAGGTATTCTGTGTTTACACTGACAGGCTGCTCATGCTGAGGCTCTCCTCAGCACCTTTTTTTATTTATCACACGATCAGTTGCATTATGCCATCGAGTGGATTTTTCAGGGTGAAATATATCCTGATTGTATTTAATAAAAGTGCCTTGTTCTTGCTATTGCAAGTAAATGACAATTTGGGTGAACATATGCTTTTTAAGTCATTCCATATTTCTGACAAAAGCATGAAATTTGCTCCTATCTTATCTGTTGTGCTCAGGATGGTGGCCGTGTACAGCCTAATTTTTTTTTCCCCACTTGATTTTTGTTTTAATGGGAATTCCTTTAACTCTTGCAGTTTAGTAACTTAACAGACCTGTGTTTCAGTTGCAGGTCATGTACTTCATATTTTCCCTGGAATGTGGTGAGCTCTTTGTTTTCTCCCTTTTAATTATGGTAACAGATACATAAGATAAAATTTACTGTCTAAACCATTTTCAAGTTTAAATAGTGTTAAGTATATTCACATTGTTGGTAAACAGATCTCCAGAACTCTTCATCTGGCCAAACTGAAATGCTGTACCCATTAAACAACAGCTCCCCATTTCCTCCTCCTCGCACATCCCGGCGACCACCCTTTCACTTTCTGTCTCTGCGAATTTGACTACTTTAGGTAACTCATATGAGTGGAATTACAAAGTATTTATCTTTTCATTACTGGCTTATTTCACTTACCATAATGCCCTCAAGGTTTATCCATGTTGTAATATGGATCAGAATGTTCTGCCTTTTTAACGCTGAGTAATATTCCATTGTATTTATGTACCACATTGTTCATCCATTCACTCGTTGGTGGGCACTTGAGTTGCTTCCACTTGTTTGGCTACTGTTAATAATGCTGCTAGGAGGGGCGCCTGGGTGGCTCAGTTGGTTAAGCGACTGCCTTCGGCTCAGGTCATGATCCTGGAGTCCCAGGCTCGAGTCCCACATCGGGCTCCCTGCTCAGCGGGGAGTCTGCTTCTCCCTCTCCCTTTCCCCCGTCTTGTGCTCTCTCTCTCTCTCACTCTCTCTCTCAAATAAATAAAGAAAATCTTTAAAAAAAAAAAAAAAAATGCTGCTAGGAACATGGGTGTACAAATATCTCTTTTGAGACCCTGCTTTCAGTTCTTTTGGTTGTATATCCAGAAGTGGAATTGCTGGGTCATACGATGATTCCATTCTTAACTTTTTGAGGAACCGCCATCCTGTTTTCTATAGCAGCTGAGCCATGTTACCAGTAAATGCCACCAGCAGTAAAATAAAGGTTCCGATCTTCACATCCCTGCCAGTACTTACTTTCTGCTTTTTTGATAGCAACCATTCTAATGGATGTGAGGTGGTATCTCATTGTGGTTTTGATGTGCATTTCCCTAACGATTGGTGATGTTGACTATCTTGTATTTGCTTTTTGGCCTGTATATGGAGAAATGTTTGTTCAAGTCTTTTGTTCATTTTTTAATTGGATTGTTTGATTTTGTTATTGAGTTGTAGGCATTCTTTATATATTCTGGATATTAACTCCTTTTTAGATTTAGGATTTGCAAATATTTTCTCCCATTCCATGGACTGTACTTTTACTTTTGATTATGTCCTTTGCACAGAAGTTCTTAATTTTGATTTAGTGCATCTTATCTGTTTTTTTCTATTGTTGTTTGTGTTGTGGTGAGCTCTTTAAATCTTCTCCATCTTTTAAGAAAAGTTTGCTTTTATTGTTAAGTAACTATTGTGCCATTTGCCCTCAGATCTACCAATTATTTTTATGTTGAATCTCTACTTTCTGTGCCCCTTAGCCATACTGTCTAATCAGTCTAGTAAATTCTATTACTCTAAGTGTGTGTAGTTTTTCTCAAGCTCCTCTTCCATGGCATCAACTTGGTTTTCTGTTGTGACACTTGTGCCTGTTGTAGTTTTAAATTTTTAGTGTCAGCACTGATACTATTTCTTTTTTTTTTTTAACTTTTATTTTTTAAAGTTCTACATGTTTGTGACTTAAAATATCAAGTAGCTATATGAGGCTTGCTTAAGAAAAGGAGCTCTTCTCTCCCTACGATTTTCCCTCACCGTGACCAGAATTTTCAGTTGTTTTAGTGGCTTTGTTCAGTAATTTCATTGCATCTCTAAGATCTTTACTTATACTTTTTGATATATCAGTTTTAAATATTTCTTGCTGTCCCACGGGGAAGATGTGCCGTATACACATTCCCATCCTGTACCTCTTCGTCCTAATACATTTAGGTCATGATTTTGATTAGGCCATTCATTATTCAGTGTTAATGCCATCATGACCTTGTTAATGTTGTTAATAGTGGAGCTGTCTAGAATCTATGAATCCTTCTCTTCTACAAATCCTTAAAAGAGAAAGTTTTAATCCTTCTTTTTGTTTGTGTTCTGTGTGCTTCGTATTCTGTGTACTCATTCAGTCCCAAACTCTGTCAGTTCTAGAAGTCTGCTCTTGATGTATCCAGACGGACAGGTTTTTTTTTGCCAAGGCTACCTTTTGAGTCCTATTACCTGTCATCCAGGGATCTCTTTTCTCAACGATGCCAGAAATTCCTTTTGTTTTTCTCCTGTATTGGATTCCTATTCCTGTATTACATGCCTTTCGTTTTCTTATTTTCCTCCCTGTTTTGCCCAAGAACATCCTCCAACAGAATTGTAGGTTGTAAATCACCTGACTCTTTGCCTCATTGCCTTCTGGCTTCCCGGTTGCTGTTGAGAAGTCCAAAGACTTTCTGATCCCTAATTCTTTGTTTATGAGCACCCCCACCACCCACCCCCAATTTCTGATTGGTGACAGGATTTTTTTCTATCTCTACCATTTAAAATTTTTTCATAATGATGTGCTTAATTTGGGCATATTAAAATCAGTTGAGGTGGGCAAGTAGGCACTCAATGGACCCTAATAGTCAACAAATTTATGACTTTTCCATTTTAGGAAATGTTTTGAGTTATGTGTCTCCCCCCATCCCCCATTTCTTTTATTATTTCATTCTGGAATTGCTTTTCTTTAGCTATTGGATCTCCTTGACTAGTCCTCTACCTTTCCCCTTCTTACTATTCTATTTTCCTTTGTTTTTTTTGCTCTACATTTTGGGCAAGTTTCTTAACTTGATATTCCAATCTTTCTACTGCATTTTGAATTAGCATTTGTTAAGTAGCCTGTTTTTGTTTCAGTGGGTGCAATGTTACCTTTCTGGTGTTACTATTGTTATGTTTTCATCTGCTTAGAATCCAGAGAAGAGCATTAGTTCTTAGATGCTATAAGGCCGGCTTCTGATGCTATTTCGGACCTTCCTATATCATATCCTCTTGTTCCTCCAGGTTTGAGGTTCAGAGTATTTTTTTCTACTTGGTTTCTGCCAGACTATAGAGCTTTCTGCAGAAGGATACACAAATTTAAAGTCTGGAATTTTTTCCTACTTCATCTAAAAGGCTTTATTTATATGTAATGCTTTTTTAAAGCTTTAAAGATAAATTTACTCTTTCCTGGTTGTAGCATTGATGACTTCTTTCCTTTCCCCTTTAGTACTTTTCATTCATCTGTTATGTTTTGGGGATGGCAGCTTTGAAATCTTTACCCATGTAAGTACCTTCCTGACTAAGCTCTGGTTTATCTTCTGTTGCACAAAAACTGTTTTTTGCTTTATTTTTTATCCTGTTTTCTGCTTTATTGACCACCTTCATTCAAGTTCATAAATCAGATTTCTTTCTTTCTTTTTTTTTTTTTTTTGGTTAACGCAGATTCATTCTTACCTCATAATTTTTAAAGTTTTTTTCTTAATATAGTACACCCATTCCTTAAGGAAATATTTGCTCTGATCCTAGAATCTTCCCTTCTCTTGAGCCATAATATTTTTCATTTGCTTAGTGGATTTAGATTTTTCTCTGTTGCTTATCCATAGAGAGGGAAATCTATGCATATTCAGTATTGGGTATTGCCCTGTGTTCTTTCAAGAGACTGAAATGAGTCACTGTTTGACTCAAGTCCAGATAGAGAAAAATGGTTAGATTTATAGTACACATTAATTTGCCAATTAGAAATTCATCTTCCTATGAGGCCTAGGGAAGGAGCCAGCATCAGCTGCAGAAGTAAACAAAGGGGAGTTTGCCTCAGAACCAAAGACTTTCTTTTAGGTATTTGGTGTGGCACTCAGTAATTAGTAAGATCATTGTCACTTGGCAAGGTTGCCCATGTCCGAAGCCAGCTGGTAGAGTTTTTTCCCACACGTTTTCTGGGGCAGTCATCATGGCCACATGTAAATCAGAAGTAAATATCACCGGAGATGACTTGCTCAGTTGAAGCCAGGAAACCCATCTAAGGGGTGAGTGTATTTGAAATGTACACCAGTGCTTCCTGGCTTCACTCCCTCCACCCCTCATCCCTCTGAACTAGGTGTATCATTATGAGTCTGTTAGGGTCTCATTTGCTTATTTTCTGTCCATTCAGTGCAGTTTCGCATGAAGGGGATGTTGTACCTTAGTCCTTCTGTCAGCCTCCCATATTGATTCTTTCTAGTATATTTTTCTGAAAATTCAAGCAATAGCTGGGTTCCATCTGTGGCTTCTAGGGCTGATTCAGGATATTTCCTATTCTTAGAGTCAATTGGTGATTTCTCTAGTAATCTGGCACAGAGGAATGAGCCTATGTAGCTTTCTTATGGATTGTATTTTGTACATCTGTGTTGAATCGTAGGGAGGGATAATGAGTTAATTCATACCCAATGACTATAGAGGAATAGATGAATGGGCCAGTGAATAAATAAGTGATGGCTGATCTTTTGCAAGTGAAGGGCATGAGAAGTGGTTTGTGGTTTGGGGAAGAATGGTACAGATCAGAAGAGATGCCTAGAATGGAGAATGAAGAGAAGTAGAGAAGGAGGGCAAGGGCCACAGTTATGACCCAAAGGCAGCTGGGGTCAGCAGGGCCCCTCGCTCCGTGACTCTCTGTAGCTGGAGCGCAATCTTCCAGCTCAAGCAAAGGAAACGAGAGCTGGATTGATGGCAGGTTGGAAGAACTACAGGACAGGCATCCAGGTTCTTGGAAGAGTTCAAAGAGGGATGAATTTGTTCAGAAATTCGGTGCGATGCTGTGGTTGACATTGCGAGGCTCTGGGACAGCAGGAGACTCGTATGGTCACAGTGAGACCGCTTACTTGGTTAGGGACTGAATGGCAGTATGTAGGATGTCGTCTTGTCATCTTGTCTCAACCCCCATGATCTGTGCACTTTGGTAAATAAGCTGGGAAGTACATAGGTTTTATAAATGTAATTTTAGGCCTTCACTTCCCCAAGAGAGCTGATTTATACCCTTTGCGGTAGTATTGCTTAGGCCTTGCTTTGTTAGAGTTAAGTTAACCATATGCCATTTCATAAAGACTCCCGTCATGTAAGAAAAGGTTCCGCAAAAGCCTCGCAACTCGATAGGTCTGCTTTAGGAGAAGGCAGTTAAGTTTCTGCCTTATTTTCTTGCTTGCTTCTTGAGGATGGGAAACTAAGAGTCTGGGCTAGCTCTTACGTGTCTCAAGGATGTCTAAGGGGCCGTGTGGCTTTGGTTATGTATGCTACACAAACTTTTAAAGCCTCAGGGTTCTTGTCCATGAAATGAGTTAACAATAAGCGCCTTAACCTGTATGCGAAATGAGTTTCTCAGCGCCCAGCATCTCCTAGGCTTTCATTAAATCCCAGTTTGGTTATTCATCTTTCAGGCAAGTCTCTGTACTCGGAGTATTGAAAATCTTTTAAGGTCATATTGCTTAATGACTTAGATATTGGACCCGAGCACAAAGTGTGAGTCTTTCAGAATAGAATCTCACTTGCCTGCTTATTTTGTTTTTTTGGTTATCATGCTATTTATATATTCATCTGTCCCCACCCCACATATGATAGAGTAAGATGATGTGAATTATAAATAACGTGAGAAGGAAAGAGGAAAAATAAAAAAAGTAGGGGTGGGGACAAATGATGCCAGGAATAAGTTCAGTACAAAACAGTGCACCATGGGGGTCCTATAATTTTCTCAGTGTAGGCTTGGCACTCAAGCAAAAAGGCAGTCCCCTATACATAGACCTTTCTCCCAGGCTGTTCACTTAGATTCGCGGTATAATAAACAACGGGTCTTTTTTTCCCCCCCTAAAGCTAGGATTAAGGAGAACATTAGGGCACCTAAGGAATTTAGTGTTGAATGTTATACCAAAATACTTTGACAGCTTTACTCCTTACCTGTTAATAACTATAATCACTCTAACAGAGAAGAGAAAGTTAGGAAGGAGCCATAGTTTTAAATAAAACCTAAAGTGATTGAAACTCTAGTATTGAAGGGTAATATGCAAAGACAGGATAAAAATCAGAACTTCACGTTCATAGAAGTTGCTGCCAAACCTAGATTATTTCTTAGGACACAGTTGTGAGGTTTTGTGACTTGCCCGACATCATCCAGCTGGGACAGAGTAGTGCCAGAGAATTCGGTGTTCAGAAGGCTTGGATTAAATGTCCAGCTCAAGAGTTAAATCTTTACTTCTGCTATAATGGAAAGTATCATCTTCCAGTAGTTGAGAAGTGTTGCGGTATCATCTTGCATGCTAGTGAAACGAGAAAGTATATTTCCAGACAAAAGCTCCCTGAGGTCAAGGGGCTGGCTCAGTTTTATTCATTGTGCTCCTGGTTCACTGTAGATGTTTAATAAATATCTTTTGAATAAAAGAAAGGATATCATTAGGTGGTCTGAAAACAACCTAAAAATGAGAACTTTTCTTAGAAGGGAAGACTTTTCGTAAATTCTTAAAATGGAAAAGATTCCCCATGGATCTTATTGCAGTGTGGAAACAATCATATCGGTCTTTGGACAGAACTGGGGCCATGCTTTACTGCAGAGAATTCAGCATCTTTTTGAGTTTCCTTAATGAATATATTAGTAACAGAAGACTTGTTTATATTTTGTGCCTATCTAGCATCCTCTCTCCGAGGATGTCAAAAAGACTGTAGAAATGCCCTCACTCTTCCCCCACTCGTGGGCAAGACAGAAGAAGCCCCCCACCACCTGTTGGAGTACTTGATTCATTCTTGTAACTGACTCCTGTAACTTTGGGATGTCTTGCCTTTCTTTAATCTTAGTGGTGACTAAGTTTCCTGAGGAAATGTAAACATGGAACATACTCACTGTCTTATATTCCATATGAGACTGGAAATTGTTTGTGGTTCCATTCCTGCTTCTGTCATTAACGAAATGTGGGACTATAGTTTCTTTCTTCTCCATACCTCAGTTTTCCATCTGCAGATGGGTACACTTTTTTTTTTTTTTTAAAGATTTTATTTATTTATTTGAGAGAGGATGAGAGGAGAGAGAGAGCACATGAGAGGGGGGAGGGTCAGAGGGAGAAGCAGACTCCCTGCTGAGCAGGGAGCCCGATGCGGGACTCGATCCCGGGACTTCAGGATCATGACCTGAGGCGAAGGCAGTCGCTTAACCAACTGAGCCACCCAGGCGCCCCGAGCAGATGGGTACACTTGAACTGGGTGATCTTTAAGACCCTTGATGGTCTTATTCTCTTTGCCCTTTGTATTTAAACCGGCAGTTATCAATCGTGGGTCCTTTATTGTTGAATGATGGAATGGTGTCTCCTCTGGGCCCCCTGTCCCCAGCTTTACAGCTTGAAATGGCCTCCTCAAAACATCTAGCTAGCAAGGACAGCTGGATTCAGACTTCTGAAAATACATCAACCTAACATGATTTGGCTGAGTGGTACGGGAGTCCTGGCTCTGAGATGTTCGATGCTCCCTTCTGGGTTCTTTTCATTAAGCTAGGAGTTGGTACATGGTACGGGGAGTTTTGCTTCCTCTGGCCAGTGGTACTTCACTCCCACGCCCTAGTCCTTTCAGGCTAAATGTGGATTTTCCTGTCCTTTTCCAGGTGCACAGCTCCTCCTAGCATGACCGTGATCTGATCAACAACCAAGGTAACTTGACTCCTGTGGCTGGCACCGCTGTGCTGGGGCCTGGTCACTGACCACAACTACAGAGCTGCCATGGTTGCTGCCTTCACTTCAACCCCTGTAAATTCACAACCACAGGTAAGTGATTCAACCTCGCTTAAGTTTGTGCTAATCTTAGTTTCGTCAGATATATAAATTTCAGAAGGTGCGTCTGACTCTAGGGATGGTGTGCAACCTTCTAATGATCATTTGGTGGGCGTTTGGATAACAGTGCTTTCGTGGGGGAGCTGCTATTGAGTTCAAGAAGCAGCTGGAACAATGAGCAAGTGATGATAGTGGACCAGCCTCTGTGCATCGCGGTCTTGGTTTTCAGTGCTTTGAGTGTCTGGCTGTTCCTATAGGCATCAAACTCCCGGTCAAGACAGTTGACGGTCAAGCCTGCTGCTTTCCCTCTCTTGGCTTTTTTAGGGTTTTAATGAACTATCTCAAAACAGATCTTATCTTGGACGTTTTCTGAATGCAGTCTCATTGTCTGCTTCCTCTAATTACTATTTTGCCTTGACCTGTTCTAGGAGCTTTGAAAAGAAGATGCACCTCCAGGAACTTGTGAACAGTAGTCACGAGTTACTTTTTCTGTCCAGCGAAGAGCAGTTACGTGGCAAGAACATTGCCTGCAGATTATTTTACAATCGGATCTACTAGAGTAGTAACTGGATTCTTTCCATTTTAGCAGGAAGTGTGGTCTAGTGGGGAAACAGCCTTTGTAAGCATTAGGCCTGAAGTCAGATCCTCATGGTTGCATGGCCTTCATCGTGCTGACCTCGTTCAGCTTCCATGTCTTCTCATGTCACCATACTTCACGGGATGGTTCTATGGATTAAATGATGGGATATACACAGAGCACATAGTAGGTGCTCAACAACTGGTTTCCCATCTGCTCTTCCTTCATCTTCTCCCCCTTTTAGAGTGTGACCTTCCCCATCTCATTCATGATCATTATTATTATTTTTTTTTAAAGATTTTACTTATTTATTTGACAGAGAGACATAGCGAGAGAGGGAACACAAGCAGGGGGAGTGGGAGAGGGAGAAGCAGGCTTCCCGCGGAGCAGGTAGCCTGATGTGGGGCTCGATCCCAGGATCCTGGGATCATGACCTGAGCCTGAAGGCAGACGCTTAATGACTGAGCCACCCAGGCACCCCAGTGATCATCATTTTTAGGCCAAGGTTAAAGAAAAAAAGTATACCCTTGAAAAAAGAGCCATATTGTTTGAAGTTTAAATCTTGATGATACAGAATGTTTTTCCACACTTTTTTTTTGTCCTGTATCATTTTTCAGGCTACTAGATTCTGTATGTATTTCAAGGTAGGGGTATGTGGAGGAGGGAACGGAGAAGGGGGAGGAAGAAGGGAGCGTTTTTACTTCATGTATATATAAATGCTTCTTGTCTCTTCTAAAAAAAAAAAAAAAAGACCTTGGAATTGGATCATCTGGATAAAGTCCTCCTGTTATTTAAGATTTTAAAACATTTGGTATTTTCCAGAAAGTTTAGTGTGACCGCCATTGTGTGTATTCTCTGTCTGGCAACTGGATCTTGCTTTTTCAGCATTTCATTGACTTGGGCTGTTTGGTTTCCATTCCCCTCAGTGGGGTTTTTGGTGCTGCAGAGACTTCATGAGTGGGTGACGAGATTTAGTGCCCGTTACCTGAGGTCACCACGTCGGAGTCCTCCACGGTGGTCCCATGGAGAATGGGCAGCAGCCATTCTGAGCCTTTGGTGAAGTGAGGTAGGCCCTAGCACAGGTTTTCTGGGCAAGGGTTTCAGCACCTGGGTCTCACTGGTGCATTTTTCAGCATCTCCAGGAGGAGCATCTTATCCACGCGCCTCTTTCCTCGTACACAAGCTATTATCAGCTGGCGAGCAAGAGAAATATTTCTCAATGACTCACTTAATTAAAATGTGTACACTGCCCAAAATAGGAAGATGTATTTAATATAAACACTTGGGGAAAATATGGGCTCTTGTAAATCCTCTGTGGGAAGGTAAATTGGTACAGTCACTCTGTAGGGTAATTTGATAGCATCTATTAAAATTCTATCCCTTTGCATATACCCTCTTCCCATCTCAGTAACTACATTAGAAAAACACCAAGGGGACATGCATAGAGATATTCACTGAAGCATTAGTTGAAAGCCAAGAGGTACAAAACTTTCTGAATATACGATAGTGGAATGACAATAAATTCAGGCATGCTGATATGCTTTAAGTACCATGTAGCAGTTAAAAAAAAAAATGATAAATACATATCTCAACACAGCTATATCTCCCTAAGATACCTGTTGGAGGAGAAAGAAAGTAAAATGCAGACTAATTCAGGAAGATATCATTCAAACTGTAAAACAAGATCATATGTTTTTAGGGATGACCATATGGTACATTAGTGTAAGCACATAGTAAAAGGTCTAGAAGATACATTGTCAATGGGAATGTTTTCCCCAAGAGTGCAAAAATTGGATCTGGGGAGATAGAAAAAGTCCCTCTAAAGTTTAACCCTACCTGATGACATCCTATCCCTTAATATTTAATATCTCTCATTAGGGAGAATTTAAATTTAAGTAAAATTTTCTCATTGAGAATTGCCAGTGGGGGGAAAAAAAAGTGAAACCCTGGGCTGGATGTGCAAGAGCTCTCCAGTCACGCCGCCTGGGGTTTAAATCCTGGCTCCAACGTTTACTACCTGAGCCCGTGGGGATGGGAGAAAGGTATCCACCCTGTGAGGGCCTCGGTTTCCTCATCTGCAAAATGAACATAAAAATTACAGAACCAACTTCATAGGATTGTTTTAAGGGTGAAATGAGGTAATATGTATAAAACTTAGAACAAAATCTGGCACATAGTGCTCAGTACATCTTAGTTAATAGTGTTCAGCAAGCTCACTGTGGCAGGCCTGGGGAATCCAAGAATAAGTAAGAGAAACAGGGTTTAGAAATGTAGTGGGAAACATACAGACAGGGAAACAAAAAATTAGCGGTGTCACACCTGCTAGGATAGAAGTATGGGGACTTTAGAAGTAAAGTCAAAGCAGTCAGGGAAAGGCTTCTGGAAGGAAGACTGCCAGGCTGGGAGCTAATGTATCCTTCCTTTGACAAGGGAGGAGAAACATTTGTGAATGTCGAATGTCCCAAGGGGAGAGGGAGAGCACAGCATTCGGAGGTTCGTTCAGGATAGTTGCCGTCTGCTGAGGTGTGAGGTCGCAAGCAGAGATGTGCTAGAGCCAGCCAAGATCTGATTGTTAAGTTTTCAGAAACTGTGTGAGCCAATTGACTTCATGCTTGTAGCTTGCAGTCAGCCAGGGTGGAGTATTTAACCAGGGAAATTGGCAAACACAGTCCCTGACTCTTAAGAGCCCATTGTTAGATATTTATCAGCATACTTCTGCTTGTAGAGGAGGTAGATGGGGTAGGTTACAAGGTTGGAGAAGATTCTTGCAGCGCTTTGCAAGCTACATTGAGGAATTGAACATTAATCTTTTTTTTTTTTTCCTAAGATTTTATTTATTTGACAGAGCAAGAGCAGGAACACAAGCAGGGGGAGTGGAAGAGGGATAGGCAGGCTTCCCGCTGAGCAGGTAGCCCGATGCAGGGCTCGATCCCAGGACCCTGGGATCATGACCTGAGCCGAAGGCAGACACTTAATGACTGAGCCACCCAGGCACCCCTTGAACATTAATCTTGAAACCTGTGAAGCTTTGGAGTCTTGGGGCTGGCTTCAAACCCTGACTTTCGACAGTCCTGTTGAACAAGTTCATTAATTAATCTCAACGAGGGTAGGAAGTCCCATTATTCTTAACATAACACTGGGAACAAGTAGCCTCTGATTGTTGGAGGAACCCAAGCCCACCTGGAAGGAGTCAGCTGTAAACAAGGGGATTAGGTCCCAGGAGCTTACTCTTCTGGAGAGCTGCAGATCCCTGGGTCACTTCATTCCCAGGTCCTCTGGTCAATGATGTGCCTTGTGATGATCTGTATATCTGTTCTTCACATGTAATTTGTGTAGTCAGATTTTAGTCCCAGACTGACTGGCCCTCGCCCCCGAGTCTGTATGGATGTCTACTCTCCCATTATTAAGGTTTCTCCAGGTTCAGAGAAGGTAAAAGTGATTTAAATATACTGTCTCCTCAGGCAAAGGTGAAATAAGCAGTTCACTCAATCAGCTTAGCCTGGTATTGTCTGGCACATCCACTTGCGTTCTTCTAGAGTGAATTCAGTGACCTGTGTAAAGATAAACCTACATTCGAGTGTGAAAGGCCTGACAATCCTTTTCTAAGGCAAAAACAACAATTAAAAAAAAAAAAGCTTTTGGTTTTGTTTTCCTCTATTCATTTGGTAACAAAGAGCA
Organism: Halichoerus grypus; assembly: GCF_964656455.1. Classification (NCBI taxonomy): domain Eukaryota; kingdom Metazoa; phylum Chordata; class Mammalia; order Carnivora; family Phocidae; genus Halichoerus; species Halichoerus grypus. Next base: position 72,346,036 of record NC_135725.1, on the reverse strand, counting down.
TTTTCCTAATCAAGGCTGCCTAATACTAGATATAAGCTAATTAATATGAACAAATAGCCTGTGATTGTTTCAAACAATAATAGGGAAGAAAGCTTGCATTGTTACTCCGGCTGGGGTTACTGTTTAGTTAGTGAAAGATAGGCCTTGTGCTTTGAAGTGGGACAAGTTTGTATTCCCTGCTTTGCTCCTGACGAGACTGTAAGGCGGATTTTTGTTTTCTCATGTTGAGAAAGCACCTTGTTCTTACGAAGCTAGATAAATACTGAGGCGAAACTGGACTAGCAGCAGCAGGAAGACCGATATAGCTAAGTTACTGCTGTGTTAGTCCAGGCACCGATAAAGAGTTCCTTGCCCAAGGAAACCTTTAGGGAAATGTTTGCAGATGGGAACACGTTCACCGTTAGGTTAAATTAATGTGTTCATATCCTGCAGATAGGGGCTTGGGATGGGGTGGAGGTGGGATAGGAAATAAAGAATCTTGCCACTCTTAATGGCCGGTTTCTGTTTCTAGAATTCTGGTTAGCATTACTTTAATTGTGCTTCATCCAGCCATGGGTAGAGTATGGATTAAAAGTTGTATTTTCCTTTTGAATGGAAGGATCAAGTGGTTCACGACATGCACGAATGGTTTGGCCTTTCTCGAACCCAGGACTGGTGTTGAGAATGTCAAAGGTATTCCGATCCCACACCTGGGATTCCAATAAGAGAGGACTCTGTTCTAGCCGTATTTTACAAGGTATTTCATTCTGTCTGTCATTTGTGAAGTGGCTATCTTGGTTTTAAGCCTGGGAAACAAAGATACTTTTGTCCCTCCAAGTGACTTCCTATAGCTTTCATTAAAGACATGAGTTTGGGTAGGGAGGTACTCAGTGTCTTAACAGATTGCTCCTGTGGTTCATATCCAGTGTTCTGATGTAACACAAGGTCTCTACTTGTCTCTTGGAAGACAGGCGTTTTTGAATATTACCAATAGGTTCCTCTAACAAAATCCATCATGTTTCCAAAATGTATGTTCTAGAGGTTTCATTTCTGATGTTAGAGACTGGATACTTTTGGAGTAAAGCAATTGAATTCCATATTAAGTGGGTTGCATTTTTTGAGATTGAAAGACTTCTGTTTTTGTTTGTTTTTTAGAACTTTTTATGATGGCAGTTTTCAAATATTCACAAAAATAAAAAAAAAATAACCTAACAAATCCCAGTAGAGCCATCACCTAGATTCAACAGTTATTAGTATTTTGCCCTACTTGTTTCACTTGCTCCCATTTTGGGGGAGGAACCATTGTAAAGCAAATGCTTGGCATTGTGTCCTCTCACCTCGACCCTTGTCCATCAATATACATCTCTAAAAATAATTCACTTCTATAATCACAATACTATTATCACATTTAACAAAGTTAAAAACAACTCCTTAATGTCATTTTATACTCATCCATATTCAGGTATCCCCAATTGCTTTTCCAAAAAGTGGTTTTGCAGTTACGTTGTCTTTTAAACATATCGCTCAGATCAGTTTTCTCTAAGACTATTCAATCACTTTTTAAGGTTTAAAAGGCAGTTCCATTTCCTCCCTTTATTCTCTGAGTGGGAGGTAGATTGACCTATGAACCAGAATATTTCACCGCTGAAGAATAAGAAAAAATGAGACATACACGGAAGGCTCCAAAGTAAAAGAATGATTGTAATTGTTAAATTGTCAGTCTCTAAAGTAAAGGATCACAGATGGCTGGAGAGTGCTTTTAGACTAAAGTGTGAATAGTTGGAATATGAAATATATTTCCAGTGCCACATGGTGAAGACACAGTGTGGTCTGGCTTCATCTAACATGGAATTGAGAAAAGAGAATGCCTGAGCTGAGATATAGGTGAATTTTGGTTCGAATCCCAACAGCTAGGGCAAGTTTCAATATAGGTATCTCTTTCAGTTTTATTTTAATCTCTAAAATTCAAGTAATATACACTGTGCTCCCAAGTTTAAATGGCAAAATAGCTGTGAAGTCCTTTATCTGTTTAAATGGCAAAATATCTGTTAAGTACACTCTCAGCCCCCTAGTTAGATATGTGACATATATAATTTCCTTCCTTTCCCCTCCATAGTTACTCTGAGAATTCTTTACAGGGAGAAGGTGGCTACTCTGCGTATGGTCTGTGTATATGATGTGCTTATGTAGTATGCCAGAAGATCCATCAGAGGAAAGCCAAGTTAGATAAACAGTCTACGGAAAACGCCAGCACATGACCAGGAGTAAATGCATGCATAGATAAACACTGAGGTTTCTGACTTACTCTATCTTGAACCATGTTTCTCTTAGAAGTAAAATTTGTTCTCATATTGCAATTTAAAATCATTTCTGCTCTCTTTTGTGTTTATAAGCTCAGATAAAGCTTGAGAGGATATTTTATTTCAGAATATGAGGGCACATTTTTCCCCCCAAAGTAACTTAAGTAAAATAAAGGTGGGGGAAGAGGGATAGGGAGTTAATTAGCTCACATGACAAGAGGTCGTGTGATTTTTTTAAAGATTTTATTTATTTATTTTCTTTAGGTGATCTCCACATCCAGCGTGGGCTCAAACTCACAACCCAAGAGTTGCATTCTGTACTGACTGAACCAGCCAGGCACCCCGAGGCCATGTGATTTTTTTTTTTTTTTTAGAATAAGTCCAGGCAGTGGTGATTGGGAAATGTTTAACAATTATACTCATTTTAGTAAGTTTGAATTTTAATTCCATTATAGGTAACATATAGTGTTATATTAGTTTCAGGTGTACAATATAGTGATTCAACAGTTGTGTACATTACTCAGTGCTCATCATGACCGGTGCCCTCGTTAATCCCCATCACCTGTTTCCCCCATCCCCCCACCTGCCTCCCCTCTGGTGACCATCAGCATGTATTCTATAGTTAAGAGTCTGTTTCGTGGTTTGTGTGTGTGTTTTTTTTCTTTTGCTCATTTGTTTCTTAAATTCACATATGAATGAAATCATATGGTATTTGTCTTTCTCTGACTTATTTTGCTTAGCATAATACCCTCTAAGTCCATCCATGTTGTTGCACATGGCAAGATTTCATTCCTTTTCACGGCTGAGTAATATTCCTGTGTGTGTGTGTGTGTGTGTGTGTGTGTGTGTGTGTGTATCACATCTTCTTTATCCATTCATCTATATGAGGGCACATTTTGAATTTTCTACTCATATAACAAAACTGTACAAAGATAACTGGGTACAAAGACCTTTCATGTTTGCTTCTTTTCCTTTCCAATATTTTCTTTCTAATTCGTTTGGTCTTTAATAATTAATGGAGCTACCTCTTTATCCTTCAAAAGGGATGTGATTTTCCCTCACTCTTCCTTCCCATTCTGATGCTCTTTGCCTGTTTTCCTTTTTGCATGCCTAGCTTCTCCTATTTTTCTTTGAACTTTCATTGCAGCTTTTCCAGGAATAAACACTAAGGTGGGGCTGGGCACTGGTGTGTTTCCCAGTGGAGGAGAACATAATCACAGAGTCCAGATTTCTGTCTTTTGAGAACCGTACCTTGCTATAAGAAGACTGTCATTTAAAGAATCAGCCTTCATCTCTGTGTGATGATACAGCTATTTCATAATTGCACGGCATCCCTTAAGAACTGCCCTTCAGTTAAACTTACCCACTTCATAAATGGTAATCCTAGGCAGGTGCAGGCTGGGAGAGAAGTGATAGTGGATTGTTACCTGCTCCTTGGCGTCAGACAAAATGTTCGTGAAAGGGTCATGGAGTAGATTGAGTTCTTGAAAGGCTAGGTTGGCAGTAAAGTAATTTTCAACGATTCAGACTCGCTTTGGGAGCAAAAACCTCCAGTCTCAGAGGAGGAGGGTTAGGATATGGTTGAACTAGGTAGCTGCCTGATGTAAAAATATTTGCATTTAGATGAACCCCACCAGCCTGCATGGGGAGGTTTTGGAGGCTTAGTTGAGACCTGGAAAGAAGATCCATTCATCTGGATTCAGCTTTGAGCCCCAACTCTAAGGACTTTGCACACTCCAGAACTCTGTTTAGCATGACCTTAATTGTAGTTGATTAGGTTACCAAAGAAATCTGGCAAAAACAGTGGAGGGGAGGACCCAGAAGAACCCCATTCCTGTGGCTTGTGTTCTGGGCTTATCTCTGACATGCTGGATTGTGTGGGTGACCAGTGGGAACTCGGAACTCAGCAGTCGTGGTCAGGCAAAAATCCTACTACCTCTGTGAGACATGTCATGGTGGAGACTTAGCTACTCATTAGCTCATTGTCTCATTCAGGATTAGTTTGGAAAACTAGGACGACACTGAACTTGCAGATGGGAATTCAATTCGTTGATAGTGGAGCAAGCAAAGGTAGAAGAAACAAGGTGGCATGATAGGGAATCTGTGAGGATTATGTTTGTAGTTATACCATGATGTTTAGCTTTTTCAGATCATGTATCAGGAATATACATTTATTCTTAGGAGAACTTTTTTGCCTATTTTCCTTAAAATCATTAGAAAACCAATAAAGTATTAAATGCGGCTGCTTTTGGATGCACATTTTATTGCTTTCTGTAGTCACAGAAAAAGAAAGACAAGCTCTGTAGGAATAAAAGAGTACATAAGTGTAAGTGGCAGAATACAACAAAGACTTAAATAGGTAAATAATCCAATTTTTAAAAATTGAGCACCTGAAACTAATATTATTTATCAGTTATATCAATAATAAAAGAAACAACTGTTAGATGAGAAAATTATTGAGAAAAGCAATGTGTAAGTACATGAAAAGTATCAAGCACCTAAGGATAATAGATTGGAGATTTTTTGAGATTACTTATCAAACACTAATAGACATTCGAGAAGATTTACATAGATAACTATGTCAGTGGATTGTAAGACTCATTGATTTGATGTCCGTTCCCTGCAAATGTATTTTCTAGATTGAATGTGATCACAATAAAAATCCTAAATTTTTTTTTGGAAATCTCACAAGTTCTAACACTTACATAAAAACAAAAAAAGGTCAAAAGTAACTGATATAATCTTAAAGAAGAACTAGATGGGAAAAATTCTTCCAGATACCAGAATTTATAATAAATTTATAATGAATAAGGCAGTGGGATATTTGTATAGGGAGAGATAAAGCATCAGAAGAAATAGACACCAATCCACCCCCATATCGCTGTAAGAAAAAATGAATTGGAACAAGATAATAAGGAAACATTCTGTTAGACTATGAAAAAGAAGGGCTAATGGAAAATAATTTTTTCATTTTCTTCATGGATGAATTACGTATTGTTTTCATCTGTGAGTTTCAAGAAAGTTGTGTTTGGAGGTGGTCGTTGGTTTATGAATGTCAAGCTCTCTGGGTTCCTGAATTCAAAAGTTTCCAGAGAACAGCTCTCACAGAGACTGATAACTACTCCATCCTTAAAAGTGGGTGATGTTTTCCTCTCCATTTTTACAGATGAGGAAACTGAGTCCTGAGAGGGGAGTCTTCTATAATCGGCATTTGAACTCAGGTTTCGCTGATTCTAAGGCCTAAGCTCCCAGCTGCTGCAAATCTATGATGACACCTCTCATTCCCCTTGCTGTCTCCTAGGAAATAGGAAATTGCAAGTGAAGTATCGTACTGTATCCGGGTGTCATTCTTTAATCACACCTTGGGCCTGGTGTAGTCTAACAACAGTACTTGCTGCTACCCTTTCCTCTCCTTCCCTCCGCTCCCTCTTTTATTGAGGGAACAACACAACCCCTTTGCTGTGACTCAGACTTAGTTAATTGTGTGGTTTTTATGTTGTTTTGTTTTTGTTTTTAATATGTCAAGCGTACAGAAGAGTGGAGAAACTGTTACAATACAGTCGTAGATCTGTTACCCAGCTTTGTAAAATCTGAACATTTTGGTGTAATCACTTCAAAATCTTTTGGGTCTTGAATAAATGAAACAAATCATTACAGATAAAGTTGAAACCCCTTGCAGTCTTTGTCAGCTTAATTAACCTCCCTCTTGGCTCAGGTCACACATTGAGATTGGTCATCTCCCTGCATGTGTTGGTGGATATATATACATACATGGGAAAATACAAGCAATATTTAGTATTTCTGCAAGCTTTTAACATTCCTAAGAATGGTGTACTGCATTATACTGCACCCACTGCTTTAGTCATCAGCATACGTGAAGTTCTCCTTTGTTCATTCTAACTGCATAGCATACCTTTCTGTTTAGATTGCAATTTACCCATTCTCCACTTGGCGAATATTTATGTTGCTTCTGGTATTTCAATGTTATAGAAGAGTAACAACGACAAGTCTTGTGCATGCCTCCTTAGGCACATGTGTGAGTTTTTTCTAGGGTTAGAATCTCTTAGTCACGTGTATGAACGTGTCCAACCTTAGTGGTTTTTGCCAAACTTTTTCAAAGCAGTTGTACTAAATTTTACTCCCACTGACACCAAATGACTGTCCTCACCAACTATTGATGTTTCAGACGTCTTAATTTTTGCCAGCCTGGTGGACATAAGTTGTATCTGGCTGCAGTTTGTATTTAACTCTCTCTGAGTCCTTGAGGAGTAATTATCTTTTCATGTGATTATTGGCCATTAAGGTTTCCTCTTCTGTGAATTACCTATCCTTATCTCTGCCTGTTCTATTATTGGATTGTTTGGCTTTTCCTTTTTGATTTGTAGGAAGTTTTTACATTTCACTGTAAGCCTTTTTTGTGTGCATTGCCAGAATTTCTTTTAGTTTTCAGCTTTTCTTTTGTCATTATAAAGTTCTTTGCAGCACAGAACTCTCAGATTTCTAATTAGTCCTATTTTGTCAATGTGTTGGCCTTGTTTGGAAAAATCTGTGGGTTATAAATATGTGCCTTATTTTCTTCTAAAAGTTTTAGAGATTTATTTGTCACACGTCTTTATATTACCCGAAATTGATTTCTGTGTATGTGGCATAGATAATCAGTTTATTTTTTTTTATATAGATGAACAGTTATGCCATTTTCTCCATTGATGGGTAAAGCATGTCTCTTGTCAAGTTTCTGGCTCTCTATTCCACTGGGCCATTCATGTATTTCTGTGACAATATCACAATGTCTTAACTACTATGACTTTAAAATAAAATGTGGCATTCTATAGGGCATCTAGTTCTTTGTCTTCCGTTATCCCCAGATATTCTGATTCTTTTATACCTCCATATCAGTGTTCAGGGAACCTGTCAAGCACCATGATGAATCCTTTGGGATTTTTCATTTTATTGCACTGAATTAATAGCTTCATAGTGGGAATATTGACATCTTAATATCTTTCTCTACCCATAAAATATTTTCTCTGCTTAGGTTTTCTTGTAAGCTTTGAATATTAAGATTTATTTTTAGATACATTAGAGATTTTGTTCTTGTAAATGAGTTCTTCTTAAAATAATGACCTAAAAATATTTTTTGTGGTGTTTCTGTAGGAAAACAGCTGATTCATGTGACTTGATATTTAATCTAGCAAACTCTACTGATACAGTCATCTTTGCATTTTCTATGTAACTGATTATCTCATTTGTGAAAAACAATAGGTTTTTTCTTTTCCAATTTTTTTTTTTTTTTTTTTTTTTTCTGTTTGGCTATGACCACCAGTACATGTTAAAAAGCAATTGGTTTCATTTCTGTTTTTAAAGGGAATGCTTCCATCAACAATGACAATTGCCATGGACCTTTTATCGCGTTAAAGAAGCTCCCTTCTAATTCTAGATTGCAAAATTATGAAAGGGCACTACAATTTGCCAAACACATTCTTCTCATGTCTATTGAAATGATCATTGGCTTTTTTTCTTTCCTTGAATTTGTTTGTGTGGTGAATTATATTAGATATTTAAATGTTAGGTCATCTTTGCATTCTGGATTAAACCCTATTTAGTCTTGATTTATAAAATTATATTTGTCATAAAATTATATTTGTATATTTATATGATATATAATTACATGTATGTTCTAATATAATATATAAATATATAAATGTATAATATATATTATGAATATATAATATATTTAGGAGCTCTTACTTATATTCCTAAAAAATATTGGCTAATAATTTCTTTTGCTTTTAATTTCCTTGTTTGTTCTTGTAACATAGTTATGCTGGCTTCATACAAAGATAACCAAATAAACTTTGAAAATATGAAACCAAAACAGTAGGGGCACCTGGGTGGCTCAGTTGGTTAAGTGTCTTACTCTTGGTCTCGGCTCAGATCATGATCTTGGGGTCATGAGATTGAGCCCCACATTGGGCTCCATGCTCAGCATGGAGTCTACTTGGGACTATCTCTCCTTCTCCCTCTGTACCCTCCCCCGCCCCCCACCACCGCGCATGCATGTGCTCGCTCTCAAGTAAATAAATCTTAAAAAAAAAAAAAAAAAAAGAAACCGGTAATATCAAGTAATTTTATGTAGGTTTGAAAACAAATGGAAGTACAGTGCTGAGGGCAGTAACACATAGGATGGGAGCAGAGGCATTGGAGGGAAAGCGTGCATCCAGGAAGATCACCTTTAGATCAAGTATGCATGTCAAATCTGATATTGTGATAGTCTTTAATCTGATATGCTTGGGGCTAATCCTGCTTTGGACTGTTCTGCTGGTTCTCACATGTGATATTCCTCGTGTGTCCTGTTCTTTCGGGTGCTGAGTTTGTCTTTGGTGTGCCTGCACTGAGGTCTGGCCCCCCGGAGAGGTTTGCTGCATGCTCGTGCCAGGCAGTGTGGAGCAGGAGGGGGGGGGGTGGGGATATCACGCGCTCAGGACCATGGTTCATGGTCATTCTCCTGTGGCTTCGCAGACCGGACAGGTAAGTTGAACTTAAGATCTCAACTATATGTGATGTATAGGCTTGGGGTCATGACTCTGAAGGGAGACTTTTATCTATTTCCTAGCCTGGAGCCGAAGCGGAGACAGACAGACTTCCTTGTTTTCCCCAGTGCAACAGGGTAGATTCCCTGCACCTCCCCACCCCCCCACCCCCCCCACCCGCCACCCCCACCCCCGCTACTCTTTTACTGATAAGGAGATCTTCAAGCCTTCTAGCTTAGTGATTGTTCTCAGTTCTAGCTCACTGCATCTGTCAAGGCTCAGGGCTCATCATCTTCCCAGTAATATTTAATGCCCTGTCTCCATAACCTGACAGTGTGCTGCCGGGGTGGCCTATCACCTTGGCTTTAACTCAGTAATGCATTGAGAAGAGTATTATATTTTCCCCATAACCTCTTAATCCTCTTAGTGATTGTTTTTTTCATTCCTTCCTCTTAGGACCAACTCAACATTTTCTCTTTGGAAATTTGATAAGTATAATGTTGCCCACTTTATCTCTGCCCCTTGCAAGGGGCTCTAACAGATACAAAGTATTTTCATTAGTGTGCAATTTGCTTTCCATAGTTTCTCTTTACATATGTACACATCCTATTCATATACATTGTTATTTTATAAGAAGTAGCATTTTATGTACCTTTTCAGGTAAACTTTCAAAAATCTTGTAGTTGCCTGTTCTCCACCTATGGTAAGAATTCTAGCTTTCAGGGGTGCCTGGGTGGTTCAGTCAGTTAAGCATCTGACTCTTGATTTTGGCTCAAGTCATGATCTCAGGGTCGTGAGATCAAGGCCCGCGTAGGGCTCTGCTCTGAGCGTGGAACCTGCTTAAGATTCTCTCTCTCCCCCTCTGCCAACCCCCCTAAAAAAAAGCTTTCAAACATTTTTCGTTACTGTCAGCATTGTTTTGTGGCCCATTTTCTAGTTCTAGTGGCAGATCCTTTCACTTTTTTTGTTTCTAATTTGAGGCTCTAAATGGGGTGAAAACTTTTTCTTAATAGAGACGGCATTTAATTCTGTGCTCTTCTAATTTTTTTTTTTTTTTTTGGAAGGGGGAAGAAATGTGTAGAAGGCCTGATTATTTTAGATTGAGGAACTTGAATTGCAGGGGACTTAGAAAGCATTCATACCTTGCTTTACAAATAAGAAAATCACCATTCCAGGCAGTTATGGGACTTACTGAAGACTAGTTAGCTGTCCCCAGCATCGGAATCAGGAAGAAGCTTTCACTCCATTGTTGTACTTTAGCAGAAGTGGGAAACTAAGCTTGATTTATGTCTTATGACTGGTCCTTTATCCAGCGTAGAGTAAAATCTCCTTTTTAGAATGTCAGTTGCGTACACACTTACTTTTTATCTAAATAGTTACTAAATCACAAAGGTTTAATTACCAGTCTGTGACTAAATTATTGTCTCAGGAGATTAAAAAACCACACTGGGTGGACTATGAGAGGACCTGCAGCAGGCACCAGGGGTATTTGGTACCCCGGCAAGGCGTAGTGTCATGCAATGCCCCGCCCCTACCTGCATTCCATAGATGTGTGTGGGTTCACAAACAAGTACATGTAGTGCATAGTGAAGATGAACACCGTATGTGCCTCTTTAGAGTTCAGGCTTGGCAGAATTGTTATGACTTCTTTCGAGATCACATGATAGGGTGAGGTAAACTTCTCAGATTGGGAACATCTGCTCTGCAGAGCAGCCAAGAGGCCTCCTCCCTCTGGCCCATCATCCTGAGATGTAATTGGTGGATGTGAAAAGGGCCTGAATGTGGACTTCTCTTTTTAGCATGGAGGACAATATTTTTGGAATAATCCTGTTTTATTTACATCTTTGTTCCTTGGGCAGTGCAGAATTCTGCAACTTCTCTGATTACAGAGAAGTTTCTAACTATAGTGATTTGGATTTTAGCATTATAAACTTTTTAAAAGTATTGAGTTTTGTCTGGTCATATTTTTGTTTTCCCTAGATTTCCTATGATAAATATGATAATTATTCAATGAGGTGGTTTTTAAACATTTTTGAAAATTACTGTTACAACTGAAATAGCCCTTCTTGATTCTTTCTTGAGAAAGAAAATGAACATTTACGTACTTCTCCCTCATTTCAAGCTCTTACTGATAAAGTGATTTTAATTCTAGATTAAGTTATTTTTATAAGCACACTGTCGAGAATTATTTTTGATATTTGCTCTAAGTTTTAGAACCACACGAAGAGCAGTGACTTAGATTCCTACGTTTTGGGGCTTTTGATGCTTGCTGCCACTGTTTTTGCTCGGTTATGTTTTTTAGGAAGGAAATGTAGATGATGTTCTTTGTGACCTGCCACATTTCTGAAACCGTTGTATATTATCCTCATGTGGGAACATCAGTATAGTTGTGGAATTTATGGACCTCGTTTTCTCCATTTAATGGAGATTTTGATTGCTAGTGTTCTGTCCTTTGGAATTTTTCTGTCGCAGTAGCTTGGCAATACCCCATTTTGTCTCTCTTTCTCTAGATACTTGATTTGTTTGCTTTTTGTTTATTTTTGTTGTTTTTTTATACCTAAAGAATTTTTATCTTTACCCTTGAGATTGCAAAATCTAACCAAGCTATATCTAAATTCTAGTTGCTTTTAATTAACTCTGTTTTGTAATTTATATAAACGCAAACCAGTAATCTGAGGTCTTTCTTCTTAAGCAGTAACTTATGTTTCAAGCTATCTTACTTCAGCTTTGTCCTAATCTTTCTTGGATTCTTAGTATAACTAGGAATCCAGTATAACTAGATGTTTCCCTTTATGTGCCTCCTTTCCTTTTATTCTTGTCATCTCTGACCTTCTCTGAGTGCTGGGTGAATTTCTTCAATATGTCTTCGACTTGCCATTTCAAGTTTTCTGGAATTTTTACACTTTATTTCATTGTTTGAATTGCTGTTTTTAATTCAAAAGTTGTTTTTCATCTCTTTGGTGGGCACAATAGCGGTTTTTCAAAGATGTCCATTATTTAACCTCTGGAACCTGTGAACATGCTGCTTTACTGGGCAAGATGTGATTCACTTAAGGATTTTGACATGGGGAGATTATCCTAGGTTATCTGGGTAGTCTCAAGTGTAATCACAAGGGTCCCTAAATGTGGAAAGCGGGGGGAGGGGGTAGGAAGAGTCGGTGTTAGAATAATGCAATGTGAGGAAGACTTGATTGGCTGTTGGCTGGCTTTGAGGAGGGAAAGGGGCCATGAACCAAGGAATGTGGACAGTCTCTAGAAATTGGAAAAGACAAGAAAAATTCACTGTAGGACCTTTGGAAAGGAACATAGCTCTGCTAACATGGTGATTTTAGCCCAGTGAGAGACCCACTTTGGACTTCTGACCTCCACAATTATAAGATAATAAATTTGTATTTAAGCTACGTGGTGATTTGTTACAGTAGCAGTAGGAAACTATTACAATCTCCATGTAGTTTTTACTGGTTTTTTGCTTTGTTTTTGTGTGTGTGTGTGTGTGTGTTCATGATGGCTTGTTCTCTTTTCAGTGCTAGTACCCTAACAAAGTATTTTGAGAATACAAATCAGAAATATCCTGTAATTTAATCTTTTTCTTTTTACCTCTTTTATTCCCCCCATAAATCTGCTCAAGGAGAGGTGTTTTCTGTTCTTCGGAAGGGTCCTCTCCTCTGAGGTTGCATTTTTGTCTTACTGTATTTGATCTTTTTTTTTTTTTTTTCTGCTTTTTGTATTGTTATAGGCATGACTGCCTGAATGCATTATAGTCCAATCATAGTTGAGTTAGATTCTCCCAGAGCTTGATTTGGGTTTCTGCTTAAATCCCTTGGGTCCTGAAGAAGTGAGAAAGCCTGTTGACACTACCCCCAGCCACTCTGCTGGGGTCTCCTTCACCTATACTCCAGGCCTCCTCCTTTTTGCAGATGAAAAGAGAGGTGATTTCATTCTTCTTTCAGTTCAGCCCTGTTACATTCAATCCAGCTGACATTCCTCTGACGTTTTCTCAGGTATATTCTACCCTTACTGTTTTCATTCCAGGCGTATTTTATGCTGTCTTAATATTTAGCTGGCAATTTTTATGAAATATAAAGTTCTTACCCAGAATTCTCTTGATACAGATAATAATAATTTAGCTCAGTTTTCTTATTTCACAGATGATAAAACTGGGGCTCAAACAATCATGTAAGTTATGTCATTAGATGTGGTATGGTGTTTACTATTCAAATTTTTGAGAGATTAAAGATGGCAGAGGACTTGGATACCTGCCATTTGCTGATGCGATATATGGGATACCAGCAGAGAATATCTGTCAGTTTTCTTCTTCTTAGTATATTGTGGCTTCAAAAGACAATTTGCACTGTCTTATGTTTTCCTCCTTAACTGTTTAGTTTTCCTAAGTTGGGAAGAGCGAAGAAGCTGCACATACCATCTCTTGACTTTGTTAGCAGTTGGTGTTCAGAAGTTGGAATGCTGTGAAATACTGTGTGCTTGGTATTTGATTTAAAAATGTATTTGTCCAGAGAAAGTAAATGGTTATAGAGGCTAAAGGAAAGAGTTTTGCATTTATAGTTATAATTTATTTTTTTGTGTATCGTATGTCCTTTGTAGAAAGGAAACTTGTAAACATTTCTGGAATTTATTAATGCAACCAAAGTATAGTTAGCATCTAATCTAACAGTTGGATGCTGTACAACAGTGAACAAGAAAGTTAGAATTTCTGCTCTCATAGGGTTTATGGCCTAGTATGAGGAAGTGTTAATTGAGCAATTATTATACAGTAAGTGTTGTTGTGAGATAAATGCAGGGAATTGTAGTAGAAAAACCTTGCCTAGACTTGGGGATGTCTGGGGAAACTGACTAGAAAGAATAACCTTTCAACTGCATGAGGAATGAGAGCAAGGGAGCCAGGTGAAAATTGGGGGACGATAGTTCTAAGCCAGTGGGCCAGTGGGAGTCAAAGTGTGGTCTCTGGACCAGCAGCATCAGTATCACCTGGAGACTCACTTTACATCTACTGAATCAGAAATTTTCAGGATGTGGCCAGTAATCTGTGTTTTAGAAACCCTCCAAGTGATTTTGGTAGAGAAAACCACTGTTCTGAGAAGCAGAGATGAGGGAGAGCACAACATGTTACATAGAGCGGAAGAAGAGAGTTGGAAGTCATTAATAGTTTGAATTGAGGCTGGAGGGCAGGTGAGAACTGATAAGGTGGTTGAAGAGTTTAGGTTTTTATCATAAGTGCACTTGTAAGCCATTGAAGCATTTTCAGTAGGAGAAGAGCTTGGTCAACGGTGTCTTTTAGAAAGATCACTAGAGAGGAGATTGGCACTGGGTAGAAAGAACACTTAGGAAACCACTATAGCAATAATGCTGGTGGTGGTAATGATAATAATAGTAGTAATAATAATAATGTAGTAATAATGCTTAGGAAACCACTGTAGTAAGAAAGTAATAGTATTACTACCACTGTAGTGATAATAATTTCGTGAGGATGGAATAGAGAGGTTGAGTAGATGCTTAGCAAGGAGAATATATGGGATTTGGTTATTAAGTAATGAGGCTGAGGGAGAAGAAGGCATTCCCAGGTTTAGCCCTCAGGCCACTGGAGAGAGAGTAGTTCTCTAGCGTCTCTAGCCTCTGGAATAGAAGAAGATGGAAAGAGCAAGTTGGGGATCATGAGGAAGATTATGAGTTTGAATTTGGTTTTAAGCAGAGACTGAGTACTGAGTATCCTATGGGGTAGTTAATCCAAGATACCAGTAGGCAATTTGATATTTGCCTAGAGCTTAGGAAAAAAGTATGGGTTAAATACATAGATATGGGAGTATTGAGGGTATATAAAATAATTGAGATCTTGGGAGGACATATTAGAAAACTCAGTGCAAATGTGTTGGCTGAGTATATAACTAGTGTAGAAATATCAGTATTGTGTAGAGCATGGGGACCCATCAGAAATGACTGAGAAGGACCAGCCATAGAGAAGAATCAAAAGCCAGGAGAGTATGATGTCATGAAAGCCAATGAAAGAGAATTTTCTGAAAAGGGCTTTTCAGTCACATATCTAATGCTCTGAAGACAAGATTGGTGTTACTTTGGGAAGTTATATGGAACTAAAGAATTTAAGGGAGTGGATCTGATGGAGGGATTGGGTCAGAAGCGCCCTACTATAGTTAATGGAAATATTAGTGAGAGAGAAAGCAATTGGCTATGAAGGAGAAAAATTATCAAAGCTGAAAGGTGAAATGAGATCATGAGGGACTTTCTTTTTTCTTTTAAAAGATGGTGGAAACTAAACTTCCCTGAACATAGATAGGAAAGATTCAGGAGAGCAGGGAGGGAGAGAAGGAGGAGTGAGGGGGAGTTGAAGATACAAGAAGGAGAAAGGAAACAATTTCTAGAACAAGGTTCTTGAAATAGTAGGAGTTCACAACACTTGGATGGCAAAAGCTACACCCCTTCCATTGTAACAGAAGAGGAAGAAAGGATGGATTCTTGAATAGCTGATTTTGTCTTTTGTCAAAAGAGAACAGTAGGTAAGCTTAAATTAGCCACTTTGGAGAAGATAGGGAATGACAGGGGAAAATCAGACCCCTTGTGCTCCTGAAGTCTCTGCTGAGGTTAGACGTCATGAATTTAGATCAGAATCAATCTGCCAGATATGTCGATTTTCTCAAACATTTCTCAGAAGCCTTGGTGTAGGTGTGGAAGTGGCAACCAATTGCATTCAGCCAAGACTGGTGTTATTCCAAGAGACTGTCATGGAAGTACAGTGGGGCAAGTAGACTGAAGGAGAAAGGTCTCTTCTTCCTTATCTGAAGTTACAAAATTCAAGGTCTGACAACTGAAGATTTTTTCATAATTCACTTTGTGGCAAAACCTGCTCAGAATGAATTTATGTGAGGCTATTTATAACTTTTATTTAACAAATTTAATGTATAAATATATTTTGCCATAGAAAATGTGTATGATTATGGAACGAGGCTCCAAATTTTGATGGGGATTTACATCATCTAAGGATTATCTACTGTGTAAGTGTTCTTAAAACCAGAAAAAAAATTGAATTCTGAAGGATCTGACCTCAGAATCTTCAAGGAGAGACTGTGTTCCTGTGTTATCAATAGTCAATGACTATGAAATCTAAGCTGTATAAGGAAAAGGGGGAAGACAGAGTAATCCAGTGGGGAAAGGTAGGAATCTTAAGGAAATAGATGACTTCAAAGAACTGATGTATTGGGGATCAAATGAGAAAATTGGAAGAATGGGAAGTGTGGTGAGTAATTAAAATGTACCATTTATTTCCAAAGGGAGACGGTTCTGAGTGGTTACAAAGTTCAGGGTGTGACCATGGGAGTGGGCAGCTGAGTTGTAATGGAATAGGAGGTCATTAGGGATGAGGTCAAGAAACTGAGAGGCAAGAAAATTAGATGAAATAGCCAGAGGACTGGAAAGATTTGTCATGGGACATGACAAATCAGGTTCTCAGACCTCCAATGAATGAGACTTTTTGGAAAGTATATGAAATTACCAAAATGTGTAAGACAAGGTCTTCACTCTTTTCTTGGGCCATGATCTCCTTAAGAAACAGCTGATAAATAATGATATACATGGTAAGTGTAATGATAGAAACATGATCTAAAAGCTCTTAAACTCTAAATGAAGAGAGACTAAATGTCTGGACAAGTCAGAAGACTAACCATTTAATAAGCGTTTCACACTCTTTAGGAATGTTCAGTGTTTGGTAAACATTTATGCACAACCTATGGATATTCAGTAGAACATTGGATCAAAAATAGTGGTTAAAACTCATATTTGTTAAGTCATTGGTTAAACATACAAGATAAAAAGTTAGGATGTGAGCTGTCTTTAAATAATTTCTGATTCTAGGAGTCTCAGACAAACTCAAGGCTTCAGGAAAATGATTTATTCTATTTGATGTGTAATTTTCTCATTTTTCCTTTATGTTACTGTTTATTTTCTAATTTTATTTATTTATTTTTTTAAAAGATTTTATTTATTTATTTGACAGAGAGAGACACAGCGAGAGAGGGAACACAAGCAGGGGGAGTGGGAGAGGGAGAAGTAGGCTTCCTGCGGAACAGGGAGCCCGATGCGGGGCTCGATCCCAGGACCCTGGGATCATGACCTGAGCCGAAGGCAGACGCTTAACGACTGAGCCACCCAGGCGCCCCAATTTTCTAATTTTATTTTAATAGTTTTATTGACTACCTATATTCTGTTATAAACTTGCTCAGTCCCTTTTGGATTCAAGTGAGAATAATTAATGAGTGTATTCTAATTGATGCTGAAAAATAAGAAAACACGTAGTAAAACATGATCACTTCACATTTTGGAAAAACTTGAAGTGCCCTTCACTTTTTGTTGAGCAGCATCAAAGTGTCAACTACTCTTTGGAGGTTACATTAGGTAACCTATTTCTTATGTCCTCCAAAGAGGAAAAAAGTTCTCTAATGTCATAGATTGGTCGACAAATGCTATTCTGGGGATAAGGAGTCATGGGGGTAGACAGTGCTGACCACAGGAATGTCGAACAGCAAATACTGGCTTTGGGCAAAGCAGCTTTGATGCATAGTGACCTCTTTGAAATGTTGGTACTGGTGGTCCTTGTGGGGACTGCATTACAAAGTGTTTGTCACAGATCGAACATACTATGTGAGAACAGAAATGCAGAATAATGGAGCAATAATACCCTATCTATAAACCAACTATGTTTACAGATTCCCTAAATAACAGGTCAAAATAGGTTTCACGACGGTAAATATTCCAATTGCAATTCTCTGCACAATTTTTCATCTGTCTCATGTATTTTAGGCAAGATTTCTGGGCCATGTGGCTTTTCTAGTAGACTTCATTGACCTGCAACCACCAAGCACAGATCTTGTCATTTATTTACTACAACTGTCTTTAATCTTGAGGACAGTAAGACACTGAAAAGCCTTGGGGTTTCAACATAATAGAATGTTACGCAGGATCAGATTTTCAGATTCTTTGCTTCTCTGTGTGTGTGTGTGTGTGTGTGTGTGTGTGTGTGTTTTGGCCACATTTACCATACTATAAGTCTTTAAATTTGGATCTGTGGTTTCTTCTTTCTTTTTCATCTTTCTTCCTTTCTCTTTTAGTTCACAGCCATGAATGAACCACAGTGCTTCTACAATGAGTCCATTGCCTTCTTTTATAACCGGAGTGGAAAGTATCTTGCCACAGAATGGAACACGGTCAGCAAGCTGGTGATGGGACTTGGAATCACTGTCTGTATCTTCATCATGTTGGCCAACCTACTGGTCATGGTAGCAATCTATGTCAACCGCCGCTTCCATTTTCCTATTTATTACTTAATGGCTAATCTGGCTGCTGCAGACTTCTTTGCTGGGTTGGCTTATTTCTACCTAATGTTCAACACAGGACCCAACACTCGGAGATTGACTGTCAGCACGTGGCTCCTCCGCCAGGGCCTCATTGACACCAGCCTGACGGCGTCTGTGGCCAACTTACTGGCTATTGCGATTGAGAGGCACATTACGGTTTTCCGCATGCAGCTCCACACACGGATGAGCAACCGGCGGGTGGTGGTGGTGATTGTGGTCATCTGGACTATGGCCATTGTCATGGGTGCTATCCCCAGTGTGGGCTGGAACTGTATCTGCGATATCGAAAATTGTTCCAACATGGCACCCCTCTACAGTGACTCTTACTTAGTATTCTGGGCTATTTTCAACTTGGTGACCTTTGTCGTCATGGTGGTTCTCTATGCTCATATCTTTGGCTATGTTCGCCAGAGGACTATGAGAATGTCTCGGCATAGTTCTGGACCCCGGAGGAATCGGGATACCATGATGAGTCTTCTGAAGACTGTGGTCATTGTGCTTGGTAAGTTTTGTCTTGACTGTTAACTTACTTCATGGATTATCAGTGGCTTAATATAAAACCATATTAATTTATGATAGTGGTAGACAAATGAACATACAGGAATTACAAGGGGGATGAGGCACTTTACAACAAATGTCTGGGATGAAGTCAGCATACAAGTCTTTCTACAGTTGCAGAATTGGTTTTGGGGAAATGTCTCAGTGATGTGCTGTAAATAATATGATGTGAAAGGGGTCATTAATGAGTTTAGCTATCAAGTATTGAAAATACTGGCTTTCAAAGGGTTTCCTTACAGCCCAAATTGTTACCCTTGCCTTGTGGTCTCTTTATTACAGATTTTCAGATAGTAAGAGCTTTTATATAATGTGAATATGCTTTCATATATAGTTGTTTTTATGAGACTTTCTAAATAAGTTATCTTTCACATTCTGTAGTTGTAACTATAAACATGCTGAAGTTTTGTATAGATTTGCTGCACAAAATAACATTCTATGGCCATCTTTATGGAAACTTATGTTTTCATCAATTTTCTGTTTTTAGTGGTGGAAATTCATATTTCAAGGTGAAGAGCAAGACTTTATTTTCTATACACTCAGATAACTTCTGCCTTTCGCTATTTTTCTTAGGTGTAAACTCATGGTAAGGATCAGGGGAATATATTTATTCATTTATGTACTCAGAAAATAGTTCTGAGCACCTAATACATTCCAGACCCTATGCTGACTCCTGGCCATGTACCCAAGAAGAGGACAAGCACAGAACATTTCTTTTTGAGCTTAGAATACCTGTTTTAAAAGTTCACCCAGTGAGGGACGCCTGGGTGGAACAGTAGGTTAAGCGTCTGACTGTTGGTTTCAATTTGGGTTGTCATTTTGGGATGGTGAGATTGAGCCCTGTGTTGGGCTGCATGCTCAGTGTGTTGTCTGCTTGGGACTCTCTCTCCCTCTTCCTCCCTACCCCCCATTCTCACTCTCTTTCTCTCAAATAATAAATCTTTTTTTAAAAATAAAAAATAAAAAGTAAAAGTTCACCCAGTGAGAATTTGTTTAAATAATTACCCTACTGAATTACATTTTCTCCACGGGCTACATTCAGATTAATGTTTGACCACAATTTAAAAATATTTAAAAAAATCTTTAGCATTTCATCTTTTCCCATGGAAGTTCACTGGGAAGTTCCTATAAGGCTCGTTGCGTCAATTTGTAGAGCAGTGTTGAATGAATGTAACCTGGATTGTGTGGCTCCTTGGGAAGTCTGGGACTTGTATTAATTTGAGCCACTGGAAAGAGAGCCCTAATTATGGCTAACTAAGCTAACATTCTGGTTGATGCATTAGTCCTGTCCATTTTTGGTTAGGGTGAATGCATCCAGGAGATCATACCTGAGTATCCTGCTTGTGACCCTCTGGTAGACCTCTAAGAATAAAAACAAAACCTTGAAATTGCTGACACAACAGAAGCCCTGTCTTAGTTTACCATGATTGTTATTTTTGTATGAAATTAAGTAACATGAGATATTTTACTTCTGCATTGACTCAAATAGTTTTTTATTTACTGATGTTCTGAATGTTGGTTGAAACTTTTCATATGGGTGTACTTTTTCTATTACTATCTCAAGTACTGCTTATATATAGTTCACAGAAATACCAGTAAACAATGACTGCTGAACTTGAACTATGAACCTAAGTTGTTTTAATTTTGCCCTTTTTATAATGCCTAGCACCTTCTGGTATGTAGTAAGCTTTAATGATTCATATAAAATTAACTTTTGTGCCTCATTGGATTGTTTTATAGGTTAAATGAGAATTATTTTGAGGGTTTATGGGGCAACAGTTTTGGTGTAGATCTGCCCCTAAGTGCCCCTCCCATGCCACCATGCCAACCCCAAACATGAAAATAAGAGAATGTTGCCCTCTGAGGTTTAAACTAGTAGCCTCTATAAAGACTGAATATGGGTAACTATCTCTGGAATGAATAACATGATTTCTGTAGGGGTGTGATGGAAGAAATTTTAGAACATGGAAAACTCCAATCAGGGTGATAGGTGAAGAAATTTGGTGAAGCAAGATGTGTATGTGATTGTAATACGGGAAGGAGAAATTAAATGGACTGCAGCATTTTTGAGAAAAGCAACAAGAAGGGGAGAATGGGTGGCGTGAGGGAATGGGTCGTTGGAAAGCTTAAAATAGGGAAATCACAATCCTCAACAGTCGGATGTTTGTCAAGGTGATGCCTGATACCATTCATACAATGTATTCCTCTGCTTGAATCCTGTGTAGTCATAATGGTTGCATGGAGGACATGGCTTGGTCTTATAGAAACTAGTCTACTCGAAGCTGTTTCCACTGTAAATTCACTTATTGACCATCAGGTCTTGTGGGTGCACATTTGGTTTTTTATATCTGCCCTTTCTGCCAGATTGCCAGCTCTGTGATGGCCGGTAGGGATTGTAATGACGTGTTGTCCATTTTGTCCACATTATTTGTCATAGTATCTGGCACAAAGTAGATGCTTATTAAGTAACTGTTGAATGAATAAGCGTGGTGCAAAACCAAGTCATTGAGCCTTCGAAACTGAGGAACAGAGAGAGCCATGGTGAATTCACTAAGCTAATGCCACTGTATTCAGCCATGGGGCAGAAGCCAGACCTAGCTACACTCCTATCACGTTCGGTGCCTTCCAGACAAATACAACAGCTTGGGAAGTGACTCAGTAATAAGTTTATTTTACTTTCATTTATTGTGGGGATGATTAAGGTTTAATTAATTTTGTTAGAAACCTTCAATGTCCATTTTACCGTGTACTCTGGGTTTCAGACCTGTTCAGTTTCCATGATCAACAAAAGATGTGTTGGCCAACAAGTCAAACTCCTAGGAGTCAACATGAAGTAAAGACATCTTTGAGATGTATCATGGTCATACCGGTAGCAATTTTTCAGAACGAGGTTGTATATAAGCTACTTTTGAGTACTGAATCTTAATATTTTTATTTGTCAAATACGCACCATTAATCATGTGCCTAACCCTACTCTACCTGAGAAATTAGTATTAGTAAAAAACAAAAAACAAACCCCAAAAACAGCCCTACAGAGTATAGGTACCATTATCTATTTGTTACCTTCACTCTCCAGAGGTGACACCTGAGGTCTGGAGAGATGAGGTAACTTGCTGAGGGTCACGCCGCTGGTTAAGGACAGAGGCTAGAATACATTTCAGGCACTCTGGTTCCAGAGTCTTTTTTTTTTTTTTTTAAACTTCCGTGCAATCCTGCCTCTATAATGAAAACAACTATTAGCACATGGCTGTATTTTGTTACAAAGTTCCAACAGCTCTGTGCTACTTAATTGAAACATTGTGATCCCATTAGTTGCCTCGCTGCCTGTGCCTTGTTTCCTGTGATGAAGAAATCTCGAAGGAACATTCCTTTCCTCCTTTTCCTTCTGCTAAAGATGCTCACGACGGTCATTTTGTTAGTCCCTTTCCGGTGCTTGGTGTTGGAGCACCGGGAACCGACTGCTTCTGATTGAGGGAGTGTTTTGCACAAGGTGTAGTTCACTTGAGGGTTCAAGGTCCCGGCAAGAAGTCATGTGATTCTTCCCCAGGCTTGAATTCTCCCTACTTGGCATTTTACCAAGAATTCCTTTTGCGTGTGTTCTGTAGTTGGATCAGAGTGGCAGTCAAGAAGTTCTTCCTTATTTGACCATGGTCTATCTTGAGTTGTAAGTCCTTGCCTTTCTTGCTGTATTCCTCGTGTTGACCCTTGTGTTGGGGATAATTAGAAAAGCAAAGAACCAGGATTTGGAAGGAGAATAATATTTACTGTTGTGGAGGTCTTGGCGTCTTAGTCCCGGGAGAGAGGGACATAAAGCCAAATAAATCCAGGTGGGGCTTATCTCTTTGGGGAGCAAGGAGGAGTCATGGTTTTTTCCAGTTTGATCTGCTCTGGCTGGAAATGATCACCACTGAAGCCAAATTACTACTTATTACCTGTGTACTCTGTGCCAGGGTCAATACCTGGCACCACTCTTCATGCACCGTTTCTAATCTTACACCAAGGAAAGTTGCATTTCCCCTGTTTTATACTGAGGGAACTGAGTTAAGTTGGGGCAAGGAACTTGTTCAAGATCATACATTTTGTCAGTGGCAGAAGTGGAATTGAGCTGTCCGGTGGTCATAGACCATGACCCACCATCACGGGGCACTGGCTCTCCGCACACCATACAAGAAACTGTTACTGGTGGTAATAATAGTGGTGGTGACCAGCTGAGTTGAATGAAGCCCATTGTTTTGTGTTCACGCCAATGAAAGATAATTTAGCCAGTATCCTGTTAGCAAATCTTTATGTACTTCTCTATTTAATTCAACAAACATGTTGAGTGCTAATGATCGTGCTAAGGGATAAAAAGATGAAGAAGGTGAACTCCATTTTACAGAGCTTAGGGTGCAGTAGAGGAGATAAAGAGCTACGGAAGCCGTTGGGGCCACATGCTAGTAGAGGTATGGGCAGAGTGATCCCAGGTGGAGGGAGGGGAGGCCTCCCAGAGAAGGCAGTACGGAGCGGAGGTCTCGATGCCTGTGGAGGACTTGGCCATTCTGTAGGATGCAGGCGGAGAAGCTAAGCAATGGCAGGAGCAGTGTTCCTCACCTCTGGGGAACCGAAGTAGTCAGGTGTCACTAGAGTGTGGTGGGGGTGCTGGAGAGCTGTGACTGGAGAGTCAAAGCCTTCATAACATACCAAGGCATTTAGGCTTCTGTCCGTAGGTGATCAAAGGTGGTGAGGGTTTCTCCAAGATAACACCAATTCCTTATAGGGGCTATCGTGTAATTTGTCATCCAAATGGAGATGCTTTGGGTAGTGAAAACAGGCACTAACTGGTTGGAATGCAGGAGAAACAGGTGTAAACCAGGTCTGGGCAATGCAGGATGTGTGGTCACTCTACTTCTAGGTTCTGCTTTTTGTTTGTTTGTTTATATTCTTTCCACATTTTCTTTTGGCTTTTTAAATGTAGATTTCAACACTGGATTTGATCTGTTATATAGATGGTGAAGAACTTCTGTTTTTTGTTTCTGTTTTGTTTTAAAGCAAGGCTCTATCCAGATTTAGAATTTTAGAGCTGAAAGAGTCCTTGTAAATTACAAATAGAACAAAACAAATGACACCATCCAACTCCCTAATTGTACAAAAAAAGAGAGAGAGAGAGACTGAAGCTCCCAAGCTAGTTGAGAAATTTAGATCTGAATTCTCTGGTGGCCCAAGCCAAGATCCAGGTTTGACTGGATCTTGACTGACTGACTGACTTCCAGAAAGGTTCTCTTCACTACATATGTCTCCATGTTGTTCAGTTCCATCCACAGTTGCCATCATTTTCTTCCTTGTGAACATCAGCATGTATTTATGGGGCTAGCCAGCCACCCACGGTGTGTGTGTGTGTGTTTTCTCAGTTAATATTCATCAAGGTAGATGACTCTGGGATCTATCTCGACTCTGCCATTAACCATCTGGGTGATTCTGGGCAAGTCACTTTCTCTGTGCATTAACTTCTCTGTACTTTCATCTGTAGGAGGAAGTTGGCTAATTTGATTTCCAAGATTACAGTTCTGCTTATTACTCTGTCAACAAAACGATAAGGACATAACTATCATGGATCAACCACGTAGAATTCTCTAGTAGAAAACACAGAAATAGAAACGGAATAATAGCAGGGGATTATGATCTTTCTCCATATCACCTTCTTTTTTATTTATTTATGTATTTGACAGAGAGACACAGTGAGAGAGGGAACGCAAGCAGGGGGAGTGGGAGAGGGAGAAGCAGGCTTCCCGCTGAGCAGGGAGCCCAGTGCGGGGCTTGATCCCAGGACCCTGGGATCATGACCTGACCTGAAGGCAGACGCCTAACAACTGAGCCACCCAGGCGCCCCTCCATATCACCTTCTTTAATAATTAGCTTTCAATCTCTATTCCCCATTAAAGGGAGTGGCACATTTATAGAGGATAATCTCAAATGAATTGTTTTGCTTTACTCTCCCATAGAGAGCTCTGTGACGGGAAGAGAAGGCTTCCCAGTCGGTCCCGTCGCTAGAGGAAAGGAGTGGATACAAGAGGCTCTTATTCCCTGGCCACCGGTGACCAGCTACACATCCTGTTGCTCTGCAGAAGAACCAGAGCCACCCCAAGTCTCCTGAGGTCCCTGTGGCATCCCTGTTAAGACCTCTTTGAGGTGGAACCTAAGAGAATATTCATGAGAGCCCTGATTGTCTGGCCAGCCCTGAGGCTGGCTTGGCACCCTGGGTGTGGTCAGGAGAGACACCCCACAGAAGCCCCACAGTGCTGCCCAGACCCCAAGTCCTCGGCCCTGGTCAAAAGCGAAAACAACTTTCAAATACCAGTTCTTTATACCCTTTTGTTGCCCAGCTCCATTCAAATATTTTTACTCAGAAGAAACTTTTAAACAGAAACAAAAAATAAAAATACCACATAAACCTCACAGAGTTTCTTTTGAGGTGTGGACAGAGTAGCCAGAACATGAAGCTCTTTCTTATTTTAGGTCTGATTCAGACTTTGTATTCCTGGCGGCTCCTGTCCCCATATGAATGCTGCACAGACATTTGTCCTTATCTTTAAAGGTCCTAGAGGATGCAAAGATTCCTAGACTGGTGTGTGGTGACCCCTGGGAATCCACTGTTGCTGAGGGCCTGAGAGCTTAGGTTTGGAATAAGATAGGCCAGAGTTGAGAATTCAAGTTCTGACTCTTCTCTTACTCATTTCGTAACCGTGAGTGGGTGATTTAATCTCTCTGAGCCTCAGTTTCAGAATTAATAGAAGAAGCCTAGTAGGACCTTTCTCAAGTGATTAGGAGCACTTGATGAGCTGACTCGCGTGAAGCAAAGGTAGCCAGGGTCCAGCTAATGTAAAACACTGAGTGGTAGCAAATATCCTCATCACTATTAGGTCTTGTCGGCATGTGCACCTTCCCCTTTTCTCTCCTCCTGCCATACCCACAGACCAGCAGATGTACGACAGTGGATTTGGTGGTTGAGATAGTGCTTCCTTTTTATGACATGGTATAAAAGTCCTACTGTGTTTCGGCAGCTCTTGGCTCCAATAACAGGCGGTACTTTTTATTCGGCCTGGCCGTTGCTTTTCCAGAGATTTATCTGTACTGCAGAGGTGTCTGCATCTTACTTCCTGAGCCTCGGCTCTATGTATTGGAAGTCCTGTTAGCATCATAAGTAATGGCAGTTTTGACCTGGTAACTCTCTGAAGATTAAATGGCGTTAACCATTAAAATGAATTTTGAAAAAAAAAAAAAAAAAGAATTTGAAATGGAACAGGCCCCTCTGCCAATATCTATTAGAAGGGGTCATCAGGGGGCGCCTGGGTGGCTCAGTCGTTAAGCATCTGCCTTCGGCTCAGGTCATGATCCCAGGGTCCTGGGATCGAGCCCCGCATCGGGCTCCCTGCTCCATGGGAAGCCTGCTTCTCCCTCTCCCACTTCCCCTGCTGGTGTTCCCTCTCTCGCTCTGTCTCTCTCTGTCAAATAAATAAAATCTTAAAAAAAAAAAAAAGGGTCATCAGGGGGCGCCTGGGTGGCACAGTCGGTTAAGCATCCGACTCTTGGTGTCAGCTCAGGTTGTGATCTCAGAGTGGTGAGATCGAGCCCCACGTCGGGCTCTGTGCTCAGTGCGGAGTCTGCTTAACACCTTAACACTCTCTCTCCCTCTGCCTCTGACCCTCTGCTACCCCTGCACCTCTCCCCATTGCCCTGCTCGTACACGCGCTGTCTCTCAAATAAATAAATCTTAAAAAAAAAAAAATAAAAGGGTCTTCAGTTCCTTCAGATGGATGTGCTGTGCTTAGGGCACAGCTGACAGCCCAGCCACCATTTAGGGCACCATTCTGTTTGCTTTTGACCTACAGTGAGGGACCATGTTTGGCATAAATGGAAGAATAGCCAGAGGTTGGGGTCATGACACCTTATTGCTGTTCTCTGTTCAGGCCCAGCTTTACAGTGTATCCAGCTAGGATTACCTTAGTTGGGGCCTCATCACTGTTCACCTGGAAAGAAAAGGATAAAAGATATTTAACTCCTAATTTCTCACTGCTACTTCATCAGTCTCCTTGGAGTATCATTATGGACATTCCATGATGGCGGGGCTTTATCTTATTTCCCAGCACCTAGAACAGGGCCTAGCAGTTAGCCAACTCTAGATATTTGTTGAATAAATCAGTGAAATATACCTTTTATTCTGTATAGAATTTTGCAGGCTCCCTAGTAACAATAGAAATATACCTGTATAGCTTGAAATTCAATGTATTAATGAGCCTCATTCAAAGGGGTGTTTATTATAAGGTAGTTATAATAAGGCAGTTCCACATCCTGCCTGTCAAGGACATTTTTTTAGGCTGGGTTCCAGCCTGAGCTTGTTAATAATAGTTTATTTTGCCAACAGACATGTATTGAATGTCTAATAGGCCCTCTGTTAAGGAGGAGGGATGCAAAGATCAGTGAAAATACAGGCCCTGTTCTCAAGGAGCTCTCGTTTTAGTAGATCAGGATAGATAATTTAAGTAAATGCAATATAGTATGGTAAATAAAATACGCAAGGTGCTGTGGGAATGCTGTCTTCCCATTGGGCAGTATCAGGAAAGACTTCATGATGGTGATTAGGAGTTACATCTTAGATGATATATTAGCGTTTGCCATGTGAACCCCAGCAGAGAAATAATTTCAGTAAGATATTCTTGGTATTCTGAGTTGAATTAAATATTCAGTCACCTCCTTATGTTACAGTTAATGTCACTTAGATATGACAGTAACTCCTGTTAGGCTTGCAAATCTGCTGGGGGCGGGAGGGAAAGCTTGCATAATTTTAAGACAATATTGTGCATATCATTTTTTGGCCTACGTTTGTGCACTGGTATAATACATTTTTTTTTAATTGGCCATAGTAAGCAGTTTCACATGCAATTGTTTGTAAAGTAAATGAATTTGGTTACAGGAAAGGGATGAATTTCTACATGTGCAAACTAACATCCTGTGGGAAGTAAGAAGGGCTCTGTAGTGACATGTATGTTTCAGGACCTGAAAGATTATTGCCAGGAAATAGTGACACCTACACTTACAATAAACACACGTATGTGCATGGGAATTGCCAGATTTAGCAAATAAAAATAATGTTTATGGGATGTGCTAAGAAAAGTACTCATTGTTTATCTGAAAGTCAGATGTAACTGGGCATGATACATTTTATCTGGCAACCCCAGTACACAGCGGTGAGTGGGAACAAAAGCATTTTAGATGGCAATCAGCTCTCTCTGCGGAGATTTTTCTCTTACAGGTTTCCATATTATCCTGAGGTCGATTTAAGTACAAGAAGGGTTTTGCTTATTTAATACTTCTGATTTTTATTTTGAGTTGTCTAGAAATAAAGGGGCATAGCTGGTTTATAGAATCTTCTGTCTGTGTCTCAGAAGCTGTGTAGGCTTATGAGCGTACTGTATGCCACATACATCCAGTTCAAAACGGAATTATTCTCCCCTTTTACACATTCTTTGTCAAGCTCTTTGAAAAAAAGTATTTTAATGAAGTTTGTTTTTCCATAGAAACAAAGGATTTTTTTTTTCTTGTGTTTGTACCTTTGATATTTTTTTCCTTTGAGGTCTAAATTACAGCCTTACGCCTCTGAGAAGCTACTTTTTATTCATGTATTTTAGTGCAGATGATAGTGTCTAGACTGAGTGTGGTCATGGCTTTACTTAAACCCTGGCAGGTCTCCTCCGCCAATAGAGGAGTTATTGTGATGATCCAAAGCAAATAAGAAGCTCTAATAGGGTGACAGAGCAGTCACAGGGTCTTTTTTGAAGAAGTGGGATTTAATCTGGCATCGGGAGACTGGAAATTCATGGCTTCACCTATTTATCCTGTCCAAGCAGACCTTTGCTGACAAAAAAACACTGCATTTTAAGCAGGGTTTTCCATGAGTTCATTCTAAATGGGTATTTCTGCACTTCAGAAAGCTGCTCTTCATGCGACCAGGCATGAATTCATCTGCTCGAGTTGTTTTCCTTTCTTTTAGGAGAGGGAAGATACACTTAGGAGCCCAGCCTTCCAGGACCTGCCCAGGAAACTGATGAAGTGAAAAGTTGACAAGCTTTTGCGGCAGCCAGCAAGTGATTCACCATGTTACACTGCAGGGATTTGCTTTGCTAACCTTGCTGAGCACGTGATACCCTGGAATGCTCCTTTGTATATTGCCCCAGCCCCAAAGGAAAAGCCATGCTATAAATTGAGCTGGAATTAGTGAGTTTCAGAACAAAAACAGGAGTCTGTATTTGGACATTCTTCAAAGAACATATGTATGATCAAATACACAGAAGTTGTAGAGATGAGAAGTGCTAGCTTTATTTAATTTGGCAAATTCTAATGTCTTGGTCGGAGGTGGGGGGGCAAGTGAAGACGTTTTCATAAAAATAAATTATTTCCAAAATACCATGCATGTACTCTAGCATATTCACAAGTACCAATACATAACATGTTATTTAAAATGCAAGAGAATGCTGTGGAAACGAAATGTGAGTAGTAAGTCTAAGATAACAAGACTGCTATAGTTCTGTAATGGAATTTTTTTTTTTTAATTATTTGAGAGAGAGAGAGAGAGCGCGAGCAGGGTGAGGGGCAAAGGGAGAAGCAGACTCCCCGCTGAGCAGGGAGCCCGACGTGGGGCTCGATCCTGGAACTCCGGGATCATGATCTGAGCCAAAGGCAGACGCTTAACCGACTGAGCCACCCAGGTGCCCCTGTAATGGGATTTCTTAACATTGTAGTTCAATCTGATTGGGTTCTGTTACTTTTAAGGCTAATGCCTTATGTAAATTTAAAAGACATTAGAAGCAGGAGCAGAGAAAATTAGAAACTGAATTAGAAAATACATTAATTTATATAGTGATCTGTCTGTAATCCATTACATAGTAAGTGATCTAACTATTACAGTATAATACATGTCCCGTGTGTTGCCCCTCAGCACAGACTTACAGCTTTAATAATAGTGTTGTAGGTAGCTTTATTACTCTGTAACTTATTGAGGTTATGGAATACTTTGACCCATTGTTTTGTGTAGATCTCAAGGACATTTTTGTACTGTCTTTTTACGTATACATATTGATATCAGAGTAACATTTTTGTTGAGAAGGTATTTTCTGAAGTATATATAAGTAGTCTATTTTAATTACTTCAACAATTTAATATATAGCACAATTAAAGCATTTCTAGTTTGCTACTTTTTTCAGATTTAAAAATCTGAAATTTTTAAGAGAATCACATGTTTTTGTATAGATTGTAAAACGACTTAATTTATCAGGTTTTTATTTTTTTGAACATATCAGATTGTAACAAAATGTCTACCATTGTGAGTTTTCATTTTTCCTCCCACATTGACTTTTCCTTGGCCTTACTTTATAGCTAAATTTTATAAAAAATACTTGATTTGGAGGGGGTTAATTAGTAACAAGTGTTATTACAGTTTGGCTGTTAATTTTATTTTTAATTAAGTTTTTCTACCAATTTCAACTTTTCCTGAGTCGATATTTATGGTTTTGTTTCTTTTTTTTTTTTTAACTTATGATGTATTATTTGTTTAAGAGGTACATGTCTGTGATTCAACAGTCTTACACAATTGACAGCGCTCACCATAGCACATACCCTCCCCAATGTCCATCACCCAGAAATAATAATGGTTAACATTTGAGGGCTTACTAGATCAAGACTCATTAAATCCTATTACTTTGCCCCAAATATATATAATATAAAACTTTCAAGCAAGAATCTTAATCTCTCTGAATTTCAATTCCCTCATCTGGCACATATGGATAATACATTTTTGTGAAGATCATATATGATAGTGATTGTGAAAGCTCTTTTTATAGGAAGTGTCACATAAATGTAAGTTATGAATGTTTTTGCAGCTGCAGCTTACAGAGCAGTGACCCAAAAAAAAGTTTGGAATGCTAAGCAAGAAATGTGATGTTGTGTGGTTGCAAAGGCATTAACTATATTCTAACTTCCAGTTTGCCGCTTACTTTGGGCAATCCACTTGTGATTGTCTTCATCTGGACCACGGAGGGCTTCACTCTGTCGGTGTGTCTGCAGGTGTGGCCCAAGGACCACCAGCATGTGAATCACCTGGGCTGCTTGTTGAACAGGCTGATGGCTGGGCCCTAGCCCAGACCTGCTGAAGCAGGATCTCTGTGGTCGCATCCAGTCATCCATAGTTGAGTCACGTAGACCTGGCGTTAAACCTGACCTTGCTTGTTTCTAAAATCTATTTTTCACCTTTCCTACTCAAAGAGACAGATTATGGGTACCACTTACACGGTGAGTTAGGGCTGGCGATTACCCCCACACTTGTGTTTATAGACTCGCTTTGCAAGCGGTAGAATGAGGAGAGAAAGGTAACGGAGGTTGGAGTTAGGGAGAAAATAGTATTAGTAAGATAAGATGCTTGGCTCTTGAAAAGCTTACTATAAAGAAGATTGATATTTTTGCACTAAATAGACTTTACTCTCAACATATTTGAAATATCCACGCTAATTGTTAGCACCCAAGGAAAATTTGTCACCTGTGATTTAATGACTGAAAATGCAGCTGACTTACTATAGAGGTCCCTTGAGAAATCATGGCAGGTCTAAGATTTTTTTCAGGTAGGCATGTAATTTTCTGTTCCAAGGAGAACATTTTTATCCCCCCTCCCCCACCCAAGAGAGGAGATAAGGCAACCATGTTCTTTTTTGGGGGGTTAACCTGATGCAGTTGTGTGTGTCTGCATGGAGACCTTTACAGAGAAGGACAGATTGATCATTTAGTTGTTCACAGGTTAAAGAATATTCTGTCCCTGCTATTCCTTCATTTTCTTCTGGAGGCAGCCTGGCATAAAGAGCATGGGATTAGGATGGGTATGTCCATGGGTTAAAAATCCCAGTTCAGCTGACAAATCAGCTTTGACCCTGGATAATATTTTTGACCTTTCAGAGCTGTTTTTCCCTACTGGGGGGAGAGCATTACTTATCACTCTCTCCTCAAATGGGGAGGTTATTTTGAGAATTAAATGACGTATGTTAAGTGCTTACAATCTTGTCTGGCACCTGTTCAAGCGAACATGCTTCCCTGTTATTCTGCATTCATCAAAGTTCTACCTGCAACGGGCTGCGATTAATCTTTTGAACTGTTTTCCCAGCATGGTCATTTATTGGAGCCATTTAGCCTCTTTTATACGCCTATATTATCACTGGTGGCATTTTCTCCCTGTCTGCCCATAGAAATGGAGCTGAGAACCCTATATGGGGATTCAACCCATTAGTTTGTCCATTCATCTATCCATGTAGATCTAGAATGTACATCTATCCATGTAGATCTACATCTATTTGTCCATGTACATCTATCCATGTAGAATCTTAGAAACTTGGTATGGAATGAGACAAGGATCATGGGATTTATACCCTCTTACAAAGCCAGAAGAACATGTGGTCTTTCAGCCTCTGCTCAAACACCTTGGATTCATGGAGCATTCCTGTCTCTCTAGAGACCAGACTATCCTCAGATATAGATGGACTATTACAGAAATTTAGCCACAGTCTGGGATGGAACTCTTTTCTCGGGTACCACTCACTGGATCTAGTTATTGCCTCTTAGTGCCATAAAGAACACTGCAAGTATTTACAAACTATTTCAGTTCACATGACCTATATTGCCTTTTGTGTGTTGGAATAACTAATACCCAAATGTATAATCCCTGCTCATTTACCAGTATGACCCAACTACAAGGCAGGACGGGAGTAAAGTAATGACAGATAGAGTTATAAGCAAACATGGCCCTGCCATCCTAAAGCCCGCAGTCTGGTAAGAAAGATTCCATGTGTATATAGATGATTACTGTAAAAGGCAGGAGGTGACAAAAATTCCAAAAAAAGAAGTATAAAGCTATCTAAAAATGGAGAGAAGGGAGAGAATCCTGTCAGTATAATCAGGAAAGCTTTATGTAAATGAGGTTTTGAGTGTTACAGTGTAGGTGATGATGGAGGAATGAGGTATTGTTGGACTGCATTTACCTCTTTTACATACTGAACCCATTTTTAATATTTAGGACTTTTTTTTTTATTACAAGGTAACACATATTCGTCAAGAGGGAAAGAAGGGAAGATGAAGAAAATTAAAAAATTAGGACGCCTGGGTGGGTCAGTCGTTAAGTGTCTGCCTTCGGCTCAGGTCATGGTCCCAGGGTCCTGGGATCAAGCCCCACATCAGGCTCCCTTCTACGCGGGACGCCTGCTTCTCCCTCTCCCACTCCCCCTGCTTGTGTTCCCTCTCTCACTGTGTCTCTCTCTGTCAAATAAATAAATAAAATCTTTAAAAAAAAAAGAAAATTAAAAAATTAAAATTTAGAATTCTAAACATTTTAGAGAAAAAGCAAAATATTAAAATGAATACAGTTTCTTTCCAGTCCTTTATTTTAATGAATACTTTTCAGTTGAGATTATATAGTACAGTTTTGTTGCACAATTTAAAAAAATACCCTGTGCTTGTTAATGCCATTAAGTAATCTTTAAAAACATGAGTTTTCTTTTTATTATTGAAGTATAATTAACATACAGTATTCTATTATTTTCAGGTATACTATATAGTGATTCAACTATTCATTACTCAGCATTCATCAAGACAAGTGTACTCTTAATCCTGGTCACCTATTTCACCCATCCCCACACCCAGTTCCCTTCTGGCAACTACCAGTTCTCTGTATTTTAAGAGTCTGGTTTGTTTGTTTGTTTGTTTGTTTGGTCTCCTTTTTTCTTTGCTCATTGTTTTGTTTCTTAAATTCCATGTATGAGTAAAATCATATGGTATTTGTCTTTCTGACTTATTTCAGTTAGCATCACACCCTCTAGGTCCATCCATGTTGTTGCAAATGACAAGATTCATTCTTTTTTATGGCTGAGTAATATTCCTCTGTGTGTGTGTGTGTGTGTGTGTGTGTGTGTACTTATGTACGTATGTACATACACCACATAGTCTTTATCCATTCATCACATATTGATGGACACTTGAGTTGCTGCCATAATTTGGCTATTGTAAATGATGCTGCAGTAAACATAGGCGTGTATCTATTTTTTTCAAATTCATGTTTTCGTTTTCTTTGGGTAAATACCCAGTAGTGGAATTACTGGATCATATGGGAGTTGTGTTTTTAAATTTTTTGAGGAACCTCCATACTGTCTCCCACAGTGGCTATACCAGTTTGCCTTTCCATCAACAGAGCACAAGGGTCCTTTTTCCTCCAGATCTTTGCCAACACTTGTTATTTCCTGTGTTTTTCGTTTTAGCCATTCTGACAGATGTAAGGTGATAATATCTCTTTGTGGTTTTGATTTGCATTTCCCTGATGATTAGTGATGTTGAACATCTTTTTGTGTGTCTGTGGGTCATCTGTATGAAAACATGAGTTTTCTACACAGACTTGAGACATTCCAAGTGATCAGTGGGCATTTAGGTTTTATGTCTCTCTCTCTGCTGTGATAAATAACATTGAGATAAATATTATCTATTTTTTTTAAGATTTTATTTATTTGATAGAGAGTATAAGCAGGGGGAGCTGCAGGCAGAGGGAGAGGGAGAAGCAGGTTCCCCGCTGAGCAGGGAGCCCAGTGCTGGGACTTGATCCCAGGACCCTGAGATCATGACCTGAGCTGAAGGCAGACGCTTAACCGACTGAACCACCCAGGCGTCCTGAGATAAATATTATCTAATGTGAATCTTTACTGTCCTCACTGGGACTTTATGAATCTTGATTACTAGTGTTCTCCATAAAGTGTATACCAATTTACACTTTTAACACAAAGGAATGAGAATATTTTGTTACATTCATGCCAGTATTTGGATGGATGGCTTTTTTTTTCTCTTAATGGTGCCATGTTGTAACCATTCACATTATTTTTATTCATGAGCACAGACATTAGCAGGCCTGGAAAAGAAATAGAAGCTTTTCCAGGATTGAGAAACTAAGAATCAACAAAACTGGGAATGCATTTAGTCCCATTTAAATATCTGTACCACTTTGAAGTATGTTGTTCCATGTAAAAGTCTAATGTATATTTATTTCTCTGGAAACCTACAGGCCTAACAACTGAACAGTATAGCACAGGGATAACAGTGTTACCTCCGAAGTGCCAACTGCCTGGATTTTAGTCCTGACCTTAATACATAGCAGTGTCATCTTGGGCCATGGATTCAGTTGCCCCATGCTTTCATTTCTTCGTCTGTATAAGGAGAGGTAGGGCAGAAACAGAAAAGCCTCAAAAGATCAGTAAGATGATTATATAAGATGCCAGGAATGTAAGTACTTGGTAGATACTATGGTATACAAACTTGGTGTTTGTATAGAATGATCATACTGCTGTGTAGAAACCTAAAGTCCCTGGATTAGTCCTCATTGTGGTGGATCTTTATTCATTATATTGTGAGAAGAAGAGGCAGAGCAGAAGGATCGGGACCCGTTGTGCTTTCGGGACTCAGTGGGACAGGTTTTCCTTGGATTGGGTGGGGCTTTCATCTCAGGGATCCTGAAAGTCTCTGGAAACCGCTCAGTTCTGAGATCCCCCACTTTTCTGTCTTCCCTAGATGACTTTAGTCCTAAATGCAGAGGTTCCCATAATTTCTCAGTGTCCTTATTTCCATTTTTTTCACAGTGCTGAATAAATACATGAGTTTAATTTATTAAGCAGTTAAATCAACTTAATAAGCATATAATAAGCATATACAGTTCCTGGGTTGCATGGGTGGCTCAGTTGGTTAAGTGGTTGACTCTTGATTTTGCCTTGGGTTGTGGTCTCGGGGTCCTGGGATTGAGCCCTCTGTTAGGCTCTGTGCTCAGCGGGGAGTCTGCTTGACAAGGTTCTCTCTCTCCCTCCCTCTCTCTGCCCCACCTCCTCCTCCCCCCTTTCTCTCTCAAATAAATAAATCTTAAAAAAAAAAAAAAAACAACAAACCAAGTACACAGTTCCTGATAAACTAGCAGACATTTTGTACAACAGCAACAACAAAAATAAATTGAAAGAAAAGATCATTTTTATCTAATTCTTAACAGCAACTACTAAGGGCTGTGGGCACCTTTTGATCACTGTGCCACTTCTCAAAACTTGGACTCAAATCAAATACCACCATCCTCATTTCCTGTTCCACAGTGAGTTTTAGGCAATATTTGATTTTTATTATAGCAGACAATATTGCAAAAACATGTCACAGAAAGGAATTTAATGCCATCTAATGTTGAAACTGTGAATTACTTCAAGCTGGGAGTTTTCACATGGTCTCTGACAGATGTTGAGTGTCACTGATTCCCTCAAACTTAAAATATCTGGCAGTGCTCTTTTTTTAAATTAACTGTGGAACCCTAAGGTGCCTTGGGGTGCAGTTTGGGAACCAAGGCCCTACTGTATTTCTGTTTTCTGGATTTACTTCAGTTTTGTTTTCTTCCAGCTATTTGCCACCTCTTGTTCTCTGGTTCCTGTTTTTATTTATTTCTTGGTTCTAGCCATCTCATTTCCTTCCCCTTTGTGTAGGGCTGTTCTCTGTCTGGTCTCCTATCCAGCAGCACTGGTCTGTGTGCGGTTGTTGCTGGACTTCCACAGCCCTAGATGCAGCTGTGGAGATCCTGATACAGTTTGGTAGATGGCCGAGGTCAGTCACGGGGCTCTAAATCTGACAGGACTTTTTCAGTTCCCAACTCTGGGGAGTATACTTTCCACTGTAGCCTGCCTAAATGGCATGCCAGTGATGTGGCTTCTCTTTACATGTCCGTCGGTGGTACTCTCCCACGGTGTGAGTGGACATGCCCTCCACACCAGACCTCCCAACTCCTCAGAGGCAGTCTTTGCTTT
The DNA here is from genome assembly GCF_964656455.1 of Halichoerus grypus. Classification (NCBI taxonomy): domain Eukaryota; kingdom Metazoa; phylum Chordata; class Mammalia; order Carnivora; family Phocidae; genus Halichoerus; species Halichoerus grypus. The sequence continues at coordinate 72,309,428 of NC_135725.1, read as the reverse complement.
ATAGCAACAGAGAACTGCCCAGACCACAGCTCACTGCCGCTGTTCTTGGCCTGTCAACCCAGAAAATGTAGTTGAAACCGTTGAGTGGTTACTTGTGGGCTCTGGATTAGACTGCTTCCTTTTGTATCCCAAGTTTACCACTTCTCCATTTCCCGAAGCTCCATGTTCCTCATCTACAAAATGGAGATGATAATAGGCCTTAATTCATGTGAGAATCAAGTGAGAAAATGTGCGGTGCTCTTGGTGTCCTGCCTGACGTTAATAAATTATTGAGGCCCTGAATAAATGTTAACTGGTTCTGATACTTTTTTCTGACAGTAACTATGAAATTTACTTCCAAATATTTTAAATTTTGTTAGGAATAAGGTAACCACTCATTTTTTAAATTTAGTGACTGTCTTTGCCAATTGATGAGAGAGCATCAATTATTAAACATGAAGAAGAACTTTGCATTCTTGTAACATTGGGTTTATATGAACTAAAGTATCTTCACACACCTATATAATCTCTTAAAACTCTCATGACAGGGGTGGCTCAGTTGGCTAAGCATTCGACTCTCGGTTTCAGCTCAGGTCATGATCTCAGGGTGTGGGATCGATCCCCGCATCGGGCTCCCCACTCAGCATGGAGTCTGCTTCTCTTTCTCTCTCAAATAAATCTTTTAAAAAATTCTCATGACATTATACATGTATATCTCATAGGTTTGACAGTGCAAATATTATTTTGCCCATTACAGAGGTGATCAAACTGAGTCAAGAGATTATTCATTCATTATTGCTGAAGATTATTCATTATTTGTTGGAGTCCACACCCTCACTCAGGATTTGTAATTTCAGAACTAGCACTCCATATTTGCTCTGTTGCTTCCTTTTAATATTTCACAAGTTAGAAATGGAAAAGGAAGGAAGGAAGAAAAGAGGGAAGGAAAAGAAAAGGTGACTGTTACTTGTGATTTTTGTAAGCAATGAAAATTTGCCATTTCTGCTGGGTCCAGTACATCTCAGTGTGACAGTAGTTTTAATTAGTGTATAGGAATCACAGCAGTTTGAAGGAACATTACCAATGTTTTGTTGCCAGAAATAATTTCAGAAGAGAAAATGCTTGGCCTTTTTGCTGCATAGCAAAAAACATTGTATTCACCACAAAAAAAACATAATACAAGGGGGCACCTGGGTGGCTCAGTTTGTTAAGCGGTTGCCTTCGGCTCAGGTCATGATCTCGGGGTCCTGGGATCAAGCCCCGTGTGTCGGGCTCCCTGCTCAGCAGGGAGTCTGCTTCTCTCTCCCCCTGCCGCTTGCCCTGCTCGTGCTCTCTCGCTCTCTTGCTCTCTATCAAATAAATAAATAAAATCTTTTTAAAAAAATTTTAATTTCAGTTTCTGATGAACAGAAAAATGCCTCAGGGAAAGAGTCAAACTTTGTCCTCTCCCTGTCTTTCTTTTTTTTTCCGCAAGTGTTCACATTCCTAAGCCATTCACCCATTCTAGAGCCATTGCTGCCTAACCACGTTTTGGGCACAGTGGCATGGAAATACATCGTCAGGGTATAATTTCGCACACAGCAGAGAGAACATGCTATTATGGAACTGAGTCTCCTCTGGGTAGCCTGGTGGTAGGCTGTGTTTTGATTTCAGTGTTAAAATGGAAGTAAAACCCAGGCTCCTCCTCTCAGGTCTGTTAGAAACTTGCTGGATCCATGCTCGTTGGGTGGTTTTCATGTCCAAATGGCAGGTGAGGGAGAAGAAATGGTCTTCTAGTGTCGGGCTCGAAGGCATTGACTTGAATGCTGAATCACGGTAATAATCTAAAAATGGAGTTTGATTCTCTGCTTGTCTGACTAGGAAATTGTGGAAGTCACAGGTTGGCCAGGCTAAACATGTCCTGGCCTACTAGAGGCTGGTTTCCTGGGGGGGGGGGGGGGCGCAAGCAGGCACTGAATCCTCACAGGGACACCATGTGGTGGTCTTCCAGACAAGTGTCATGGACATAGTGGCAGCAGCTTGAGTTTAAGTATCTGCAACATTTAATGTGAGAGAGCTCGACTAAGTATGATGTGAACAGCTAAGAGTGATGTCAGTCATGCCTCAATAAAATGGTTTTAAAAACATTAAAGCTACAAAAAAGAATCTAGGTGGTACATACCTAGAAACTCTCAAGGGAAAGAGTCTGAAGTCTCCATTCCACTTGTTTTTTGTTTGGCTAATACTATAAGCAATTCCCATGCAAACTGACTCTCTTGAGATGTTGGATTCATTTTCCATGCTGCATAACAGATTGCCACAAACTCAGTGGTAAAACACCCATTTATTTTATCTCCGTGTCTGCAGGTCAGAATTCCAGGCACGCCTTTGTGGGTTCTCTGCCCAGGGTCTCACGAGGCTGAAATGAACTCTTGGGCTGGGCTCTGTTCTCCTTGGGAGGCTGGACTAGGGGAGGATCTGCTTCTGAGAGCCCTCAGGTGCAGGCAGAGCTTATTTCATTGTGTCCATAGAATTCACAGCAGCTTGCTTCTTCAAAGTCAGCAAGGAAGAGAGAGTGAGTCTATGCTGGTTCTATTCTAGTCTCTGGCTTCTAGATTCTTTTTAAAAGAGTTGACTTGATCAAGTCCAGCTGACCCAGGTTAATCTCCTTTTTGATCAACTTAAAGTCAGTTTAATCACATCTGGAAAATCCCTTCACCTTTGCCATACAATGGAACCTAATCAAGAGAGTGACTCCTATAACCATTGCCATATTCCGTTTGTTAGAAGCAAATTGCAGGCTCTTCCCACACACAAGGGGAGGGTGCTAGACAAGGGTACGACTCATTGGGGGTCCCCTTGAGGGAGTGCATCCACCATAGATGTGCCATGTGTTTTAATAGGGTTATAGTTGGAAGAGAAAATGACTTTTGAAAAGCACCATTTTAAAAGGAATTAGTGTTATTGAGTGAAAGACTAAAGGATACTATGTATTTAAGTACACATTTTTAAAAAAGTATTTGCACCCGAGCTGTTTACCTTTCCTTAAACAATGTGTCAACGAACACTTCTGCCTAGAACTTTTCTTTCCCTTGGGCTGCTGAGGAATTCCTCCTAACTGGTTCTCTTGCCTCTTGATGTATTCCTTCCCTTGTCCTTCTTCCTTCCCCGCTGTTTGTTTTTGAAATGTCACACCTCTAACCTGACAGTTGCCTTTGTCCGCCCACCTCGAGGATGGAAGTGTTACACCCCGACCACGGACTTCCTGAGCCAGTGGTACAGAGACACATAATCGCAGTGTAATTGTGACCCTGCCGATAAGCCCGCAACTCTGTTGGGCTCAGGCTGTAATCTGAGCGTCTGCCGAAAGGCCGGGGGTGGGGGGGTGCGGACAGACCTTAGGCTTGTTTGGATCTCGCTGTTAAAATAGGAATGAAAATTTATTTTCTCCTTCTTGGTCTGTAGGAGACATGCTGGTTTCATTCATGCTGGGTGGTTTTTATGTTCTAATAGCAGTATTATATAAACAGTCCTACAGACGTGTGCAGGGTACGTGCCTGTGTTTATGCTTTGTGGGGGGAAGAAAAAGAATTGAAGGCAGCTTAAAAAGATGTGTACAGTTCAGAGGACAAAGTTGAACTAAAAATAAGCAAGAAAAAGAAATAGGGAAGAATAAAAGTCAGAAAGTGACTTTTCTGTCACTTTTGGGAAGGGCATACATTCTGGCAGTTAATGCAAGGACATAAACACAAAAGGTTCATGATTTGGTGGCCAAAGGTAAAGTCAGGAGAGAGAGCGCGCCTCTGAGAACTGAGCCCAAAGAGACATTTCTCCTGAGGGTCTTCATCTGTGATGGACACATTGGCCGCGGTGTGATGTGCTGGACAACTTACGGTGTTCACATGCAGTGCCGTGTCCCATAGGTCATTTCTTAGAACATTCTTCCATGAAGGCTGGTGGCCTGCTGCCAAAGTGTAGTCAGTTAAAGCCTTTCTGTGGGGCTTGACTTTCTAATCTATTGGTTGACTCAGTTTGGAATGAAATGTAGCACAGTACTTCACACTTCCTGCCCTGCACCCAGAAGTTTAAGAAATTTTTAAAATTTTGCTTTTCATCCCTTGGATTATGTTTTGAAGTGAATGTGGTTTATCTTCCAGAAGCTGAAAAGTCATTACATTATTGAGAATGAACACATAGCTCTAGGTATTCTATGTCTTTTTCCAGCAGCCATTAAGAATCTTTCTTTTAGTTCATGTGGAAGACTGAGGGATGCAGTTTGCCATGCATATTATATCGTAGTCCTTTTTAAAGTTTTTTTTTCTTCAGATTATATTTCTTGATAACACCTGGACCCTTTCTTTTTTCTAGTTAAGTATAGATTGATTGAAGTCAGTGGAATTTTCTGTTTATTTTTTTGGTGAGTTGCGGGGGGGTGGTGGTGGGTGGTAATTAACATTCTCAAGAGAAACCTGAGGAACCTCAAAAGTCATCTGCCTCATTTGGAGACTGTCCCACCTCTGTTGCAAAGAAAGGAAAGGGAGACCCTGTGGCAAAGTCAAGGATCTCTACGTAACAATGAAGGATGTCTCACAGAGCAAGGGATGGGCCCTCTGGACCTCATGGTGCTGAATCACAAGGCTTGCATGTGATATTTGTTTACTAATCACTAATTTATTCCCGATTATCAAAGTAAACCCCATCTAGTGTTGATGTTTTATAACATACAGAATATTTGAGTAAGAATACAAAACTCATCCTGAAGTTGACCACCAACCGCCATCTTGACATATTTCTATGCCGTGTGTTTGTTTCTATGGCATTGTTAGCTTTGTGGTTCAGAGTGAGGGCCTCTGGAGGCATTGAGATCCCTGCCCCACCATTTGTTAGCCGAAATGCCCAGAGAGGTTTCTTGAGCTCTCTGAACCTCAATTTTCTCATTTGTAAAATAAAGATAGTGGGAGTGCCGTTCTCATAAGAAGGAAACCATGAGTAACTCTCACAAACAAGCTTGGTAGAAACACATTTATTAGAGACATTGTGTGCATAATGATAAAAAAAAAAAACAGTTGAAAAGTTAGGGAGATACCTGCATGAGAAAATAAAGGGAAACATGATTAGAACTGAAAAGGCTAGAGGTTTGTAAGTTCTTGGGTATGGAGCTTGCTTTCCCCTGGGAAGAGGCCATTTTTGATGTGATGGCATTTTCTGTGGGCAGGAACAAGGGAAAAAAGCAATAGGGGAACTTCTTGTAGTCCTTCATCTCCTGCCAAAGATAAAGGACTTGATACTTGTCAAGTTTGGACATGTCTCATTAATACAATCTAATAACAGCCAGCCTTCCTGTGGAGGAATATCGCAGGCACCAGGCTGAACTTCAGAGTCCCTCCCTCCACTTGTGGCATCTTACCTTGCCTCTCCATCCTGCAAAATAGTCACGGTGATCTTCCTAATCCATAATTCAGTTGGGTCCCTCGCTGCTTAAGAAGGAAAGCTGAAATCTCTTACTCTAATGTTTTTATCCTTCCAGAATGATATTGCAGCCTGTTCTGGAGAGTTATGTCCCATAATCCCCCTCGTACTTACTGTGTTCCATCCAAAATGGGCCGTTGTTCCTTGGGTAGATCATGGGGTTATCCGTTGGTCTAGTCTGCTTATTCCATGGGCTTGTAATGTCTAAAGCTAAAAGGGGATATACTTACTTAAAATATATTGAAAATACCTTTTATCACTACTTTTGCTCAACTTGGACTCAGAGACTTAGAGAATCAAGTGTGTGTGAGTGTGTAGACAAATTGGTGCTGACTTTCACTTCTCTTAGGATTAACTTTTCTGATTCGGCTCTAGGACTGACTTGGAATAGTGGTAAATGCTTTACTTGTACAAACTTGTGCTTAATGTGGTGGCTTCTCTATTTGCCATATGACATGGTCTGGGGGGAAATACCTTTGAGTCAGATAGTTTAACACATTATTTCCATATATATAGGTAAATAGATAGCACCTTTTGTATGCCAGATGAGTTTCTGGGTTTGGGAATACAATGGTATACCTGAATTTGAACAAGACTTCTCTTTGGGTGGTAGCTTGACAAGTCCACTGAAATCACCTTTAGGTTCCTCCTCATCTGGGAAACAGGAAACCAATCCTACTTCCTACACTGCATCGAAGAGTAAAGGCAAAATGTCGCCACGAAGTCCTCATTTAGTGCTTGCTAACTTCCTTGCCTTATTTCTGTGCCAGACCTTCCGGGGGCTGAAAATTTGAGCTTGCCAAGTTTGACCGGTTGCTCGGTCCAGTTTCACTTGCTGAGGCAATCCCTGGAGAGGCAAGATGAGCACCCTGTGAACTGAAAGCAACCCTCTCTCATCGGGAGGGTGAAGAAGGAAGGACAGAGTGGCCAGGTGACATTGAGAGTGGAATCTCTAACCCTTCTCTCTGGACGGTTTCTGAGTAATGAAAAAAAAACTGTGATGTTGAGACATTGTCCTCAACAAGAGACATTATGACTATATGTTAATAATTCACATTTCAGCTATGCCAGTTTCTGTAGTTGATGGAAACGTGAGTATCTAAACATTGGCTCCACTGATAAGATTTCAGTGCTCTCTGAATGAGCAATGTCTGAAAACAGTTTTATTGTGAAAGGAGAAGCTCATTTAATTTTGCCTCTTCTCTCTTCGCTTTTACAAGTAAAAACAATTAAACGAGGACTCTGCTGTCAGAAAAAAGGCCTTTGACGCCTATTAATTCTCTTTTTTGGTAAACTCTCATTAAAAGACAAGAGTTTTCCTTTTTCAAGGTTTTATATTCTATCTCTGGGTCTGGGATCAGACGTTTGCATCTGTGAAAAAGTCAAGAATTGCCTTTGAGGGAGGGAGCTTCTTGGCACTATCCCAGCTTCCAAGTTCAAGGTTCTGTGATAGGAAGTTCTTCTACTCACCTTCATTAGGAGAGGGTCACAGCAGAGAAGCCTAGCCTTATGGGTGGTCAAAAGCAGGGTGTGTTTGGAAAGAAGTTGTGTTTTTCTTTCCGTTGTCTTTTAAGTATTTAAAACCTGTGATTTAACTGTTTCATTTCTGTTTTGCTTTTGTGCTTTTCTCTCTCCTTTTCATGGTCCACAGGGACCCAAGTTGCTTTTCATCCAACCACCTACTCTCTGGATTTTCTGCCTTTGAGGTTTTCTTTAGCCTAATACAGTGTCTCCCTAGCCTTTCTGCTTTCTCGTCATCCCTTATACAAGCACCTAGACCTTTTGGCTCTTACTGTTTACTTCCAATCTCAACCGAGAAACAGGAGGTAGTAGGAGTAAGGGGAGGGTACAAAAGGGCCCAGGATCATACACATCTTCACCACTCTGATGACTGGTCTCCAGTTCTCCTGTCCCTTCTGAAGTGGAAATTAAAAGTCCCATTGACCTTTTCCTGTGTGTGGAGCACACCACCTCTCCTCCAGGGATGCTGGGCATGCCTGCCTTGGCCTTCAGCAAGGCACTTCCCCGCTTCCTTAGCAGCTGTCTCTGAATTTATGAGGCTTTCTGGGAAATTGTATCCAGGTCAGGGAGTTTCTGGTCCACAGAGGAAAAGGCGTTTCTTCACAGTGTCTAGTTAACCTGACTTCCTAATGAGTCGCTCTCTGAGAGATGAGAATGTTCAGTTCAGTGCAGCTATTAAAATGTATTTATCCACTTAGGTTATTATTGTACTTTATATTTCCCTCTGAGTTTCTTTCAAAGATATTATGTGATAAGGCATTAATTTATATAGGTATATTCTGTCTTAAAACTTTAGTAATTGAAATTAAACTATTAAGGTAATTTAATAGTAAAGTCTAATAGTAAAAATGGTTTTTACTATTAAATCATTGTATCATTTAAAGTAATGTCTTAAAATATTTTAGAATAATAAAGGATTTTAAAATAGCTTACTAAGAATTTCTTAAATATTAAAATAATAAATATTTAAAATTAATAGTACTTTAATTCCTAGTTTAAATGGAAAATGTTCTTAAAACACATTTAAGGAAAAAAAATGGGAAAAACCCACTGATCTGTTATTTCCCCAAAAACAAATAAGGGACCATTGATGGGAGGCTGATTCATTCAGAATAGAAAAGTTTAGCCTTTATCCACTATGGTATAACGTCCTTAAAAATCCATTTTAGCTTTTCCCTGAAATCAGAAAAGTGTGTGTGTGTGTGTGTATTTTAAGGATGAGTCTTTCTTTCCTTTTTTTTTTTTTTTTTTGGTATGAAAATTTCAGAACAATCAAACATACATGTAAATCGGAAATCTCAGTTATTTGAATGGTCATTCTTCTTTGAAGTCATTCTTCTCTCTGTAGGTCCTGTTCTTCTCTAATCTCTGAATTATTATAGTGTTAATTTCCTTCCACTGTAAAGATAAATTGGGAGATACTGAAAAAGAAAATAGTCATTGAACACCACATCCAAAACTAGTGATACAGTGGCTAACTGAAATAATAAAAAAGAGAGATTAATATAAGTAGAAGTAAAATGACTTGTCTAATCAGTCAAAAAAAAAAAGAAAGAAAATAGTCACCTATAGTCCCATCATGTAGACAATAATGTTCCCTTTTATCTGAGAAGGACTTTCTGTTGTGCTGACATGTGAATGACTGGAGAGAATAAAGAACAGATCAAGACATTTCCTGCAAACTCGCAGATGTTGCCTTACTGGACCCTGATTTAGAAGAGTCTAAGGTCAATCAGATTATTCTCTCTTTATGGAAAATCTATTTATTTTGGCCTCAGTGGTTGTATGATTCCTCATCTTTATGCTCCTTTCTCTGTACTCTCTTCCACCTTTTCCCTTGGAAGCCTGGAACTGTACCCCTCACCGTTTTTCAGTGCGAAGGGGGTTAGAACCATCGGTGCCTTCCTGCCTGCCAGGTCTCTGATGAATTATTCTAGGCCGTTCTCCACCCTTGTCTGTTAGTCTTAGTTTCTCTCTACCCCTCCCTTGATAGTTCCATGATGTTACTCCCTGGACAGTGTATTATCAGGAACGTTTGTTGTCTGCAACATCATTGCCATCAAATTCTTAAATAAGATTATAATCTCTTAGATAATAAGAGTTACTAGATTAGTGTTCTCCTTTTCTCCCCGTTGTCCGAGTGATATGATCAATGCATTTTGAATATTTTCTAACACGTATTAGCTGTTGTGACTAGGTACTAGGTATAGATATTTATAGAAGTCTTATTATTAATTTTAATTTTTGTAATTATAAAATTATAAAAATCTAAATCCACTTTGCATCAATGAAAGATTTCCTCATATCATAATTTTTAGAAACTTCCTTTATCCTTGAGTTGGCCCTTAAAGTGATTCCAATACCACTATAGAAACTTGGGTCTTACATATATAATTGATGTATCTTGTATATCCGTTATATTTTTATATTTGCTGAATATATTTGTACATTATACATAGAAAAGTATTTTAATTTAAAAAGTATTGTCCTGGAAGGAAACTGTTTTTAAAGTACTTTGATAATAGGTTAACAACTCTAAGAGTTGTGAGAGTCACATCCAAGAAAAATATTTAAATATGAAAAAAAATTTTACCACAGAATGATTGGAATGTGTGCTTTTATTAGATAATTTTTTGAGGTAACCATTTTGGCATATACTGGGTTGGTATTAGAAGAAGAAAAGATAAGCTTGCATTTCCACTACAGGCTAAAATTATGGAGATGATTCTTTTGTTTAGAGAAGAAGAGAGAGAGAGAAATAGGGGTAGGGGCAGGGGGAAAGGGAGAGAGAGAATCTTAAGCATTGATTAAACCCCAGATAGCAGATGCTCGCTACCTCCAGAAGGCTAACTCTGGAGAGGAAAGAAGGAAAGACCATCCCAGACCACTCACCCCCCCCCCCCACCTGGCTCCTGGGCCAGCCATGCTAAATAGCTACATTGCTTGTGTTATCTGTACTGATTATCTATTACCTTTACAATGGAAGGAAATAAACATTATAATAATTCAGAGATTAGAGCAGAATAGGAACTACAGAAGTAGAAGAATGGCTTGCTATTCAAAGAATATTTGAGATTTCTGATTTACATGTGTCTGTTTAATTGTTCTGAAATTTTCATACCAAAAAAAAAAAAAAAGGGAAAGGCTTATCCTTAAAACACACACACACACACACACACACACACACACACACCACTTTTCTGATTTCAGGGCAAAGCTAAAATGGATTTTAAGGAAATTATACTACAGTGGATAAAGGCTAAACTTTTTTCTATTCCGAATAAGTCAGCCTCCCATCAATGGTCCCTTGTTTATTTGTTGTTGGGAAATAACAAATAACAAATCAGTGGGTTTTTCCCTTTTTTTTCTCCTTAACCGTATTTTAAGACTATTTTCCATACAAATACGTTTTCAGAGTGCTTTTAGAGAGATCTGAATCATAAGGAATAATACGGGGTGAATGAGAAGAATGGAGATTTATAATTTATAGAGTAATCAAATTTTATCACTGGAAATGGCCCAGTTTGTCTTATAGATGTACCTCTCCAGCCACTTTCAGAGATGTGGAAACTGAGGCCCAGTAAGTTCTGGTGATCTATATTCCTAGTTAGATTCAGACAGAGATCCATCCAGTCCAGGACTTTTCCCTGAATGACTTTATACTTTTATTTATTTTATTTTTTTTAAAGATTTTATTTATTTATTTGAGAGAGAGAGAGAATGAGAGAGAGCACACGAGAGGGGGGAGGGTCAGAGGGAGAAGCAGACTCCCTGCCGAGCAGGGAGCCCGATGCGGGACTCGATCCCGGGACTCCAGGATCATGACCTGAGCCGAAGGCAGTCGCTTAACCAACTGAGCCACCCAGGCGCCCCGACTTTATACTTTTAAATACATGTAGGTATCTGATGTGCAGAATCCCAAGTAGAAATTCGGAGCTTTTAGAATTGCCTCTTGATTTATTTGCAGTGTTTTTGAGGATATGTCTTTGTATTTTTCTCTTAATGGTTGCTATGGCTATTAGAGTAAACATGCGTGATTTAACACGGTGTACTGATGTCAACATTTTACCACTTGGCAGTGTGGAAGCCTTACTTCCATTGAGGTGCCTTTACCTTCCCCACTTTGAAATATCATGGACTTGAGTATCAGGTGATGGTAGAGTATTTGTTTCAAATATCTAATAGGTTTTATAAAACTCAGGAGGAAGATTGTCTGTTTCTATTACAGGTAGTCTTAAAGGGTCCCTCCCAGCCCCACAAAGTATCTTAATAAGACTTCTGGTTCAGACAAGATGGCATAGACTACTTTCTCCCTGTAGCTCCCAGCTAAGTAACCATATTTCTGTTCCTTTTGTTGTTCTTCCTTCTTATGTTCCAAGATTCCTTCTTCTATCATTTCCTTTCTGTTTGAAAATATTTTTTTTCAGCCATTCTTTCAAGGTAGGTCTGCTAGCCCCAAATTCTTTTTCTTTTACTTCATCTGAGGATGTCTTTATTTTTCCTTCATCCTAAAGGATAGTTCTGCTGGATACAAAATTTGAAGATGATGATTTTTTTATTGTTGTTCTTTTTCCAGCAGTTGGAAAATGTGACTTTTTCTGGCCTCCAAAGTTGTAGATGGGAAATTTACTGCTCGGTGAATTGGTGTTCCCTTACTGATAATGTGTCATTTGTCTGTGGTTGTTATCAACATTTTTTTTTTTTTTTTTTTTTTGCTTCAGTTCTCAAAATTTAATTATGGAATGTCTTGGTGTGTGTTTCTTTGGGCTTATTCTCTTTTAGTTTCATGCAGCTTGGAAAGTTTAAACCACTGATTCTTCTAACATTCTTTTACACTCTCTTTGTCCTGTCCTTCTGGGACTCATGATACAGAGGAATGTTGGATCTTATTGTCCTGGTTCCTGACATTGGTTTTGTTTGTTTTGTTTAGTCTATTTTCTCTCTGTTCAAATTCAGTAGAGTCTGTTGATTATCAGCTTCACTGATATCTGTCCTCTGTCATCTCTACTGTTGAACTCACTAAGTTTACTCTTGTTATCACATTTGTAACTTCAATTCAGTCCTTTTTTTATAACTTCTAGTTCTTTGCTGTGATCTATTTTTACAGTTGTTCTAAAGAATTTGGAGCTGCATATCAAAGCATTTTTTTGATGACTGCTTTGACAAGGATGCCAATCATTCTAACATCTGATTCATCTCAGTGTTGGCATCCATTGATTCTTTTCTCAATCACGTAGTGATTTTTTTCTAGTGTTTGGTGTGATGGGTGATTTTTTTTTTTTTCGTTGTGTCTGGACATTTTGACTATTATGTTAGAAGGCTTGTGGTCCTATATAAATCTTTACTTTTACCAGGCAGTCATCCCGTTTAGTTTTAGCATGGAGATCTTGTCCTAATTTTGTAGGCTCTTGCTTCCAATGACAGTTACATTTTGAGAGACTTTGTGGTGCTCTCTTCGTTGGCTTGGTTGATCTGGGGTTGCTCGAGATCCCCCTGGTCCGTTTGTTCCGCCTGAGGGATGGAGGGGTTTCCCTGGGTAGGGCCTCCCTGTGCCTCTGGTGGGGGTGAGGAGAGGAATTCTTTGGCCATTGAGGACAGCCACACTTCCTGGCACCTGTTGTGCTGCAATCCTCCCATCCTCTGTCCTCCCTCTCCCCCCGACACTGCAGAGAAGGAGGGCACTTCCCAGGTGAGGCCTTTTTTATGGCATTGTCCACTTTGCTGGTGCGTCTAGCTGCCTGCTGTCTCTCCTGGTGGGAAGGGAGTCTTAGGCCTAGTGAGTAAGGAGAGTGCTCGCCCCGGCCACTTACCGGCAGTGGAGCTCGGATTCCTCCCCTTGCCCGCACTGCTGGTTAGCCTGTGGTGTTGGTGCCGCTCGGATCCGCGCTGGGCTACCTTCTGTTCCTGGGTGGGGAGTGTGGAAGATCTGGACTTGGCTGGCCTTCTCCTGTTAGGTGGACATTGCAAGATCATTCAATCTTAGAGTCTCTAACCAGTTCACCTTCCTTTGTCTGCATCTCAGAGGTTTTGGTTTTGTCTTGTTTTGGGGTTTTTGGGTTTTTTTTTTGGTTGCCTCTTACAACGGTTTTCCCCCAGGGTTTGTATTGATACTTAGCTGGGAGCTACCGGGAGAAGAAAGTAGTCTATGCCATCTTGTCTGGACCAGAAGTCTTATTAGGGGACATTACGGGGTTTGGAGGGACCCTTTAAGACTACCTGTAATAGAAAAAATGAATTAGGTCAGTGGCTTCATTTCAGCAAAAGTATTCTATCTCTTTACATTTCTGCCTCTCCTAGTTCCCTGTAAATGAAACCAGAACACGATCTATCCTCTCCCCAGCCCCCTCCACCCTGTAATAATGCTGCCATCATTGGCTTCTATGAATGGAAGAGCTCGTATTTTCCAGAGTATGGAAGAAGAGTTAAATTGAAGCTTCGGTTTCAGTTTGCCACTCTTTGTGGTGGGAAGGTGAGTTAGCAGATGCTCTATCCTTAGGCCACCACTTCTCCCTCCACCTTCCTCCTAATCACCTCATGTCGACCTCAACAAGCTTAACTTCCCAAGCCTGGGAAAATGGGCCGTTAAAGACAATTCATTAACTCTTGTATATCAAACTCAAGAAGGGAAAGAAACTGTAAGCGTAAATGCCATCTGGCTTTGTTTATTACCACTCTTCTCTTTCAGAGACAGTTGAGCAGATGTAGGCTTTTACTCTAAAGAGCAGTTTATAGGAACAGAGTGAAGAAAGGATTTGTTTGAAATAGTTTTGAATGATAATTAATTATCTTAGTCACTAATTGTTTTATAACTGAAGATAACTGAAGATGCCCCAGCTCTTGGCACATAGGAGCAAAAATCTAAAAAATACAGAAAAAGTTGCTGATGGATGTTTTAGATAAGGGTTCACATGACCAAATACTCCTCTTCTTTTCAAGAGAAATAACAAAAAATTTAGGGGTATTTAAAGAAGTAGGAAATATAACTGCTGCAATTTGAATGCATCCCTCTCAAATTCACATGTTGACCACCCCCCCCACACACACACAAGGTGATGGTATTAGGAGGTGGGGTCTTTGGGAGGTACTTGGGTCATGAGGGTGGAGCCCCCACCCATGGATGGGATTAGTGGCCTTATAAACGAGACCTCACTGAGCTCTCTAGTCCCTCTCACCACATGAGAATACAATGAGAAGTTGGCAGTCTGCATTCTAGAAGAGGGCTCTCACCAAAATCTGACCGTGCTGGCACCCTGCTCTTGGACCTCCAGCCTCCAGAACCATGAGAAATAAATTTTTGTTGTTTATAACCTACCTAGCTTGTGATGTTTTGTCATGGCAGCAACAACGGACTAAGATATAACTATATACATATGCAAATAGAATTCTCAAGCTCTAGAAATAATCCAAAGATTTAGAAATGAATGCTGTTTTCTCCCTTGGGTGTTAAAAATGTAATTTTCTACTAGTGATCTCAACACTAGTTAGGGAGGCGTGAGGCAGTGAGTAAGAACTGTAACAGCAAAAGTGGAATAACCAGCTACGTAGACAAATCTATGTGTGAATAGAAAATACTATTTCTAGGTGGGAAAGTATTTGCAGCACAGAATACAATCACAGTTTTGTAGGATGTTAGAAGAAGACTTTATCTTAAATTATTTGAGGTATGAAATTATTTACTGTTCTCAGCTTTCATTTTACTATAGTATAGGTGAGAAAAATGGCCCACCAAGGATATCCATACCCTTCTTCCCAGAACCTGTGAACATGTCCCCCTTACATGGCAAAAGGGACTTTGCAGTTGTGATTAAGTTAAGGACTTTGAGATGGGGCAGTTATTCTGAACTGTTGGCTTGGAGGTGGAGGAGGGGTCCCTGAGCTAAGGAACACAGGTGGCCTCTGAAAGGTGGAAGAGTCAAGGAAACAGGTTCTCCCCTAGAGCCCCCAGAAAGATATCTAGCCCTGCCAACCCTTTGATTTTAACCCATCTCAGACTTCTGCCCCTAGACCTATAAGATAATAAATTGGTGTTGTTTTGCACCACTGAGTTTACAATAATTTGTCATGGCAGCAATAGAAAACGAATACAAATACTGGGTTACTTTTAAGGATGTTGCTGTTTACTTCCTATACCTTTCTGTATAGAAGCATCATCTAGACCACTGATTTTGTCCCTCTGAGAACGTTTGACAATGTCTGGAGATATTTTATTTTCATGACTGGGGAGTACTACTTGCTTCTAGTGGGTAGAGGCCAGGGATGCTGCGAAACATCTTACACTGGAAAGACCACCCCCCTTCCCCCACCCCCCTGCCCAGGAAAACATTATCTAGTCCAAAATGTCAGTAGCCCAGGTTGAGAAATCTGCAGTCAAATGCTCTACCACTGAGCTATACCCCCTCAGGTTGAGAAATCTGAACTAGGTTGATTTACCTACTCAAAGCATGCTGTACCATGCAATTTGGTCTAAATTATTTGCCTAGTCTAGACCTGTACTGTCCAATAGGGTGGCTGTTAGGCATGCGACTATTTAAATTTAAATTCATTAAAATGCAATAAATTTTAAATAGTTTCTCAGTCATACTTGCCATATTTCAAGTGCTCACTAGTTTCAGTGCCTAGTGGCTACCATATTGGATAGCTCAGATATCAAACATTTCTATCATTGCAGGAAATTCTTTTGGGCAGCAGGGTCTTCTAGACCCTTGCTACCGGAAGAGTTATATGTGGACAAGTAAAATTAGCATTATCTGGGAGGTCTTAGAAATGCAGACTCCCAGGCTTCCCCCCAGACTTATTAAATGACAATCTGTATTTTGGTAAGATTCCCAGTTGATTCCTATGCACATTTAAGTTTGAAAAGTGCTGGTCTATGACTTTTTCTTGCTTTCTTGTTTCCTGTTCCGTCTCCTCTTATGTTCCCCCCCCTCCCCTACTGTTTCCCTTTTAGTCACATAAATGCCTTTCTTTCCAACCTCAGTTTCTAGGCTCTTTAAGCCAGAACTATGTCTTATTTCATCTCTGCATTCCAACCGCAAAGATACTTAACACATTGTCTTGCACAAAATAGCTGCTTGGTATTATTGTTTCTGGACTGAATTTTGTTGAACTAACTTCTGAACAATCAGTCTAGTTTGTTTTCCTTTTAACCAAAAAAATAGCTATTTTCGTCTTTTCTTTTATAATTTAATTTGGGCATTTCCTAGAGTTTCAACTATGAAAAAATATATAACCTTTTTGAATATCTGAAAATTTCATGGTGAATTTAAGGTTCCTACTGATTTCATGATGTGAAGAAGAGAATGCATATGTGTGTATGTATGCTATATTCAGATTTTTTCTGTAACAAAATGTAGCAAACCTTTTCATTCTTCCCCCCACCTTTTTTTAAGAGAGATGGGGGTGGGGGGAGGGGCAGAGGAAGAGGGAGAGAATATCAAGCAGGTTCCATGCTCAGTGCAAAGCCCGATGCAGGGCTTGGTCTCAAAACCCTGAGATTGTGACCTGAGCCAAAATCAAGAGCTGGACACCCAACTGACTGAGCCCCCAGGTGCCCCCAAAACCTTTTCATTCTTAATATTAATCGCAAACATTTCCAGAATCATCATTTGTTCTGATGAATAATTTGTATTTTGCATTTTTTAAAAATTGCCTGATGTTTGAGTCAACCAAGGGTTATCAGGTTTTTTGGTACAAATCAAAATCTATTACTTTATATGACAGAATGACAAGGAATTGTTCTTTCTTTGCACTGATGCAATGAAAATATGCAGAGGTTGTTTTGGAGTTAAGGTGACATACACTACATGAAAGGCTGGGTGTTATAAGAATTATAGCTCATAGCATAAATAAGAATTAACTTCTATAGAAAAGGGGAAAATTAAACTTCTAGTTTAGCCTTAGACTATTCAGGCTGTAAGTGATCTCCTTCCTTTTGCAAATAAGGACACTGAGGCTCAGAGAAGTAAGAATGGGGTGAAGGATGGGCCTTTGGCTTATGTTTTATGGAAAGGGCAACATTTCTTCTAGACTTCATTATCTTTATCTCATAAATGTGTGCAGTAAACCAGATGACCCTTGAGTGCCTCATAACTTTTAAAACCTCTTAAGTCCAGCTCTCTTTATTTTTTATTTTTATTTTTTTTTAAGATTTTATTTATTTATTTGACAGAGAGAGACACAGAGAAGGAACACAAGCAGGGGGAGTGGGAGTGGGAGAAGCAGGCTTCCCACTGAGCAGGGAGCCTGATGTGGGGCTCCATCCCAGGACCCTGGGATTGTGACCTGAGCTGAAGACAGACGCTTAAAGACTGAGCCACCCAGGCGCCCCCAGCTCTCTTTATTTTAAAAGTAATGTTCTTTTTATAGCTTTATACTGACTCTCTTGTGAACTATTTCTGTCTGCAGGGGGGCAGGAGGAGGGAAGCAATGAGTAAATAGGCAGAGGGGTGGAAGTCCTCACTATAATACTACTATTAGATTTAAATCCATGTTTCTCTGCACATATCAACCTACAAGAAAGAATTTCTACTTCCTATATAGATGAATAAAATTGCCAAATTATATTCTCTGATGTCATAGTTCTGCAATTGACAGCTACTGACAAAATGAAACAGCTTTTTTTAAATTCCTGAAAGCATAACTAGCACTGGGAAGAATAATTTGGTCCAGAAATTTTCATATGGATTGCCTAGACTTATAAGCAAAAATGTTGTTTTAGGACATTATTCCCACTGAGGATAGGGCCATGGCTTTCATTGGACTCTTGAGGGCTTGATATCACAGAAATGATTAAGAGCTATCAGTCTTTTCAGCTTCTGAAACATGTGCGTGAAGGCCAGTGAGATGTGACTTGTCCAAGACCCTGTTTGTCCCATTAAATGTTTTCTTTCTTCCTTCAAAAATTCTATGATTGAGGATTTTATGTAATCTCTATGAAATAATCCCAAAGTTTTCAAATTCAACAATAGTGGTATAGAAACTACATCATTGGTAAGTGTAGTGTGGGTATCTGCTTAGTTTAAAAAAAAAACAAACAAACTAATTTTAGTGAATATCCAGTTCTTTTTCTTTCTAGGTATCCTGAAAGTTTCTATCTTTCTAGAATTCTCCATTTGTCTTTTTCTTCTACCGTATGTCTTCTGATCTTCAAAGAAAGTTGTGATGGGGAAGCTCTCAACTGAAGAACACAGGTGTCTGTGACATGCAAAAGAGAGCTAAGTGACAGTCCATTCTCAGACAGGTGGCACTGGCAGAGTTTTCTCCCTGTGTGATCTGTTTGCAATTCTCATCCATCGGAGCTTTGCAAATATGCTAAGGGGGTTGAAGAATGGGAAGACAGGATGTAGGAAAAAATGTTTCTGCATGATAAAAAAGTTGCATATTGATATACAAGTTACAGAACCCAACCCCCAATTTCTAAGCCATGTTTCAATGTATTATGTATTTGTTAAATATGCCTGCAGCACCCGACTCTAGAAGTCTTCAATCTACCAACCTCACTCTTATTTTACTATTATAATAATAGTTTCATCTTTTTGGAACTTTGTACTCTTATATTATTCCATCTTACTGTGCAATTCTTGCTGATCCTTTAACACAGGATTACTTTCCACATTGTACTGTGGAACCCGATGGGGAATTAAAAAAAAAAGTCAAATACTTACGTACAAACTACAGAACTAAATTTCACATCCTGAGGTGCCTTTATAATGTTCCATGCTAAGTTCAATCAGGCATTACAAAAGATACCACGTAAAAATGGGCGTAAAAGGTATAATTGCACCTCAACACTTCACGTAGTTAATTAAGCTCAAAAGACCCCAGAAGACTGGAAGATATAGAGCAGGTGTCTGAAAAAGAAAGGTTTATTACCAGGAAGCGATCGGTAGTATTTATGAAAAATGAGAGCCCTGGAAGGTATCAGCAGAGTTTTAAATCTCAAGTGGTAACAAGACTAATCACAAATGAGACTGGAGGCTCTTCATTAGTGTCACGTCCTTGGATTAAATTGGGAAAGGCCGTTTCTCTCCAGCGTAAACTGGAAGCAGACGTTCGGCTAACCCTTTGGAGCTACCGGTAGGCAAATGAATCGACACAGCTCGTATCTTCCCTGACGACATTATCCTCTCTGTGAGAGGAGCAAGGGAAATGTCCAGCCCCCCTCGGCTTCATTTGGTTTAAGTACTGTTGTTGCTCTGTTTCTTAGGAGAATTATTTTTTATCTGTTCTTTTCCCTGTTAGCCAAAACTAGGCTGTGCTGGAATTCCCTCAGCACACACCCTCTGCCCGCAGCTGTTTCAGGAGGGTGGGTTCCAAGCCCACAGAGGAGGCTGGAGAGCCTCCAGCACCAAGCACCACACTCATGGCTTATGCTGCCCAATCAGTGCCCCCCCCAACCCCGATCCCCTCCTAAACTGTAACCTGTGAGAAAACAGAAATGTGCGGCCTGTGTCCACTCCCTAAAGAAGTTCCCTCCCTGCCTTATCTGTTTTCTTCAAACAGCTCCGCTGGGTCAGACCCTGTCATTAAAAAAACAATTCCATCTCATCCAGTTTCCCAGCTAGGAATCTGGCCTCTGCCTTGGGACTTGACCGGGGAAGGGGGTGCGTCTCAGTCCTGCCCTTCTTGATTGTGGGCCCACACTGTCAGGTAGCCAGGCCCCAGCGTCTGCCCCAGAGAAACTTGGAGCAATCTGCCCAGAAACTCCACTGGCTGGGCTGTGGGCAGCTGGGCCCCCTACACCAGAGCTCTGAGCATGCTCAGAGTAGAGCCTCACTTTTTTTTTTTTTTTAAAACTGTGTTCCCAGGCTCTCCAGAGCCAGGATTTCATCCTTTTCTAGAACCCTAGAACAGCACAGCAAGGCTGAGGTAGCCCATTACTGCTTAGCAATTGTTCTCCTCTGCCTGAAGCATAGTAAAATCAAGGATCCTTTCAACTTTTTACTGATTTGTCTCTTAGCTCCAATCCTTTTTCAAATGAGATAGGGTCTAAAAGTAAGAAACTGAAAGAAAATACTTAATTGACTTTCCACTTAAAGGAGAAAGAGGACCGGCCTTAAAATTTGAGAGCCTGTCAAGAAACGCCGGTGGGTGCCTTCGGAAATTTCTCAGACAGGAGGAGGAAGGCAGTCTTGTGGTCCCTCTGTGGCTAGGGTGAAGTTAGAGAGTGCAGCTCCCCACTTTGCTACTTCTAGGCCTGGAGAACCGAGTATCTCTATTTCTTCTAGATTTATTCCTTGGGTTTTTCCTGAAGGAGGAGGAAAGAGGAAGAAAATGAAGGGAGCCTATCAGGTGGCCTGTTAGTCCAGTGGTGGTCTCTCTCATTCCTCATGCTAGTGCTGGAAGTACTTTCCCCATTTGACACAAGAGGAAATTAAGGCTCTGCAGACTTGAAGAAGGTGTCCAATGTCCCACCACTAGTAAGGGGAAAAAACTGTGTGTGACCTCAGGCCTAACTCTTTTGTCCACGAAAATATGAATATATCCCCTTAAAGTCCTCCAAATCACACAGTCTGGGAGATTGAACAAAATGTTATCCCTGAGAAACCTCAGTCTGTCTTCCTCCCCACAACTAGCGTCTTGAATGCCGTGGGGATAATGCCTGAATATTGTCACCAGTTCCCTTAATGATTTTGTTCCTTGTAAAAAAAAAAAAAACCCTGAAGATTACAAAAATATTGACATTAAAATTTAAAATCTACACTACCACCACCCTGAACCTTCGAGGTAACTACTGTTAACAATTTGGTGTGTCTTTCTAGACTTTTTGTAATGTGTGTAGCATATGGACGCATGTAAGTACCTATTGCAATTTTATAATAAATGGAATGGTGTGTGGTATAACTTTACAAATGTATAGTTTGCCTATCTTCCTACGTGGATAAATACATGCAGCAACGTCTGTCTGTGTGCTGGCTGTTTCCTGCTCCACTGATTTATAATATTGAAGGATGTTTAAATTTATGATTTTCTACCATCACAAATATTGCTTCATTGAACGTTCTGTATTCACAATTTATATGCTGCTTTCAGGTATTTCTGGATGATACATTTTTAGACTTGGTAGATAGAAGAGGACATTTTAAGTTTAGACATTGCCAAATGGCCCTTCAGAAAGATTGTCCAATGACTTTTCTGTCAACAGTATATGGGTGTGCCCGTTTATTAATTACTCATCCTGTCATTAATAGAATTTTAAATCTTCCCCAGCCTGCTAGCTATTCTTTTTAAGATAAGAGTATCATATTTAACACTGATGAGCTTTAGTTCTGAAATCAGAAGGGCTGGCTCACATTTCATTCCTGCATCAGAAGCCTCAGCCCCCAGCCACAGGCCGTGCTGGGCAGCCATGGGCCTCCCCGGCCCGCAGCCTGCACTACCACTAGGGTGACTGCATGGGTCTGAGCCGGCTGGACATGGGCTCCCTGCCAGTGGATGGGAAGAAGAGACTAAAGATGGTCAGTGCTGGGCTTGGTCAATCTCTCTCTTCATCTCAATCACTTTTCCTCCCTCCCTCCCACCCATCTTTCTCCCCTTCCCCCTTTATTGAAGGATAATTGGCATCTAACAAACTGCACATTTTTAAAGCATACCATTTACATATAACTGACAATAATCAATGCTTGATGTAGCATTCTAAAAATACTCTATATATGAGCACATATGTATATGGGGGGTGGGTATGCACATTTGTGTACACACACAGAGTATAGACCTATTAACTTTATCTTAACCAACATGGTTGTTAACAAAAAACTTTGTAAAACATAACAATTAATGCCAGTAGTCCCTTTTCTCTTATCCACAGCAAAGCTGCCTAAAAGCATTGTCTATTCTTGCAGTATCCAATTTCTCCTGTTCACTCTTGAATCCACTCCAGTTAGGCTTTCATTCTCAAGACCCACTGAACTCTTATCAGTGTCCTCCTTGGCGCTAAATCCTTTATTTCGGTTGCTTGCAGGCTTCCTGACTTCTCTCTCTCTCGAACATCCATTCTGTTAGCAAATTAGATAAGCTTGACCATCAGCATACACTTGCGATCACCTTCCCATGTTCAAAGCCATCATTGTGTCTCCTCTGGATTTCTACATGAGCCTCCAGCCGCTCTCCTTGCTCTCCCAGTCTCCAAATGCCATCCCCCTCTAAAAGAGATTTTCTTTCTTTTGTTGTCTTTCACATCCCTTCTGGAACCTGAGCTCAATGAGAGGAGAGATTTCTTTCTTTTTGATTCACTGTGGTATCCCAAGTACCTAGGAGAGTACCTGACATATAATATACACATATATTTAGATGAATAAAAAAGAAAGCTAGTAGACTGTAGCTTTAAGGCCAAGTAATTCAGCTCTTGACAGTTATCAAGAATCAATTGGTTTTTGCTCCTAAAGCCGTTTATGCCAGGATTATTATAATAATAGTGTAACTAATTAAGTATTACATTATTGAATAAAAATGAGTACAACAAGATGATTCTGGGAAAACTGAGGTGGACATTTTGTTAATATTTAATGACAGCAAGTTGCAAAAAGAAATTGCTTTAGATTTGCTGATGAGAACAGCTGTATGTTTGGAGAAAACCATAAAAAAAGTCTGCAAGATTTTTGTACTCAAACCGCTTTACAAGAATTTTCAAGTTCTGACTCCACTTTGAAGGAGCCAATTTGGAAGTAATACGGGATGCTTTAGGGCTGTGGCTTTGCATGGAGGAGGATGCGGAGCTCCAATTAGCAGACCCATATTCACGTATAGGGCCTTGGCTCTATGTGAAAGGATTGGCAAATGAGAACACAAATTTGGTATTTTAAGTTCAAATAGAACATTTAAGTATCATTTTTATAATTTCATGTTCTAAACATTTTTTAAATTTATTGATAACTTCAGTTGGGGCTTATTATAGGGCATCTGTGTTCGTATTTGCACAGGCTTTTTTGGTTGTTGTTGTTAAAGCATAATTGATAGCATATTATACATATTTGGCATAATAGCATATTATACATATTTTTCTTCATCTTTTTTTTTACTTGACAGTATGTCTTGGAGATCATTTGGTATCAGTCAGGATAGAATATCTTAATAACTTTAAAAAGTTGAACAGGATTCTACTTTATGAATACAATGTAATTTATTTTTCTTCTCTACTTGTGATTACCTAGACTATTTCTTATTTTTAAAAATAAACATTGCTGAGAAACAAGGGTTGGCGAGGATGTAGAGAAAAAGAAACCCCTGTGCACTGTTGGTGGGAATGCAGACTGGTGCAGCCAGGGAAAACAGTATGGAGGTTCCTCAAAAATTAAAAATACGGTCACCATATAATCCAGTAATTCCACTACTGGGTGTTTACCCAAAGAATATGAGCACACTAATTTGAAAAGATATATGCACCCTTATGTTTATTGCAGTAATATTTACAATAGCCAAATTTTGGAAGCAGCCCAAATGACCATCGGTTGATGCATAGATGAAGATGTGGTGTGTGTGTGTATATACAATGGAATGTTACTCAGCCATAAAAGAGAATGAAATCTTGCCATTTGTAACAACATGGATGGAGCTAGAGGGTATAATGCCAAGTGAAATAGAGAAAGACAAATACCATATGATCTCACCCATAGGTGGAATTAAGAAACAAATGAACAAAGGAAAAAAAAAAAAAAAAGACAAACCAAGAAATAGTTTTAACTACAGAGAACAAACTGTTGGTCACCGGAGGGGAGGTGGGTGTGGGGGGATGGGTGAAATAGGTGATGGGGATTAAGAGGACAGTTACCATGATGAGCACCGAGTAATATACAGAATTGTTGAATCACTATATTGTACACCTGAAACTAATATAACACTGTATGTTAACTATACTGGAATTAAAAATAATGCTGCAAAGAATTCCTTGTACATGCGCAATTGTATTGTGTGTGAGTATATCTATATGACAAATTCCCAGAAGTGATATTGTTGCAGTTTATTTTGAAGGCTTTAGAACTGATAAGACTTTTGTTCAGGATTTATGCCTTAGAATTTGCCTTGTGATATTTAATCTTGTTTTGTTAGTTTTGAGCAACCAATATTTTGCTCGGAACTTAAAATAATTGAAGTTCATGTAGAAAAATATGTTTATGATTTTAAATCTGGAACTCTTTAGCCTAAATCCCCACTTCCCAAATGAATGATTGCTTTTATAGCTTTTTTTTTTTAAACTTAAGTTTTTGATAAAGAGAGATCTCTTAGGCACACAGCTATCATATTCTAGCCGAACAGACTGTATCTCCCTCCTATTCTGCCAAGAATCTGTGCTTTGTAAATATCAATCCAGAACATTTAGCAACTGTAGGAGGGATAGCCAATATTGAAAAGAACAATTATATTTACCATTTCTGCTGTTCTTTTCATATCTTTTGGCTATTAAAAATGTATTTATAGGGCGCCTGGGTGGCTCAGTCGTTAAGCATCTGCCTTCGGCTCAGGTCATGGTCCCGGGGTCCTGGGATCGAGCCCCACATCGGGCTCCCTGCTCAGCGGGAAGCCTGCTTCTCCCTCTCCCACTCCCCCTGCTTGTGTTCCTCCTCTCGCTATATCTCTCTCTGTCAAATAAATAAAATCTTTAAAAAACAAAAACAAAAAAACAACAACAAAAAAATAAAAATGTATTTATACATATACATATATATTTATACACATATAATTTTTAAAGAAACATTTTTAGGTTGCAAGACTATTTCACAAAATCTGCTGAATTTGCTTTTAGGTTAAATTTTTCCCCTGTTTTGTTACTAAGGAAATGAATTATAAATGAATTTTCATTACATTTCTTCGTCCTTGAAGTTTGTCTCTTGAGTAATACATATCTTGCTGATCCATGCCAGTAGTTCATGAACTGTAAAGAATAAAATCCATAGGATGCTGTCATCAGCTACATTCTGTGAGTATTTTCAACCAGATTTTAGTACTAATTTTTCAGACTTGAGTCATTTTGGGAGAATCTTAATTCATAGCGGAAAAATTAAATATGTTGCAAAACCAATTATGAATTCCTTGTTTATGTTGCAAAACTGATTATAAATTCCGTGTTTATGTTGAACTTTTGCTAGGGAAAGATTCTGGGGGGTAGATTTTATTTATCTTTCTAAAGGAATAAATATTATTCAAATTACCTTGGTAACAACTGGACCACAGTCATGCAATATGTTTAGTATCACTTTCTGAGTTAGTTGCTGTTGGTCTGGAGTTGACAACATTGATTTTCAGTGAGATTTATCATTTTTAAAATAAGGGGTGAAGTTTGCTTTTTAAAAAAAATTGCAATCACTGGGCTTAGAAGGCAAAACGGATTTCACTGTTCTGAGAATGGTGAATTATTTTCTATGTGAAGAATATGTTAAGTGGCATCCTTTTTGTTTGGGTCTCAGAGTTTAGTGTATGTCTAAGAAAATAGATCTCATTGTTTTTTTAAAGACACTAAAATGCAGTGACTGTTCTGGATGTGGGTATGAATGTGTGTGTGTGTGTGTGTATATATGCATACATATAAATATATATCCATGCACATACATATACATATGTGTTATGTATACATTCATATAGTGTGTGTGTACATATATATAAATCGTATATATTTTTATAAGTTTAAAATCTGTCATTTGAGAATAGTAAGCACTTGCAAGAAAATGCTTTGGTAGGCATTTGGAGGAGCACTGTTTTTTGGTTATTAGTGGGTGGTAATGCCCTGGTGAGCCAGTCTTGTCCTCAGCTAGTTCACCGCAAGACAGAGCTGGGTAGACATCAGAAGACATGTTTAGGGAGGAAGGGGAGAGATGGTGATCCGTTCTTTTTTTTTTTTTAATTTATTTGACAGAGAGAGAGAGACAGCCAGAAAGGGAACACAAGCAGGGGGAGTGGGAGAGGGAGAAGCAGGCTTCCCGCAGAGCAGGGAGCCTGATGCGGGGCTCGATCCCAGGACCCTGGGATCATGACCTGAGCCGAAGGCAGACGCTTTAACGACTGAGCCACCCAGGCGCCCGAGATGGTGATCCATTCTAACATAGTTTCATATGCATTGGTTCTGTTGAAAGTAAATTCAAGCCTTTCCTGTTTTGTATGCTTATAGAGACCTAAGGGGTCATATACTACTCTGGGAGAATATTAGCTACAGCTGGAAGTGGGATATGTCTGTGGATGTGTAAGGACATATAACTCATTGCATCTTTAGTTTACTATAGCTGTCTCTTGATTTCTTAGAATTTGGAGCTAACAAGATGGCCATGCTATTTCTGTATTATTTGAACATTATTACAACCTCATATTCACTGTTCATAGATAAGAACTTTCAGAGGAGTGCACTTCTGTCCATGCGAGTGTCTAATACAGCATTTTGCTTACCCATTAGATGGCATCACTGGATATTTTAGGGATGGGACAAAGCTGGCTCAGATGGCAATTGACTTCCCAGAGGGTCCCCTATTCAGGAAAGTCTCCTGCATCGTGAACAGACATTCCCTGAAGCATGCTGTCCCTGCAGTGGATTTGCGTGTACTGCAGTATCTTACATTGAAACTGAAGTCCTCCGGGAAACACGAAACAGCTTCAAATAAATTACAGTTAATATCCTCACCGATTCAAGGGGATATTATATTGACCAAATTAGGGTACATCACTACATAAAAACACCAATCAGATAACAAAATAATCGTCCTCAAGATAAAAGATCTATTTCCCTTCCCTTCCCCATCACTAATAAACAGTCATTCCATGTTAATTTCATATGCAATCAGAAAAAAGGCCCACATTTAGAATTAAAAAGAAGCAACATTTTAGAAGTGCAAGATCATATACTAAAGCATCTCTAGACTGCAGGACTCTAAGTGATTTTTAAAATTTCCTATTTATATTTTTCTGCATTTTCCAAACTTTCTATAGGGGAAACAAAATGTAATAATTCAAGGAATTAGCTTCATACTGTTATTTAGATATCAATCACTGAAAGGAAAGCAGCTGATACACTATGCTGGGAAGAAAAATTAGATTAATGAGAATTATCCTTATCCTCTCATAAATTATGAGTTTTCCTTGAGGTGAGCAAACTATTATAAATTATCGGGACATAAATATATGAAAACAACACACCAATACAGACATGACACTTGGAAAAGTGTTGCAAATATTCACATTTAATATTATGCATGGATACTGATTATGATAAGTGATTAGACGTGTACTTTATGTTCTAAGAAAATGGTAAGACATTACATGCCAAGGCATAGAATATATTCTCGCTCCCCACTCCCTGATAGCTAGGGCATGAGTACGAGACCTAATCACGGCCTGTCAGAGCCCCTGCATGGAACTTTGAATTCTGAGGGATCAACACAAAGGTGTGTCTGGTCAATTAGTGACACCGCAGAATCCAGGGCCTGATGGGGCAGCAGCATCCTATAGAACCATTCTTACAGCAGCAACATGGGTAATGCCATGTCTCCCTTCATTACTGACCAAACGTGTTTCTCCAGAACTCCGGAGATTCCATAGATAATCTGATATCCATCAGGATCGTTAACAATAGACTTGTTTATGTTATAGTAACAGATGCATATATGGAGAGACTCTTGCCTCTAGAGTCCAGCCTCATGCCCTTTGGAACGTGTAGTAACACCCATTCAAAGACCTTGCCTCCTGGTGGCATTAATGTTTATTTTCCAAACCTTGTTCAGTGACTTTATTACTAATTAATTTTCCTTGTTTTGGATGTGTCTGTCGGGAGGTTACACGTGACTGATGTGTGACAAATATATTGAATGGCCATTGTATGCTAGCTACTCTTCTAGATGCCGGAGATCCAGACATGACAGAGACTGCATTTACTTCCTTTACAAAGCTGACGTTCTCACTGAAGGAAGATAGAAAATAAGCATGTCAAATCAGTAAGAGAATTTGGGGTATAGATAAGTGATAGGAAGAGGACAAAGTATGAGTATAGCGGGGAGGGTGTGCAGCGTTAGTTAGGATAACCAGGGGTAGCTTTTGAGGAAGTGATATTTAATAGTAAGTAAGTAGATGTGAAGATCTCCAGAAGGAGTGTTCCTAGGTAAAGGAACCATAAATGCAAAGGTCCTGAGACAGAAATGAGCTTGGTGCATGTGATTAGAATCTAGTGAATGAGGGATGAGTGGAAAGAGATGAGGTTGAAGAGACTGGCAGGGGCCAGTCCTGTGGGGCATTACAGATCACAGTAAGGATTTCAAGAAGAAACCTTTGTAGGATTTTAAGTAGGCAAGTGATGTCATATGAATTGATTTATGCTTATGAAAGATCACTCTGGCCATTCTGTGCAAGCTTTGGGGAAGAAGCATGGAGGAAGAGGAATTGGTTAGGAGCCTGTTGCAATAGGCAGATGAAAGGTATTGCTTACTTGGCTAGGGTTGTAGCCATGGAGAAGTGGTTTCTCCCAGCCAGCGTCAAGCACAGATGCTCTAGAAGAGGTGAAACTGGCAAGCAAGCCACTTCAGCATGTGCTTTCCAATGTCCAGTTGCAGGATGAGATTTACAGTCTGTTGTAAGATATGGAGCAGGTATGTGTATGATACTCAGTGTTTAACGTGAAGGAGAGCATCAAATGCCGAAGCGAAGCGGGGGTGGGTGGCGTTCTCCTGTGTATCAGCCAGCATTGCGTTGCCGAAGACAGCACTAGCTGAAGCTTTTATCCAGGAATATTCAAAAGAAAACATAATGAGTATTCTGTTCTGCTTTGAGATCTATATGTTGTTAAGATTTTTAGAAATGTCATCTCTACACCCAACTTGGGGCTCAAACTCCCAACCCAGAGATCGCAAGCTCCACCAGCTGAGCCAGCCAGGCGCCCTGAGGATCTGTATGTTGCTAATGTCCTTCCTTAAAGGATAAACGTTGCTCTCAGGAGTGAAGGAAACATTAAAGTACAACACACGATGAATGAAATCATGCAACTTTAAATGTATGAAGCATTACTATGACCATGAAGAAGTAGAAATGCATTATCTTCTCAGTGTTCTAGGAAATGGATCTTCTAATTAGGTTACTCTTATAGAAAAAACTTTAATTTCAGAAAGTCATTTACATCTCCTTTGCAATGACCCCTTGACTGCTAGACCTAGGAATTAGCTAGGTCTATTATCTAACGTAGCCTCTTTTAAGATACATAGTTTAGGAGGATTTTTTTTAGCTACCCAGATTGTTTATGTGTACCTTAATAGCAGAAATCATAACTACAGAAATTGGACTAGATTCTGGGATACACAGTTTAGTGGCAATGGAAGGAGTGTATGTATTTGAACACTTATATTCCCCCTTCAACCTCAGACCGTTTCTTAGATCCTTTGAGAAACAAGAACGAGGCCAAAGAAGAGGTTGACTGGAATACACCAGTGGTGTGGAATTGAGTTAACCTTGACTTGTTTTAGGTCTGTGGGATGTCTGGTTTTTTGGTAAAAACACAAATTTGCCAGCCAGACTGGAAATGTTTTCTGGTTTTTCTTCATCAAAAATCTTGGGCTCCCTCTCTAGCGGTCTTCTCTGTCAAAGACTTTTTCTCTTTCACTTTGGTTCTGATGTTCCGTATGTAAGCAGAGTTCAACTCGTTAGGGAAAAGCCACTCTAGAAAAAAGACTCTAATTGTGAGACCAGATGGTAAGCATTATTGAGCTGATGAGGTTGTGTAGATTTGAGGGAAGGTGTGGTAATACGATCTTGTTCTGCAGCTGTGACCCGTTGTTCCAAAACAGCCTCTTTCCTCCCTGCTTTTTACGTCCGCATTCCAGCACCTCTCCTTCCATCTTTGTGGGCACGGGGCCCCTCACAGATTGATTTGACAGATGTGTAAGAAAGGAATGAAGCTTGTTCTAAGAAGAGCAACTTCAGCTATTTTATTCTAACCCACGGGTATTTTTTTGAATATCCCTTTCCCCGTGTTACTTGTAAATTGGCCAATAGTGCAGAATGTAACCACTCTTGTTCAGCGTGCTAGGAGACAGTTTCCCAGGACTCAAATTGCCATGAGCCTATCATGTCCTTAAGGCATCTGCATCTGAAGTCCGGCAGGTGTCTCAGACCACAGATCAGTAAACTCATGGTCATCCTCTCTGTTCTCCTCATCTCCCCTCAGAAAACCCTGATCATCGCTTTTTCCTGTTTTCCTCCTTCAGTGAAAGGTAGCAATCTTCTTCCTTCACCCCAGCGGAAAATCTAGGAGTCACACCCAGACTCTCTTTTATCTTACCCATTTCATGCAGTCCATCTCCTAAATACTTTACTGATCCTTTCATACTCATCCCCATTGCCACTGCCCTGATTCAGGCTTTTATTATTTCTCCTCTGGAATTTGGAAACATCCAATGTTTTTGTCCTTATTTTTATCCAGATTATTTTCTTCTT